>NC_065527.1:29689320-29841256 GCF_006386435.1 Epinephelus moara | reverse complement strand
CAATTGATGTAATATTGCTTCATTCGCATCCTCCCATGACCCTCTACCACTGTGCCAAATTTCACATGGATTGACCAAGTCAGTGAGGAGAAAAACCTGGAACAGACACACAGACAGAGTTTTCGTCATTATATAGTAAGATAATAAATGGCAGTAGAAATTAGAGAGCAACATTATATGTGCACAAATCTCAAACAGAATAAAAATCTCAATTACCTACATAAAAGGTTACAAAATACTAAAATATTGAAAAGACTAAGAGCAACCAAAGGCCACTGAAAAATTGTATGTATGAAGATTTCTCTTAAAAGTGTCAATGGAGGGGCAACATTGATTGAGAGTGGAAGGCTTTTCCAGAGCTTTGGAGCAGCCAAAGGCGCAATCTCCCTTACCCACTAGCCTTGAATGTGGATCAGTTAAAACACATTGTTCTGAGGATTTAGGAGGCCTAGTGTTGGAGTGAGGGCAGAGAAGAAGAAGAGAGGAGGAAGAAGAGGTGCCAGCCCATGACAAACTCATCCCGTATTACATTGAATTCATGAAGAAAACTTAACGAAGAATCCAATAACGGAGAAAATACTTATAAATAGTATGTTTTAAGTGGAAAAAAAGTGTGTTTTGGAAGTATTGAACATATCATTTGGATTATACTGCACAAGCTGTGTGAGTGAAACGGTGGTGTGGTGTTAGCACCCTCACAGCAAGAGGGTTCCTGGTTCGATCCCAGGAGAGAGCCCCTCTGTGCGGAGTTTGCATGTTCTCCCCGTGTCAGCGTGGGTTTTCTCCGGGTACTCCGGCTTCCTCCCACAGTCCAAAGACACTCAGGGGATAGGTTAATTGGTGACTCTAAATTGTCCGTAGGTGTGAATGTGAGTGTGAATGGTTGTCTGTCTCTATGTGTTAGCCCTGCGATAGTCTGGCGTCCTGTCCAGGGTAAGCGGTTACGAAAATGGATTGATGGATGGAAGTTGTGTGAGTTTGTAAATTGCTGTTTTGATGAAGTTTTGCTAGTGTTAAACATATGTCTTAAGGCATCAAGAATTTTCTCAGTTTTTGAATTCTTTGTTTAAGTTTTCTTCATAAATTCAGTGTAACACTGGCTGAGTAATTAATACACAAATGATAATTTTTGGATGTAGTATTTCTTTCTGCCTATTTCTTTAATTCCTATTTTCCTCACGCCTGTCTAATTTCACCTCCCTCCTCTTCTCCATCATTAACTCCTCCTCCCTCCCTCTCTGTTTGCCTCCATCTCTCTCTTTCAAAGCTCAGCTCCCTTCCTAATTCCCTTGCTCATCACTTCCGTCTCATTTCCTCTGCAGTGGAGGTGTCCTGCTCCTCGCTGCTGCAGCCTGAGTTCATGTTTAGGTTGATGATTTTTACCTAAAAATCCTGACGTTTCCTGCAGTGCTCTCCATCTGTCTCTCTCCTGCTTTCCACTCGCAGCTCTTAATGAAGAGCGAGGGAGAGAAACAAAAGGAAGTGAGGGCTTGAAAGTTTTTCAGGGTAAATAAAGGTTAAAGCGACTTTTCTTCTCTGGTCCTCTCAGGTGGGCGTTCACCCTCATCATCATCTCGTCTTACACGGCCAACCTGGCGGCATTTCTGACCGTCCAGAGGATGGAGGTTCCCATCGAGTCTCCAGACGATCTGGCTGACCAAACCAACATCCAGTACGGCACTATCCACGGAGGATCTACCATGACCTTCTTCATGGTGAGAAGGGGAGAGACATTGTACACTGTCTGGGTTTAGTTTTAGAGGAGAGTCGTAGTGATATTTCTTTAGCGAATAACAAGAGGAAGATTTATATGGCTGATCATCACCATTAAAGGGATAGTTTGCATCTTTTAAAGTGGGATTGTATGAGGTACTTATCCATAGTCAGTGTATTGCCTACAGTGGCTGGTGTTCAGCATGCTAATCTGTCAGGTAAGCGAAACGATGTACTGCTGTGGATGGGGGCAGCAACAAAACATAATGTAGCCACCCAAAAAAAGTCCAAATCCATTTAAGTGTTCACTATTTTCTCAGCTTTACCTTGCCATCAAACCGTAATTTCTGACAGGGAACTGATGCTATTGTATTGTACTTTTCAAGCCAGATTCCATTAAGAAAAACAAACACAGGAGCTGGTGGTCTATCGCTGCCTCAATCAGTTAGTTTGTGTTGTTGTGTGATTCTGGTGTTTTAAAGGGTCAGTTTGGGTTCACCAAAGTCACAAAATAAACAATTGAGGCAGTGGTAGTAGAGCTTTGATAGGGCCCAAAAAATAAGGCCCGACCTGACAGGAACCTGCATTGTTTTTGTTCAAGTCCAACCCAAGGCCAAACCACGGCAGCAGTTTCTGGGCCCAAGTCCATTTAAAACCCAAATTTCTATAATAATAATATTAATATTAAAATATTTATTACAGGTTAAGGGTTGACATGTTTCCTGGCACCACTTCTTCTTCTCTTCCATCTGTCTGTTGGCGGCTCTCTGTCTCATGTGTGTCAGGTCCGGCAAGGCGAGCTGCACCCCTTAGTGCACACTCAGTCCATGGTGATGCAACACGCAGATGACGCTCTCTGCTGTATGTTAAGCAAACCTCCCCCACTGCTCTGGAAATAGAGGCAAACACTGCCAACTACATCGCCTTGCAGCCCCTTTCTCTCTTTCTCTTGTTTTTTCCCTCAGTCTAATGCAACTCTTGCCATTAATGCACATGAACTGCCAGTTTGATGTCTCTCCTGTGCAGTACACTGGAGTTTGTGTGCGTCCTATCAGCAAATGCCCCCTAATTTAATATTTTGTCAGCTGAAATTAAATTCTAAATCTCACCATTTTCATTAGTTATAATGGGTTGATGGCAACACAGCCCACATTTTTTTCAAAACACCCAAAACTTGGCATGAACCCAACCTGACTCTAAATCAAGGGAACTTTGAGAAATTGCAGCCAAATCCAGAGAGTCGGATCAGGCCCAAATGGGTTCAGGCAAAGGATCAGAGCTCAAAGCAGTAGACCAGCAGCTCCTGTGTTAAGTGAGACAAAAATAGAGCATAGCGTTAGTTCAGGCATGCCACGATGTTAAGCTCAGCTCACATCCCAGCTACATCAGCTGATCTCAAGCAGCTCAATCAGCTGACTGATAGAGGGGAGCAGATGGATCTCATGATTCCTTTCTACAAAATTGGCAAACCTCATTCAGGACACCCTATTTAAACAGCTCTGGCCTGTCTACTGTTGCTGTTTCCTCTGCAAGCCTCTTTGTAACCCGCCTCCACCCCAGCTCCTCCCTTTCATGTGGAGGGCAGAGGGGTGTGCTCTTTCTGCCTTCAGCTTCCCATGTAGGCACGTGGAAGGGCAGAGAGGTCCCAGAACAGAGCCATACCGCCAAATATCAAATTGCAAATAGAAATTAAGTTTTCTTTGATTAAAGTGAACCTGACTGAAATACTGTTTTTGTAAATGGAGTCTAGTGGCTTTGACGAGAGTATAGGAATTTGGTCGTATGTTGTATGACAAAATACTCTTAATATTACATACACTTAAACTGTTACTGTTTTTTTTTTACTGGAACTGTTTTTAGGTGGCTAAAATACGTTTTGCTGCTGCCCCTGTCCACAGCAGTGCATTGCTTAGCTCCCATGGTCGTACTCCTGCTGCTTCTTCTTAAGCCGTGCTAACAGCCATCTACTGTATGTAATACACTGACTAGGGATAAGTACGTCATACCTCAAATCCACTTAAAAAAATCCAAACTATCCCTTTAGTATTGGAACTCACTCACTCCTCAATAGCAACAGGGAACAAATAAATGTGAACACCTGGAAAATTATCGATAACCATCCCATCTCCACCTACACCCCTCTCTCTTCCTCCTCCTACAGAACTCACGGTACCAGACGTACATGCGGATGTGGAACTACATGTACTCCAAACAGCCCAGTGTATTTGTGAAGAGCACCGAGGAAGGCATCGCCCGCGTCCTCAACTCCAAGTACGCCTTCCTGATGGAGAGCACCATGAACGAGTACTACCGCAGTCTCAACTGCAACCTCACACAGATTGGAGGACTGCTGGACACCAAAGGATACGGCATTGGCATGCCTCTGGGTGAGTTACAATAACCAAAGCATGTACTTTGTAACATATTGGTACATTTTTGAAAGTTTAGACATTAAAAAAAAATAAATGAAAGGCTGGAAGTCAGAAGTCAAAAATCAGTGTCACATTAGTGGCAAGAATCTCCCAAAAATGTCCCAAAAAAACTTTTCATCTGGATTCGAGACAGGTTTGTATTTCTGGAGATTTTAGATAGATAGATAGATAGATAGATAGATAGATAGATAGATCATCCCAAAGGAAATTAAGGCAACCAGTAGCTTATTCAACAGCAACACAACACATCCTCACACAGGTGCAAGTGCAAAAAAATGCAAAACTAAAAACACAGTAAAACACATTAAAAGGGCTAGATCACGCCCAAAGGTCCATTGCACTTCTCTACTTTAGGGTGGAGTTGAAAATGTTGTTGATGTAACAATCAGAGTGCAAATGCTGGCTTGAATTTAGAATAAGGTAAGATTACAGGTGTTGACACCAGATGAATGTTTCCATTCTTCCTGTAAACAAAGAAAAAGCATCAACCTGCCTTTGTGTTTATACTTTTTGCTTTGTTTATGTGACATGTAATTGTGTTTAGTCTGCTGTCACATCACATATTGTTTGTAATATATTGAGGCTGCCTTACGTTTTGTCCGGCACCTTGTGTGTCAGTTCTGTTTTAGCCGTTAACCAGGTCATATTCTTTGTGCAGCTGCTGTTCTTGGCAAATTAAATCCATCCTGATTCCAATTTGGCTTTGGTCTGCTTTTGCTGGTGTCTCGCCTCGCCTCGTCATCTGCCTCAGACTTGTTTCTGGTGATAAGTGTTAGTGCATAGATTAGCATAGTTAATGGAGGAGGGAGGAACAGATGTGGGGAAAAGAGAGGGAGCAGCGGGAAGACAGAGACAGAGGAAAAAAAACAGATGAGGAGTTTCTGGGAGACCGGCCTGTCAGTCAACCTGCCTGTTAAGTGATGAAAATAAAAGCAGCAGAATCACCTCAGTGCCCCTGGTAGACGTTGTCTCCCATGCTAACTGTGCTGACTGACAGTGAGCGATTAGCATCAGCTTCAGAAGAGAAAATGAGAACTTGCAGCTGCTTTAAAGTCATTTTAATGTTCGTATTCTGGGAGTTTAAAGTTCAGCTTGTTTCCATCTGACAGTGAACGTCAGTCTTTTTAACCATGACCCCCATCACCCCCTAAAGCGGTCATTAGTGTAATCACGATAATCCTCCGTAAGGAGGAACCCAAAACAATCGCTATGGAAAGGTACATTACAAGATACCCCCGGGGCTGAGCAAGAGCGGGGGAGGATGATCGGCCCACAAGACAGACCATTGTTATGACCACCCATGACGGAAAATTGACTATGGAACAGCTAAGTGATTCATTCCGGGTCTGCAGATGTGGGAAGATATGCAAAAATGAGAGGGGTCTGAAAATAAATCAGTCAAGGATGAAGTGCTTGCAACCTGAGCGTAATGTGCAACGCACAGGGAAACCTGGTGAGACGGAGGAGAGGCCGGGGCAGGAGGCAAACTACAGCCCCCAGAATCTCCATGCACATGACGAAGAGGGGGCAGGATCAACATCGCTGATGTGTCAGAGGACACAAGGCACCAGTCTGAGATGGAAGGCACTCAAGATATCAGACGACCTGGACAGGACACCTTCGCAGGAGTGGCCCGGAAGGAGAGAGTAAACTGGCTTGCTGCAGTGGCAAGGAAGGAGTGGGAGATGATGTGATGTGGACCAGATACTGGAAACAGCCTTGGCGGGAGATGTGGGGAAGAAGCTTAAGGCCATGGCATCCATCGTCTGGAATATAGTCACTGAGTGTTTTGGAAAGGAAAAGCCAAAAGCCAGAACAAACACCCAGCCAAAGGAAAACAGACGCCTGAAGGAGTTAGCAACGCTCCAAGGGGATCTGCGGAGGCTGAGGAAGGCATTCCATGAAGCAACAGCGGATGAGAGACCAACACTGACAGAATTCCGAGACAACTTAAGAGAATGCATCAAGACCTTGCAAAGAGCTGAATGTCATCGCAGAGACTGGAAGCGACGGATGAAGGAGAGGACAGACTTCACCAACAACCCATTCAAATACCTGTCAAAACTTCTGGGTAATAAAAGATCAGGGGAGCTGAAAGCAACAAAGGAGGAGGTTGAGGAGCACCTCCGCCAGGTCCACAGTGACCCCAGGAGGGAGGACAGCTTGGAAGAGATGGATAGGCTCATAAAACCAGCAGCACCATCTGTCCCCTTTAGAGCTGAGGAACTGAGGTGGCAGGAAGTGAACACCTTTCTCAAGAAGGCCAGAGCAAAATCAGCCCTGGGGCCTCACGGCATTCCATACAAGGTGTACAAGTATTTCCAAAGGCTCAGGAAACGGCTCTGGAAGTTACTGAGGGTGGCATGGAGGAAGGACTTCCTTGCTGACGGTTGGCTTGTGACTGAGGGATGCTTCATCCCTAAGGAAGAGAACTCTTCGGATATCAAACAATTCCATACCATCTCACTCCTCAATGTTGAAGGTAAAATCTTCCTTGGGATTCTGGCAAATGGGCTGACTACCTCCAATGTTGGACAACGGGTATATGGACACATCAGTCCAAAAGGGTGGAGTTCCAGGGGTACCTGGCTGTCTTGAGCACACCGCCATAATCAGCAAGATTATCGGAGATCCGAAGAGGAACCATGGTGACCCGACAGTCCTGTGGTTGGACCTAACAAATGCCTACGGGACGATACCGCACAGGCTTGTGGAGTTGACGCTGAAGACATACCATGTCCCAGAGCGATTCCAAAAACTCCTGCAGCGCTACTTTGAAAACTTTAGCAAGCGGTTCACCTGCGGAAACTTCACCACCGACTGGCAGAGGCTGGAAGTGAGTATTGTCATGGGCAAAATCAGTACCTGAAGGGAGATGGATCTTGGAGGACTTGGTTGAACTTGAAGACTGGACAAGGATGGAGTTCAAACCTAAAAACTCCAGAAGCCTGGTACTGAGGAAGGGGCGGGTCCAGGATCGGTTTCATTTTAAGATCAAAGACATCATCATCCAAACAGTCCAAGAGAGGCCGGTTATAAGCTTGAGGAAGTGGTACAGGGCAGACCTTAACGATAAGCAGAGTGTGAGGGAGATGCTTATCCAAGCAGACATCTCGATGATGTCTCTGGAGAAGAGCTGCCTATCTGGCAAGTAAGACCTGGAGCTACCAACATGGGGTGCTGCCGAGATTGCTCTGGCCTCTGCTCGTTTATGAGGTACCTGTCTCCACCGTTGAGAAGCTGGAGAGGAAGATTAACACCTACCTGAGGAGATGGCTGGGTGTCCCAAGAAGTCTTTGCTCCATCGGGCTATACAGCACAAGCAGCTAACTGCAGCTACCAGTAACATCAGTGGTCGAGGAGTATAAGACAACAAAGACACACCAGGCCATGATGCTGTGAGACAGTAGGGATGAGAAAGTATGCCAGACAGGCATTGTGGTGAGGACAGGCCGCAAGTGGTCAGTGAAAAGAGCATTGATGGAGGCCGAGAATCGACTACATCATGCCGACATCTTTGGGTCAGTAGCCCAGGGTAGGCTTGGACTGGGTTGTTCCACTAGATCAAGCTGGAACCCAAAGGAGAAGAGCAGCATGGTGCAGAGGGAGGTCCACAAAGCAGAGGAGGAAACCTGGCATGTCAAGGCTGTAGCCATGAAGAAACAGGGCAGCTGGACAAAGTGGAAGCGAGTACAAGGAAGGGCTCTGACTTGGCAGGAGATCTGGAACATGGAAGGACATCGAGTAAAGTTTTTGATGTGTTCAGTCTATGATGTCCTGCCTACTCCATCAAACCTCCACACATGGGGGGTGGCAGAGAGCCCCAAGTGCAAACTCTGCGGAAAGTTTGCAAATCTTGAATATGTCCTTTCATCGTGCCAGTCAAGCTTGGGAGACAGGAAATTCCGATGGCATCATGATAAGATTCTGGCCCAGCTGGCGGATGGTGTGGAACAGGCATGGAAAAAGACAAAACAACTTTCTGATGGGCCCCACTTTGTCCAATTTGTCAGGGCAGGAGAAAGTCCTGCAGTAGCAGGACGAAGGAGCAAAGGGGTCCTGGCCTCAGCAAATGACTGGGAGATGCGGGCAGACCTGAAAAAGCAGCTCAAATTCCCAGAGGAGATAGCCCATACCAGCCTCAGACCAGATATCATTCTCTGGTCTAGAGGTACCAAACAGGTGGTGCTAATAGAGCTGACAGTACCCTGTTAAGAGAGGATGGAGGAGGCACATGAGCGTAAGCTCAAGAAATGTCAAGCCCTTATCCTTGAGAGCCAGCAAAAGGGATGGAAGTTCCCGTGGAGGTTGGCTGTAGACGATTCGCTGGACAGTCGCTCTGGAGAACCCTTGGTCTACTGGGGATTGAAGGGATGGCTAGGAAGCGACTAGTAGGCAATGGCATCAAGCAGGCTGAAACAGCATCCCATTGGATCTGGATACAGCAGGAGGTGCAGTGGTAGAGCCAACCAGCTGAAGATTAACAACTGCCGAGAGTTGGGTGGTGGTCAGCAGGGGCAGATCCAGGACGCTGGATCTGTTGAGCCCTTCCGAGGTGTCGTGGGCTTAAATCAATGAAACACCAATGAAGGGGGGTGCCCACCTAAAGACCCGCTGTAGCCACCCAACTCTTGCCCAGCTAAGTTACGGGGCCAAGTCTTCCAGTTGGTGCCTTGTAAGGAAGAAAAATAAGAGGAGATGTGCTCCTGGTCCACATATGGTACCTGTGAAGGTGGGCCAGTTGCGATAACCCATCGTATTTTGCATATATATAATGACAAAAGTCCCCTGACATCGTCATTTAACCCAATCCACAGACCTTGTTGTAAACAGTTTCATGTTAGAACTATTTTCTTTCTACCAAACCACACCCGCCAATTGCATCATTGCGCAGAAGGAGACATTCATGTGTAGGATGAGAGGCTCATGCTCGCGACAGCGTGGGATGGAAACATTCTTGGCATCCTCCTCAGCTGAGCTGTACTGCTATTCAGCTCAGTGGTGCCAAGTGAGCTAGCAGTAGATGTATGCTTCTCCCGGTGTGCGGGGATATGGTTGGCAGGTGTAGCTCGGTAGAAAGAAAATAGTTTTTACTGGGGTTGATATGATCAATAGATTGATATTGGGACAGAACAAGGCAATTTTTTTGTATCAATGTTTTTATTAGATTTAAACAGGTTTACACAATGAATGTTAACAATAGGTATCAAACTTAAAGCATTTATGACGAGGAACAAAGCATAATCCAATCACAATCCTCCATTCTCATGAACCCCAAATAACACAATATTGCAATAATAATACAGAAAATGAAAGATGAGCTGAGAGTCAGGTTTAATATTAAAAGAGAGATGTAGATATGCGGGGCGGCACGGTGGTGTGGTGGTTAGCACTGTCGCCTCACAGCAAGAGGGTTGCCGGTTTAATCCCGGGCGTGGGAGCCCTTCTGTGCGGAGTTTGCATGTTCTCCCCATGTCAGCGTGGGTTCTCTTCCTCCCACAGTCCAAAGACATGCAGATTGGGGACTAGGTTAATTGATAACTCTAAATTGTCCGTAGGTGTGAATGTGTGTCTATGTGTCAGCCCTGCGATAGTCTGGCGACCTGTCCAGGATGTACCCTGCCTCTCGCCCGATGTGCTGGGATAGGCTCCAGCCCCCCCACGACCCTCAAGAGGATGAAGCGGTTAGAAGATGAATGAATGTAGATATGCCTATGTATGATGCCTATGGCAGGTTCCAGAGGGTGGGGTACTTAATCACTGACAGAAAGCAACAAAAACCAGAAACAAATGCAAAATATTTAATTTAACTGAAAGCTCTGGAAGTATTTCAGAAAGAGGCCCCACAAATTGAATAGTGTATATTTTCAAAATTAAGGCAGGACATAATGTCCCTGTACCACTGGGCATGAGTGGGTGGGGCAGCATCTCTCCATCTGATCAGAACAGAGGCGAGAGACAGTGTATGATGTTGTATCGTAGTCAGGTATACATCATCCTCCCTGGTGGTGCAAAAGAGGACAAGGTTTGCAAAACATCCTTCCAGTATTTTTCAAGGCCCGGACACATCCAATACATGTGAATAAGGGAAGCCTCACCTCTTGAATATTTGTCAGAACAGGAGTTCAAGAAGGCATTTTTTTTTTTTTAAGATTGATTGCAATCTGCTATTTTGAGCTCTACAGAGCCTTATCTGCTCCTTTGTTTTATATCAGCTGCCACACAGCTGTTTTTACTGGTGAAGGTTCCATGAACAGCGACGCAACAAGTGCAGCTGTCAACTGTTCGCTTTCTGTCTCTCCTCCACTCTGCACCCGTCTGCCCTGAGAGACCACTAGCCACAAATGACAGCAAAATGCAATATTTAGTTATGTTATTAAAGTTATGAGCACTCGTTTCAGCTCAGTGGACAATCTCTTGCATTTTATTGTCATTTCTAGCACATGGTGTTTCACAGCGGGCAAATGAGATACAGACAGCAGTCTGCGCAAAAGATGTACAGATGACAACAATAAATACTCAGAGGAATACAGCTCATTCAGGTAACAAAGGCTGCATCAAAGCAATGAACACTGGAGTATATTTTTAAGGGACAGAGACATTCCCTTGAGACAGTGACAAGGCCAAGAAGATGAAAGAGAAGGCATTTTATTCTTTATAATTTTGTAAAAGAAAAGAAAAAAAACGAAAGAACAGCTTAAATGCAGTTACTCAGTTGTCATACATATACATTGGATTGATTGGAATAACTTTAAAGTAGCCTACTTGAGGTGTGTACTGTGCAACTGTGTTATCTAGGAAAATAAATGTCATATCAGGACTTGGTATTTGCAAATACTCAATATTCAATGACTTACATTGAGTTTGGAGGCAAAAAAATCTTTATCGGGACATCCCTAGTTCCCACATGTAATTGCTCACAAGGTCTTTTTCTTCATTCCATTCGGCCATTATTAAAATGTCTTTGTCATCTCCTACTGCCCTATCTCCCTTGAACTATGCTACACTGCCTTCATGATCTCCAGTGCTACTGCTCCGTTTCATCCGTATCCACAAGCTTTCAGGAAACATGCACAAATACGGACAGTATGAACAGAGGGCTCCGTCCTTCTCCATCTCCATATCTAACTTTGAGCATAAATGAGCCCTTACCTGTCAGTCTGTATAACATCATGTTAACTCCTGTAGGTTGATTTGTAAAAAGTCAGTGTGAAAAGGAATGACCAGAACTAAAATGCAACAGTATGTTGTTTTTTGTTATTTTTCCACTTGGCTCACACCAAAGGTGTGAAAACACCCTGAGGCAATGCAAAACAGCACCAAACCTGGGGGGAGAAGTGCTAACTGAGGGACAAAAGTTCATAACCTGCAACTCCCTGAGACATAAAGTGGATGAGTGTTGTTAAACAGCTTGGACACACACAACCACAAATATGAAGCGAACATACGAAGGCACGTTATTGAACCGTCAGCAGGAAAACATTAATACACTGACAACAGTTACATGCTAGAAGGAGAAGTACCTCCAAAGTTGTAAATGGTCAGTGGTGGTGGAGAAAGTATTCAGCAGAAGGGTGGACTCGAGTCACATGACTTTGACTCGTGTCAGACTTGAGTCACAAATTTGATGACTTTAGACTTGACAAAAGAACTCGGTTTGGACCATGACACTGATGACCCATAACTTCACCTGGACTTGAGCCTTTTGACTTGAAAATACTTGATATAGTCCCCCAAAGCCCAAAGAGTAAAAGTATGTAATTTATTGTTAGTTAATCAATAAAATGAATTTATTTAATAAATGTTTTAACCCTATTCCCAACAAGTCGACGCTCAGTTCTCTAGATCCAATTTGTTTAAACCGATCTGACAGCATCCAATCAAGTTGCAGGAGAGAACTATTAGGAACTAATATTATGTTACTGAGTACCATTTAAAAAAATTAGAAAATAAATAAATAAAAAAAAGGTACTAAAGATAATTTTGTTTGTGTTAAAAGAAATATTCAGTGGTCAAGAAAAAATGAATTGTAATTCAAAAATTACAGAAAAAGACACAACTTTAATCAAACTTGTTTTCATTATAAATTTTTAAAAAGCATTGATGATTTTTGTTGAATTAATGATACTGTGTTGTTAAAATGGCATTACATGGGATGAAAAGCGCATTATGATTTGTTTAGGACTCAAAACTCAATGTTTACTTACTTGGGACTTGTCAGTCTTGACTTGGGACATGAGTGGAAAGACCTGAGACTTCCTTGTGACTTGCAAGACTATAACTAGGTCCCACTTCTGGTATTCAGATTGTTGAAGTAAGGGTAGCAATAATAATATATATAAATAATAATTATATATATATATATATATATATATATGTATATGTATGTATATGTATATATATACAGACATATACATATATATATATAGATATATATAGATATAGATAAACACTCTATTATTGGTAAGTCATGCTTTGAAAATATCACTTAATTTATCAAAGTATTGTTGGCAAAATGTACTTACAGTAACAAGGTAAAAGTAACTTTCAAAGTAAAGTTTCATGAAAATAAATAACTAAAAACTCGAAAGACGAGACAGGAGAGGAAAAAAGAGCATCTTGTCCTAAGGAGTCTGAGTTCTTGGTATAAAAATAAGAAAATCCATCAATTTAAGAAAAGAATTATTACCTGAAGTTGATCAATGTTTTGGAAACTTGCCAAACGTGGTATCTGACTTAGAGAAGTGTTTTGAAAAAGTAAAGGAAGTCAATGAATCACTCTGTATCTGTAAAATATGGACTATCTAACCAGTAAAAGTGTCATCATTTTGTAAAAGACTTCAATGATCTTTTACCTTGAAAAACACCCAGACACTTCCTGCTGGCTGTCATTTGGTGAAAGTCATTGTCGCTTTTTAATGGAATAAGAAAGAAGATGAATGGGCGAGAGCAGCGGGGAGGAAGAGAGGACGAGGTGAGGATGAAAGCTTCATAACTTACAGCTGTAGTGGACAAAATATTAATGACAGGTACTGATATGGTAATATAGACTCAAAAATTACCATCGAGCTGAATCATCTTTGTGTAACTGGCAGGACTTCAGGGTTTATTGAAGTGTTTCTTGGAAGATTGATCCTGCAAAAAATCACGTCTTTACAGGAGGGTCCATACTTTGATATGTATTGAATAATGTCTTCTTTTGCAATGTTTTTACGCCTCTGCGCCGGGGATTGCCCTAACCAAAGGCATTATGTTTTCAGGTTGTTCGTTCATGCGTCCGTCCCATTCTTGTGAACGTGAAATCTCAAGAATCCACTTAGACTCAACAATGATCTGATTAGATTTTGGTGGTCATAAGTCAAACGTCAAGGTCACTGTGAACTTGCATTCGTCTCATTCTTGTGAGTGCGTTATCTCAAGAACGCCTTCAAGGAATTTCTTTAAATTTGGCAAATACATCCCCTTGGACTCAACGATAAACTGACTGGATTTTGGTGGTCAAAGTTCAGGGTCATTGTGACCTTGTCCGTCCCATTCTCGTGATATGATGTCTCAAGAACACCCTGAGGGAATTTCTTCAAATTTGACACAAACATTCACTTGAACTCAACAATGAACTGATAAAAATGTAGTGGTCAAAGGTCAAGGTTACTGTGACCTTGTGTCCATCCCATTCTCTGAGCGCAATTTCTCAAGAAGACCTTGAGGGAGTTTTCACGAATTTGGGACAAACATCCACTTGGATTCAAGAAAGAAGTGATTAGAATTTGGTGGTCGAAAGTCAAAGATCAAGGTTATTGTGTGTGTCATTGTAAAATTTCACACAAATGTCTAATATATAATAATGAAGTGCTGAAATGTTATATTCAAGAGGTCAAAGCTCAACTCTGACATCATAATGTTCTCCAAAAACACTTTTCTAGCCATTACTCAGTGTCATAACTCATAAACAGGAAAGGTCACGTTTGGTCAGCTACTGAATTGGTGACTCTAATTTTGGGTGTCCACTAGTGTTGTCACGATACCAAAATCTTTGTTTCGGTACCAATACCAATACCAATATGAATTTCGATACTTTTCGATACTCTTCGGTACTTTTCCTAAGGAAAAGTCCTTTTGAATACAAACCTTTAGAACAATAAATATTTGGGTTGTAACGGTACCAAAAAAATCATGGTTCGGTAAGTACCTCGGTACGGACGTCACGGTTTGGTAACTCAAATGTTCCACCAAGTTTGTGTTGTCTCGTGTTGTCTCCCTTTGCGAGGCAGACTTTCTCTTGTCTTTTTTCACGTGCGCCAGCTGCGAATGTTGATACAGGTGTTGTCATACACACCACTTGTGCAATCTGTGCTCCAATAGGAACAAGAAAGGCGTTTGTGTGCATAAATGAGTAAAATAAATTAACTAAATTAATGAATTGAATCAATTTCAAAGTACCGGTATTTTCCAAATGCAGTATAGTACCGTTTGGAATACTCTAGTACCACGGTACTATTTTAGTACCGGTATACCGTGCAACACTAGTGTCCACCTTGAAACTGTGCTGATTGTACAGATCTTCTGTGCTGCTGGGGGATGATGTGTGTGAAGCATCCATATTTTCACAGACATGGATGTAAACTGTAAGTTCAACTTGGCTGGTGTGCAGAGGCATATAACCACGAGGCAGTAATTCCAGTTTTAAAATGTGTCTACTGTATCAGGACTTTAACAGCGATATATGTGTGTAAACAGACGCCATTGCTTTCCACACAAAACATAGAAGTTGCTAAGTAATAGTCAACTTAATTTCTAGGGTGACAGGGTTGGTGGCTGACACCATGCTGCTAAAGTCATTTAAGATTTATAACCAGTCACCAAAAGCAATGTTCCTATGCATAGAGGTCTATATTTAGTTTTGGATAGAGCAGAACACAGACCTTAGGTGCAAAATGAGATTCAAAACAGAAGCAGGTTTGTTTGATTTGTATCAAAGATGCAGCTACTACCCCGTCTCTTTCTGCTCGCAGTTTATCAGCACGTTTGTGCTCACTTGGAGGAAAATGTCAATATAAAAACCCACAGAGCAGCAAAGAGCACGCTGTGCCTTTTAGTACAGCTCAACACATGTTTAACAAAAGAGAGGTGAGCAAGTGAACTACTTTACTTTATTCTTCAATAAAAAATAAAAACTGAATAAAAAGCTGGATGTGCTTGACAGTTTATTGAAACATCAAGCCACTTGATTTTAGTACAGCAAAGGGCTGTAGTTTGGCACAACACAAGCTGTTCTAAAATCATTGTAAACCCACAGACTGCATAAAATAATTGACACAGCCACTTTGACATAACCCATTGGTTTATGGACTCCAATTCTGAAACCCTGAGTTTGCCATTTTGGCCATCGCAACCTTTAATTTTTTGAGCCAGAAGCTACCATAATTGGACAGAAATGTGGAGATCACCCTCATGTTAGCTTCTAGCATAAGTACAGCACAGTGCATTTACAGTTATTGATAATGTGAAAATGCAGGCTGCAACCAGGCTTATTACCATTAAAACAAAATATACTTCCAAAAAAAACTGATCTGACTCCTCACGCTGTGTTCACACTACATGCAACACAGCAACAGGCTACAACTTATTTTTAATGGAAGACGGTGCCATGAAGTTACACGGAACACTTGTTGCTGTGGATGGGTGTGACCCACTACAAATCAAAGTTGAGCTGGCCTCAACTGTTTTCAGCACTCCAATGATGGTGAAGCATCAACCAATCATGTGTTTTTGGTTTTAGTTATTTAACTTAGTTAGCTGATGCTACGCTGGCTTTATGTGCATTACAGTGTACATGGGAATGCAATGGGGCAGCAAAATGGGGCTCATACATCAAAAGTGCAGATTTTTTATTTTTTTTGGACCAAATACAAACTTTAGACGACAATCAGTTGAGGTGCCTTGTTGCAAATAGCAGACACACGCAGTCCCCTGATGACGTAACTACGCTATGGAATGCTTGGGTTTCACTGTGGCATTGTCACTTGTAGTGCACACACAAAATTGGAAGATCTTTTAGTACAACCAAATGCTAAACAAATTATGTAAGGTGGCCAAAACATTACAAATAACTTTCATGAAATGAATACACTGAAATAGTGACAGCTACAACTACACCTATAATCTGGGTTTACACCGTTTTTACATTACCTAAACAATGTTGTTGCTGTAGTAGTGACTTGCTAACCAACTGCGCCCATCTATTACTCAAACATCCACACCCTTTACAATGCAAAGCTTTAAGCTTTATTAACATTAAATGGATGAGATATATATAAAAAAAACACCCTGTACAGTGAGCAGGAAAAAATAACCATAGAGACCACCAATTCTTGTACCAGGCTGTAAACATGATTATTTCTGCTGTAAATGTGGGTATTCATACATGGGGGTCTATGGGCATTGACTCGCTCTTGGAGCCAGCCTCAAGTGGTCATTAGAGAAACTGCAGTTTTCGTCACTTCTGCCTTGCCTTAATTTTTCAGCCTCAAAGGTTGCTGCTTGTGAAAACCATGGCCTCAAGTAGTTTATTGCTTTTATAAAACAGTTACTACATATACCTGGCAGTGTTTCATAAAATAACCACACAGTTACAAAAAATGCAATCATTTATTGATAACACTGAATTCATCTTCCGGACAGCAATGCAGCTCTTTAGCAACATTTAAGGGAATGGTTGGCAACCTACAAACTTGGTGGGAAGTGCAGGCTGCTTTATTAATCTGCGGCAACATGGAGCCAAAGAGGTCCACCTCCAAGGGGTCTGGTAAACCTAACATTAGGAGAAAGTGAAAAAAAAAAAAATTGCATCATGTTGCAGTAACATAACCACATATGCATCTACGATCAGCAACTGTTATACTCACTTTCCCCAAGCTGTTGTTACTTGCTAGTGATATCACTTTTACTACAGCCCAGTTACTTGCTGAGTAACCAAGCTACACTGTAGTTAAAAGGATTTCAGTAGCGGTTGACAATTTAGCAAAACAAAAGTGGGCATAATAGGCTCAATCCACTGCTAACAAAGTATCCAGTGTGATTGACTCCTGGGTCAGCCAGTTAACAGCAGTGAGGTCAAGAACCAGATGATTAATATAATGTTTGTTTTGGTCTTCAAAATGCGTGATATTAGGTTGAGACTGGACTGAATTTCAGATAGTGAATGACTCTTGAGGTCTTCTATTTCTTCAGGCTCTCCGTACAGAGATGAAATCACTCTGGGGATCTTACAGCTGCAGGAGAGCAACAGGCTGGAGATCCTGAAGAGACGCTGGTGGGAAGGAGGACAGTGTCCCAAAGAAGAGGACCACCGAGCCAAAGGTGAGTGCCACAGCACAGCCTTCATATTGAACGGACAGATGTGAGAATGGTATTTATCTTCACATCTCACTCTGCAAGAAAACACGTGTGTATTTCACAACATGTCAAACTGTTTAACAGGTACAAAAGCTTCTTCCTCTTCCTGGATTTATTGACCTGGATGTGAATTGACCCCAGTGGTGGGAACAGAAACAGCAGATGATAGCAGATAGTTTCACTGACAAACGAAATGTCAGCCTGCAGTTGTTGTTTTTCCTCTGTCGCTTGCATCAGCCAGTATTTGCACAGTGTTTTGGGTCAAGGGGATTGATTGGCTCTCAGACACTTGTGGGATTCTAGGTAAATGAGTGAGTCAGCCGCTTGCAAAACAAAACATCCCAAAAATATCCAAAAAAGAATCAAGCAGCTAGTTGCAATCTGTCATTTCAGTTTATGTAAAAAAGCTCCATGAGAGAAAAACAGACAGAAAACATTGGCACCAATTACATTATTCTGATAGAGGTTGCGGATCAGTCTTTTTTTTTTTTTACTCAGTTATTAATTGTTTAGATTATAAAATGTCCAAAAATAAAAGAAAATGGACATCATGGTCTTGTTCTGGTCAACCAACAGTCCACAGCACTAAATGTTTGATTTACAATGATAGAAAACAGAGAGAAGCAACAAATCTTCTTTTTTGATACTAGAATGAAACAAATGTTTGGCTTTTTTTTTTTTTTTTTTAAATTACCTAAAGGAATAATTTATTCTCACAATTGTTGATTAATTTTCTGTTGAATGACTAATCTTTTTTGCAAAAGACAACGTAAGCTATGAACAAAGATATGAAACAAATGTTTAATAATGTTCCTGAATAAATGACCCTCTTGTCATTGTCACTGATTAATTATTCATTGGTTAATTGATTCGTCTTTGAGGCACTAAACCAGATAAGCTGAATCACCCTTAAACCAAAAATAAGGCAAACTGCAGGAACAGATGGAGCTATCATTAAGATGCAGAGCAATTACTGTTAACATGTCTGAATGAACATGTAACATGAGTCTGTAAACAAAGTCAACACTCTGCAGGAAGATGGGAGCAGCCAGATGTTCTGCAGGAAATGATGAATGGTTTGGAGACAATAATGAGATAAGAGTCGATGATACACACAGCACGTCTTTAGAATTATCTGTTTGAACTTATCGTCCCATTAGCAACCAAGATAAGCTAATAAAAGGAGCTTTATTTTCCCCCTTCAATAACCTTTTACTGAAATGCTGTACAATGGATGTTTTATTGGATCTTGAAACCAGATTCCAAGATGGCGCCTATTCAGACCACTGGAACTACTCACCTGGCACATGTGCCAAAAAAGTTTCTAGCTTGCTGGTTTTACTTAAATATGTCCAGTAGTGTTTCTCCTGATGGCCCTACCCATGAGTTCCCACTTGGCTCACAGACTTTACAGTATGATGGTGTCATGGATTTTTAAATCACTTAAATCAGCTCAAGAATCATCAAAATTTATTATAGAGAGAGTCAGAATTGACCTTGTTTGCAGTTCAAGGTGTTCTGTCAACAGTCTTAGATCTCTTTTATAATGTTGGTGTGTTGGGGAATGTTGGGGAAAATGCCTTTTGGGTTGCAGGGGATTTTATTGTGTTTATTGGGAAAAATTGAAAGCAAGGCTGAGCAGCGTTCCTAGCTGCCTGAGATCACAAACTAGCCCTATAGTTAGTTACTACATCATAAAGCTTCCAACCCCACCTAGATGAATAAGCAAATGTCACTTTGTGGTGTGACAGCACATCCTTACTCCCATTCATCAAATACCAGCCTCTGGCCAGTGGCCCTACACATCAAAATATGACACTGTAGGTACCCCTGCAGCATCACTTTTCACTCATTACATGCACTGCGTCTTTTCAAAATGATTTTCCCAGAAATGTACAATTTCCACTCATTGAATTAATGCAATTTCTTTCCAAATGCAACTTGCACTGTAGGTAAAAAAAACTTCATTTTTTGATTTACTTCCTGAGGTTTAGGTGAGAAAATCAAGTAGTTAGATTTAGAACAAACTTAATGGTTTGACTTAAAATAGGTAGGTTTGTTACAATGTGATTTAACGTCACGTAATATACATTGCTAGCGTAGTATGCTACATTGTTACTGAAACGCAGTTGACTTTTGGTTTCACACAGGAAACAAACAGCGGCCTCCTGGGTGAAAGTCTCGAGTTTGTTTGACCTATTCACATACAACCCTCTCCCTCTTTATGCTAGTTGTTGTGAGCATCCTGATGCTAAGGGTGCCTCTGTGTGTCCTTACCAAGGATTGGTATTTAACTTGTTGGGAGTGAGAGTGGGTTTGGCCACTCCTTAAGAGTCTGAATTCATACTCTCCTGGCTCTGTCAGGCTTTACTAAGCTAAATGCTAATTTGGGCATGCTAAAATGCTCACACAATAACAATGCTGATTATGAGGTTAGTAAAGTTCAGCATTCTAGTTTAGAATGTTAGCATACTAACATATGCTAAGTAGCACAAAATACAAAGTACAGCTGAGGCTGATGGGAATGTCGTTAGTTCTGAGGGTGTTTGGTCATAAATCAAAGTATAGGAGACATTAAAATGTTGACCTGATGCTGGTGCTAGATGAGAAGTCAGAGCATCACCAGAGTAATTTCCTGAGGGAAAGGTGAATGTCCGAACCATATTTTATCACAATCCATCCAATAGTTGCTGACATATTTCACTCAAAACCACAAAAATCAACCTGCTGGTGGCGCTAGAAGAGAAGTATTACCAAATTCAGTACAAAATTTCAAAGCAATCCATTTGATAGATGTTGAGATATTTTAGTCTGACTCAAAGTGTGGAACCACCCAACAGACCCAACACCAGCATTGGTATATCCCTACAGCTACACCAGCAATAGTTTCACAAGGTGTCAAATTAGACATAAAACACAAAAACAGCTTCTGTGACTTGGCAGAACCTCCATCATTTTATCTTCCAGTTTTATCGTTTTCCTGTCTCTGTCTCTTTTGTCTGCAGTGATTATGATGACTTAACATTTTCATTATTGACATTTTCACATACATGTTTTTGTTCCCCCTGACGTGTCTTTCTGTAACAAGATGAGACAGCGTCTGTCCATTGACTTTCTCACTCAGATTATGTTTTGAGGAGTCGATCGTAATGGGAATGAGTCCTGTCTGAGTATTGATCAGCTGCTCTGTCATCTGTTCCAACAGCTTTCTTCACTCCCAGAGCACAGGAAAACAATGACACACAGCAGAATTATCTGTGTGTGTGTGTGTGTGTGTGTGTGTGTGTGAAGCCTGAGAAAATCAAGCCATTAAGATCCTGTTAAGACCTATTAAGACTAATCGTGTCTCTGTTGCTGATTGCACAGTATACAGTGTGTGTGTGTGTGTGTGTGTGTGTGTCCTCACAAAGAAAGAAAGGTCCTGTACAGCAAATCCTCCTCAAGTTTTCTTTCTGAAAAAAATAAAGGGGAAAAAAAATAGGTGTTGTTTAATTAGAGATTATTTTGATCACGATACAATGTGGTTGTTTTGAGCTCACGACTCATTCTCATTCCAAAGTCATGAAATACCATCACTTTGTCAGTGATTTTTGCACAGACACATCAGAGAAAAGCCATCTTTCATAGAGGTATGATACACCAGGTGGCATCTGTTTATAACCTGGAGTGAGCTCATGAGCTAGACAGTCCCTATTGGGTGGGCGGAAATGGTGGTGGATGGGTCCATCAAACACACAGGAGCCCAGTGTTCACTTCCCATATAAATTTTGAGCCAAATCATGATGGGTTTTTTTTTCTTAACTCAACCACGTGCTTTTGTTGCACAAGGAAATAAACCTAAGGGAGATGTGTTTTACTGACATTGTAGGTTTATTTTGAAAATACTGTATGCATCTAAAGACAGAAACTGTCAATTTCCTGTGAAAATGGAAGTTTATTTTAAAAAATATGCAATAGCCTACATTTAACAGTTGACATGGTGTCCCACAACATCAACAACAGATGTACCCAGGATACCTAGCACGTCATATGTAGGCATCGATAGTCCACTGAACAAGCTGCAATATGTGAAGAGTTGGGAGTAAGAACATGTTTGAGCTCAGGTGTTTCTAACTCGTAGATAAGTATTTTTCTGCTTCTTTTTTGTATTTTTCTTTTCTTTTCTTTTTAAAGATTATTTTTTGGGCTTTTTGCCTTTAATCGACAGGACAGTGTGGAATGGGGAGAGAGAGAGAGAGTGGGGGGGATGACATGCAGCAAAGGGTTGCAAACTGGAATCGAACCTGCGACCGCTGCAGTGAGGCATTGCCTCTGTACATGGGGCGCCGGCACTATCCACCACGCTACCGATGCCCCAACCTTTTTTGTATATTTCTTCTTTGTTAGAGAGTTAACTATGTGAAGACACTGAAGCCCCTTTTACACTGCCAGATTTTCGGTGAATGTTGGGCCGTTTTGCCGGCAAGCTGCAAGCATTTCGACTAGTGCTGTCAAGATATTAAAAAAATGGAGAGATTAATTAATTATGATCTGTAATTAATTGATCTAATTAATCTCTTTTTTAATCTCATCTCAAAATTGCAGAGAAAAGCCCTCAACTTGAGGTATTTTCATTTAAATTCATTACATTATTGTGGCAGATGATCAAAAGATTGATATATTTTACAAAAAGTGGTTTTATAAAGTCATAATTATTGTTTTCAACAATAACACACTTGAACACAGATGCAGTACACCTAGCCATTACATTCTATTGTTTTTGAGATTAGTCCCAATAAAGAGTGCTGCAACCTTCAGTCTCGACCACCAGGGGGGTGCTTGACTGTCATGACATGTCAGCTTCATTAAAAGCATAGCTGCAGATTAACGCAACAATAGATGTAAAAACACACAGAAACAATACATCTGTGATCAGTTCCCTAATTTTATTTTAACAATTTTCTAAATTATTTTCCTCTTTTCCAATTTCTCGTTTTATTTCATGGAAGTGATCAATGTAAGTGCACTTGTCCTTTAAACTTAATAAAAAATAAAAGCTAACAAAATAAAAGACACCTGGTACATTCGTTACAGCTGTATCAGTTTATAGAACAGTTTTGAACAGTTAGAACAAGAGGCTGCACTGCAACGTGCAAATCACTCCTTCTCGTGGCTGCCTGTGCTTTCCCTGTCCTTGCGGCTGCAACTTGCGCTGTCTTCTCTTCTTCAAACTACAACACCCATAATTCATGTAGGAACTGCTGCAGCCAATGTGCAGCCGGTGGGAGCTGCATGACAACTCAACCACCTTGATCAGTTTTTAATGTTTTATCGGGCAATAACTACTCCAGACTCTGCTCTAGTGTAATTTTCGGGACAATCAGGGCAGGACAACTGCTTGGATTTCGGGACTGTCAATCCAAGCAGTTGTCCTGAATCCTGAATCCTGCCCTGATTGTCCAGAAAATTACACGGAGGTTGCCGGAGAGGTCAGATACTTGCGTGCTAGGGCAGACAGCTTTTCATACAATGCTGATGCTGGGTTCTGCTCTGTGGCGCTGCAGCTCTCCCACAACTCAAGCACAAAGAAGCCCACGCTGCAGCTCTCCCACAACTCAAGCACAAAGAAGCCCAATCGTACGCCTACAGTCGGATTTTATAAAAGGCAACTCTGTGGCATACAGAAACAGTAAAGTTAGAGATTAAAAATGAGATTAAAAAACATAGCGCGTTAAATATGGCTGTAATTAATTATTCGCAATTAACGCGATAATTTGACACCCCTAATTTAGACACAGAGAGCCGGATTGGGGAGTTGTTCCGAGGTGCCCAATTTTCCGCCTCGTAGGATAGACATATTGGCGGAAGCTTTTTGGTTTAAAAAGAACGAGGTGCCCTTCCGCCACGGGAGGGGCTGTTGATGACTTGTGGGAGGAGCTGTTGATGACGTCACACGTGCTAGCCACTGGCGGTGGATAAACAGGAAACAGCTGATAGCAGGAATTAGCGAGCAGCTAGTAGCAAGAGGGACACGCAAACCTGACAGACACTGTAAAGATGAGCAACTGGGGAGACAAGGAATTGCGCACCCTCCTTGCCCTCGCAAACGAAGACGCCATTAACCGTCAGATGATGGGGACGGTGAAGAACGGGCTGACTTACGAGAGAATCGCTGAAGGACTGACTAGCCGCGACTTCCCTCGGAGTACGTCACTGTTTACGTCACGCGCTGAGCTACATGTTTTGTTACTTGTTCACAAGGCACATTCTGTATAAACAAAAGTAGGCAGGCGGCATTTTCCTGCACTCCCTGATTTTGTTTTTATAGTGCCAATGCTGAAAAAAGACTGATTGGGCTTTCCTGCAAATTTGCACAGTTCCTTTTTAAAAAGGGCTAGTAACACATGAAGTAGCTTTTGATCAGCTATTACTTTTAGACAGATGGATCATTGATTCTGTAATGTTCGAATCATTTACTTGCACCTCTAAATACAAGAAATGCATATTAACAAAAAGGTAAAATGACTTTTAGACAGAGAGGAATGATGACAGACATGCTTACAACATTTACATTTTTCAAACAATTCAGCATTCACCAGGTTGGTATTTGTGGCAGAGTCCTGCACAGGTTCATTTTTGAAAACCTGCACCCCTCCATAATGATAAAGCTCAGTACCAGAATCATCCTGTTACCCCTCATTATGTCTAAGTCAAAGCCGCATCCGCCCGCAGCTTTGATTAAACACACAGGCTACAGTCACTCACATTAAGCTGGGTTCTCCGTTCTTGAATGACAAATCCAGTGCAGGAAAAGTCTCTTTCACTGGCTGCGCTGGATGCCAGGATGGCGAAATATTCTGCGCAATCACTGCCAGGTTAGGAAACATTTTAGCATGCTCCTTCCACCACCATAAAACCTCATAAGGATTCTCCTTGGGTGTCTTGAACTCCATGTAGGCTGCCACCTCACTCTCGGGCTGCAGAGTTTCATCATCAGTTTCATCAGTCCTCCATGTTGGTGACGAATGTGACGACGGTGTCAAAGGTTCGATTTGTGTCATTGACCTTCGAAATAAAGGAATTGCAGCTTGATAGTAGTGATTTGTATGTCAAAATATTAAATGTATACTGCACATCTTTTTCATTTGTTTCATTCTTAAAAATTACAAAAAAAAATTTTTGTTCTTACCCACTGTCTGCCAGCGTTTAGTTCATTTTCAACAGTGCTTGTACCCATGAATTTATATAAATACATTTTTTACCCGTTTTTACCCCTTTTTTTGGGTTACTTGATGGGTACCCAACCCAGTGCAGGACTGTGGTTCTGAGTGAAACATCTCAACGACTATTGGATGGATTGTCAGGGAACATGGTTCAGACATTACAGTAATGTTGAGGATGAACTGAAGTAACTTTGATGATCCTTTGACTTTTAATCCTTTGACTTTTCATCTAGTGCCATTGCCAACGTATGACCTTCCCATCCTTAAGCTAAACTTTTTTTTTTTTTTTTTTTGTGCTACTGTTTAATACTACTGTATTAAATGAACACAGTTTTATTACTCTGCTGTACGTTACTGTGTTTCAGGTCTCGGCATGGAGAACATTGGAGGGATATTCGTGGTCCTGATCTGCGGCCTCATCATTGCCGTCTTCGTGGCCATCATGGAGTTTGTGTGGGCGACGCGCCGCACCGCCGAGACGGACGAGGTAAACCTTCATCATCATCCTCCTCCTCTTCCTCTCTCGTCCTCCTCCTCCTGCCCTGCCCCCGGCCTCAACCTCAGCTCAAACACCTCAGTAGGTCATCCGCCTGTGCGCCTGTCTGTGTGTGTGTGTGTCTGTGTGTCTGTGTGTCTGTGGGTGGGTGGGTGTTTTGTATGTTTGAGCAGCTGATGATCAGAATGTTCTTTATTCAGAAGTACATAGAAACAGTCACACTTTAACCTCTTCCAGCCTACTGAGTGAGAGGTGAACTCTGGAGCAGAAAGGAGAGCAGAGGTCCACAGCAACAATAATGATAATAAACAGCAGATAGACAGACAGCAGCAAACGAAAAAATAAAGAGAGAAAGCATCAGCAGGAGCTGTAAAACTTATTTTTTTTTATTTGTTGCTTTATTTTGAAAAGCCTGTCAGCAAAACTGTATCATCAGTTTATATCTCTCAATGAATATCTTTGATTTCACTAAATGTTTGTGTCTAAATTAAAATATGTTGCTGAACTGTTGTCTTTTCTAAAATATCCTCAGAAAGTAAAGCATCGTTTTGCCATAGGCTACTTTTGAACATTTCGGTGGCATCTCGTGAGCAATGACTGGATAAAAATAATGAATGTAGCCACCGTGAGGTCACCCATTGGTTTGTGGACTCTTGTTTTGAATCCTCGAGTTTGGCATTTTGGCTGTTGCCATCTTGGAAAATGAGGAGCAAGAAGTGACCATATTTGGGCAAGAGGGTGGCGCAAACTAGCTTAGCTAGCATGGTGCATTTACAGCTATGATTAACAATGATAATGCTAATCCAAATTTTTGCTGGCAATAAACAGCCTTGAAATCATTAAAACAGAATGTACTTACTGGAAAAGCTGAATTCTTTTGAGGACATTGACTTTTTTAGGCAACAAAGCATCACAATAAACTGAAGACACACTGAAATAGCGACAGTTATGGCTACACCTATACTCTGTGAACCTGGGGTTACACCATGGTTGCATTGCCTAACCAACATTGTTGTAGTCAACAGCTGGCACCCACCTGTCACTCAAAGCAGCCACACCCTTAATTATGAATAACTTTAAGCCTTAATCAAATGTAAATGAATGAGCTATGAATGCAAAATGTAGCTATAGATACTAAAACTGTTTTTGTACCAGACTGTAGACATGTTTATTTCTGCTGTAAAGTTGGGCATCTTCACACTGGGGTCTATAAGGTTTGACTCACTCTTGGAGCCAGCCTCAAGTGACCATCAGAGGGACTGCTTTTGGTACTTGGTACGTCAAATACACTGTGCTCAACCTCACCACACCTCGGACTGTATGGGTTTTGGCAGCTGCAGTAGTGGGACAGTCACATGTTGCAATAAATCGCAAGCAAAATCATACATATTGTCTCTTTTTGTCCAGATCTAGGTACAAAAAGGACTGAATGCAGGTATTTTTTGACTGGAGAAGTTTTAATATACAACTTTGTACTCGTTTTTTTCTTTGACATCTTAAAAGTACAGATACCCAGCACTGGAATTAAAACATACTAAGATGAAACTATCCCCTCTGTCAGAAAGAAAACCGTTGTTGTTTTTATCTTGCGTAAACAGAAACATTTAATTCTTGAAAAAATATGAGTTCTCAGTATTAGAAAGTTTCATCTGCAAAACAATCTGTTCTAACATAGTGAGACCATTAAAGCTCAATACCTCAAAATCACCCAGAATGCAGACAGAAACTTATAGCTCAAAGATCACAAAATGTAAATCAGTGGAATTGAGTTACAGGCAGCAAGAAAGTGCATTGTGTTGTAGCACTTGTGCACATGCACATACGTCCTTGTGTAAAAGTATTAATTAATGTGGTTTTTAAAAGAAGAACCTGAACTAAATGTCACTGCTGATAAAATAATTAAAATTCCAGCCTAAACAGGAAGCTGAGTTGTCTCTCTCCCTCTCTCCACATACACACACTGTATTCCAGCAGTCAGTCTTCCTCAGTCTGTGTCTATTCGTTCGACCTCTGCAGATACAATTTTTGACTTTTATTCGCTCTTCATTTATCTGCCATTTATTTGACTTTATGCCCAGACTGTTTATATAGGACAGATTATAGGATGAATTCTCTCTCACACACACACACACACACACACACACACACACACACACTGAAACATATTCACAGATAGCACTAGTTTGAGGTGGGAAGCTGCAGAGCATTAAAACACAATCAGAAAAAAGCATAATGTGTTCAAGTATTACTCACTCACACACATATATGTCCTCACTCTCTCTTTATGTTTTCTTGACATGACCATATCCAGAAATTGTATAAATACTGACATTGTTCATTTATATTCACGTCGTTATTACATTACTGTAATATTTAACAATTCAGAAAATGTGGGTTTTTCAACATGCAAGAGTAGATCTACCTTTTTTTTTTGTGTGAACACAACGGAGTTTTGTTTTATGCGTGTGCATATGTGTGTATGTGTGTTTTACCAAAGAACACAAATAAAATAATTGACAATAAGAAGTGGACTTCAAAAAATAAATAAATTATATATGTATATTTTAAAGTAATAAGACATAAGAACGGTGACCATGTATTTCCCCCCACCACCTAGTTAAAATGTTGGCATTCTATGTTCCACGGAAACCACAGATACATTACATTTGTACGTTTCAGACGAACTATCAATGTTTCTAAAGTGATGTAGTGAATGAGCTGACTTGGGATGGTGGATGGTGTATAGTTGAGACACCTGCCAAGATGCAGACCACTGTTAGAGACCAACAAACAACAAAACCAGTTGTAATCTAGTGAGTCATTGCTCTGTTTCCAGCAGATTCTAAGCCCAAACGTGGGTGTTGTAAAGTGACCCATCACTGTTTCTCTACCGTGGATAATGCCATGAAAAGCGCTTGTTTTTTTACTGAGATGTCGCTGTGTTTTCAGCTGAGATTCTGCCTCCAAAACCATGTATTTTCAGCCATAAATGATCTTTTCAAAAGCATAGCCAAGTATTTTTGTGCCTAAACCTAAGCACACATTAACCACGCCGTTTTTGAAACGTAAATTTTAAACATACTGCTACATAATAATGTGCAAATGAAACATATTCATTTTTTGCAGAAACGTACAGTGCCAACATTTTTCTGGTGCTTAAATATTCTTAATATTATAAATAGGAATGTAAATTCATGTTTCTTCCTCTCTCTTTCAGGTCTCTGTTTGTCAGGAAATGCTAACAGAGTTTCGGAACGCTGTCTCCTGTAAGAAGAGTTCTCGCTCTCGACGCCGCAGGCCACTGAGCAGCGCTGGTGGCGGGGTCCTGCGTCACCCGTCCCGCCTGGCTCTGGCTGCGCCACGCCCCATCCGCCTGGTCCGTGAGATGCGTCTCAGCAACGGCAAACTATACAGTGGTACCGGCTCGCTGACAGGTGGGCTGGGGGGAGGTCTGGGAGGAGGTCCTGATTTGGGCCCAGGGCCACAGAGGCTCTTGGAGGACCCACTAGGCGCTAACGCTACCACCAGCACGCCTCCTCCCCCTCCTCCAGCATCGGCACTGGTGGCTCCTCCCGCCCCACTGCGCAGCTTCCTGCAGGGCTGCAGCCACGTGCGCATCTGCCAGGAGTGCCGGCGGATCCAGAGCCTGAGGCCAGCCACGCTCACACCTCCCCCACCTCCCCCTCCTTCATCATCCTCCTCTGCCTCCTCCTGCTCCCGGATCCCTCCTTCTGGGATGACGTCAGGTCACCACCTCCGCCACAACCCCCACCACCACCTCCACTACCACCACGGCTCCATGTCGCTGCCCCGCCTCCCGCCGCCACCTCCTCCGATCCCAGCAGACAGAGCCGACAGCGATGGAGGTGGGGGGACAGGGAGCCCACGACGGGCAAGTACCAAACCGCCGCCACCACCTCGGCCACTGCCTCCACCCAAGACGCCAACACGCCCACCATCAGACTTATTGTCAGGGCACAACTGAGCAGAGACACACTGTGTAGGCCATCATCAGAGGGGTCAAAGATCGTGGTTTTAAGCCCTCAGTGAATTTTACTTTTTGGCCCCAAAGATGCAGCTGAAACAGTCCAAACTGGCCTATCAGCAGGGGTGGATGGAAGAAACCATTTGGACCCATTTGCAGGGTTATTCATAACCACAGCGCCACTTTGGCTCAGTGGATCATACCAGAAACCTTTCCACAGGGTTGGACAGATTAAACCACTTTGACCTGAGTGCAGGGAGGATAAAATCAAATGTTATATTTCAGATTAAACCAGCTGAGGTGTTTGGATCGCAGGGCTGCAGAGGACGGACAAACAGGAAGTGGCTGCCAAATGGACACCATCCTGGGGGCTTATTTGTTGTGCCCACATTCAGTCCCTCACCTCTTGCCTCGGCCAATCATCACGCTCCGTGCCAAGTGAGGAGGACCCTTTCTCTTAATGTTTGAATACTGAAGCAGGTGTTTGTATAGAGGGAGGTCTAAACACACACACACACACATACACACACACAGTAGCAGAGCAGCTGTACAGTTATCATGGTCATATGTCAATCATTTGGACGTCTCTGGAGGATGTAGCTGTTGCTGTATGTGCAGACGTCTGAAAAACTGACCAACCGGTGCTGTGATCCACAAAGCAGACACACAGATGCTTCATTACTCACCTGAAGTATACGAAGCTGTGCTGGGTAGGGCCAGTTCTTCTTTTCCATGTAAAGGATAACTCAAAATAAGACGGCCTAAAATATGAAACAAATGGACAGGGAGGAGACAATGAAAATACTTCGTCCCCAAGTTCATTATTTTTGTGTAAAAAGGTGGTTCAACTGTTGATTAGATCCTTGTTTGAGCTGCTTGGTTACACAGTTTTAACAGTAAACCAATCAGAAACTAGCATTTTCACTAACTACGGCATTAATCAGTTTTAGCTCCTGTTTTTGAAAGAATAGGTCAACAGTTCGGGGAATATGGCCATTTGCTTTCTTTCCATGATTTAGATGTTCAGATGGATATCAGCCTCTTGTCTGTGTGTTTAGTTCGGAGAGTCAGGACGTGGTTAGCTTAGCGCAAAGACGGGCCTGATCTAACACAAGCCTGTCAGGGGGCTTTTGTTGACGTTTGGCAACCAATCAACAGGACATCACAAAGAAATAGTTCCACCATGTATCTCACCTAAAATCACACACCGTTTTTGCATTTCTGTTTGCATACAGATTTAACAAACAAGATACCAAGTGTTTATCTGTAAGTTTTAGAGGTGGTAGTAGGTGTAGTTTCTAACTTTTGACAAAAGCAGGTACTGTAGGGTTGAAATGGTGTACAACTTTCAGGTATACCCTAATATTAAAAAGTACCGTGTACATTTGCTTATCTAAGATATTTTTTTTTAAAAATCTCACCTTTATTCTTGTTATTTTCAAAAAGAAGACTTTTTACAAACTATCTCCATTAAAAAATGGTTTCAAGTTGCAAATATGTGTAACACTGTCTAATGTGCATATAATAAAATTACTGTCATGCACTCTAAATTTAGGCCAATCAGAAGAAATAGATACGTTCAAGGAGGATTGATGGAGCAGGACAACGGTTTGAAAAGAGTAGTAATCAAAATAGCCTTTATTGGCAAAAGTGCCACCTTTAAGTGCAAAACACGGATATTTCAGATATGACTGAAAACTTCTTTTTCCTTGTATCAGAAATTAGCAGCACTCAGAAAATTGCACTGAATAATGCTTCAGAACACTTAATAGAACAACAAAACACTTCACAGTGTGAATTAGTAAATATGGGCCCAAAATAATAAACAAAACAATAAAGAAAATTTAAAAAAAGAATAAAGTCCAAAAAGAGTCCAAAAAGTCAAGTCTGGATTAAGTCAGTGTTCACAGTTTGTCCTTCTTCAGTCTGGATTAAGTCAGTGTTCACAGTTTGTCCTTCTTCAGTGTGTTTGTGTAATAGTTCATCTACCCGGGTAGTGTGATTTTATGTTCTATGTCTTATCTGTATGAAGAGGTGTTCTTTCCAAAGCACAGTGAAGCTCCCGCTGACGTCACACCCTCCATGCGTGTAGGCCTGCGGGACGCTCCACGATCCACCGGTCTAGGCTCTGGCTCGCCGTCAGAATCCACTCATAAAAAAAAAAAAAAAAAACCCTACATAGAGCAGTAGTAGTATCTCTTTTAAATAAATTAGTATTTATCTCTTTAATCTCTCTTCTTCATGCATTTATCTTTTTATCTATTTATCTTAACTGTACAATATTAACTCTCTTTTTATCTTAAATCTGTGAACATGAACTATTCAATGACAAAGTATCATATACAGCTGCACAAAACTTTTTAACAGCCAACACACAATTATGTGTCAATATATGAATTTTAAATGTTTTTTTTTTAAACCCATCACAGCTTACTGTGCACAAATCATGAAATGAATGACTTTAAATCATGTTTTTACCCAAGAAAATGAAATGAATTACCTTCTGTAAGCTCAAGTGCACACAGCTGCGTGTGTTCTACCTCAACAACCAGCTTTCTTAGCTGTATAGCATGTGCTAGCTCAATTAACACATACATCGTTTTTTTTTCCCACAGAAATACACAATAGAATACATTTTCAACCTCAACACACGTTTATCAGTCTCCGGTTGGTTTTTAAACACTATCTCAGAAGCATAACTATACGTGGTGGAGACATATTCAAGAAAATAAGCAGGTAATTAGCCGTGGTCAGCATCATTAGCATGGTACGCTAATCGCTACTAGCATTTACTCACCAGAGTTTTCGCTCGATAAAAACTAATATCCACACGGTCAGGTTTGGCAAGAAAACCCTCTCTTCCTTGCACGGAAGTCCTCCAAACTGATAACTCGAACAAAAATGTAGTTTCAACAACTTTACAGGCAGTTATCAACCTTACCAAGCTCACTCGTCTGTCGCGTAGTGCTCCGGTTTGCATCGGCGTATGAAAAAAACCGAAAACTGAAAAAAAAACAAGGAAACTAGAGGCGCTATCAGCATTTGTGTGGGATGAATGCGCACCCTGCTGGTGAAAATAAGCAACTACATTTAAAATCTTACTAGGTAGTAGCTCTACACATTGTCAAGCTGTAAAATTGGGGATTACACTGTGTGTGTAACTAATGGGCGTTACATATGGTAATAAAATGTTTGTTTAACCAGAAATAACCTGTCCATTTTCATTCCTTTAAGGGTAATTCTGACTGATAATAATAATAGTAATAATTATGTAATACCGTGATACCATAAAACTGCAATGTTTTCTGAGACAGTTATCGTACTGAGAAAATCTCATACCATTGCAACCCTGGAGCCAGGCTAGCTGTTTCCCCCTGCTTCCAGTCTTCATGGTAGGCTAGGCTAACTATGTCCTGACTTAAGAGTTATAGCCTGCTTTCTAGCATATTTTCCAAAAATGTTGAACTTTTCCTTTATATAGCCGAAATAGCTTTGCCTAAAAACCAAATCTGACATGAATAGTTTACAAACTCATGATTTGTGCTGAATGACACAGCCAAATTTCTGGTCCAACTGCAGGTGCTGGCTCTGGCCCAAAGCTGGTCAGACTTTGTAACGACTGGAGCTTATTCCCCCAAACCCAAATCCAGGCCAAAACTGGCGGCCATATCTAAGTTAGAGCCATCTGACATTTGGAAATACAGTGCCACATTACAGCCGAGTGTGCAGACCTTTAAAAAAGTTGTTTGGTAAATCAGGACTGTAAGGGACTGTATGAAAGTTATTAGGGGCAGCTCTTTTGGCAGGAGGGTCGTCTTTTAGATGTTTTTAGGAAAGCCTTTTCTCATTTTCTTACAGCATATTTATAATTTATTTAAGCGAGATTTATTGTTGTATATTGTGTTCTAATTTTCTCCCTAAAGTGCCAATTTGTGACTATTGTGAAAATGTCAAAGTTTGAAATAGAGTAGATCATAAATTATTTTCTTTGTACTGTATTTTTTGCTTTGAAACCAATTGTAGCAACACAGTCCTGTTACAGTATATCATTTTGAGACTTTGAGGGGAGGGTGTTGCTTTTTTAAAAAGGAAAACATAACCTTCACCCCCGCTCACCGATCTAATAACTTTCACACAGTCCCTAAAAGAAGAACTCCCTCAGTGCAGTTGTGTATATTTTGGGTGAGTATTAAAGCTGTTTTTGGCCTCAGTCAGTGGAGCTCAGACATGTACTGTACACACACATTCACAGGTGAACTTGGAGGGCAAACTGCAAAACTAAATTTGTGATTGTAATTTCCGTCCTGTGTCCAATCTTGGCTTATTTTATTCTTTTTTTCTCTCTCTCTATTTTTCATGGTATTTTTTTATCCTTGAGCTCTTTTAAATTGATGTCATGATGATTCAAACGCCATGCCTGGATATCAGAGCTCAAAAGTTACCTGTCAGCTGCCGACATTCTCCGATATCCCTACATCAACAAATCATGTTGACCCATTACTCGACATAAGTGCTGATATTGTCAATTCTTTGTGTAATTGCTTTACAGTCGCCTGCCTGCAGGGTATGAACAAAAAGGAGCCAATTGTAAATCAACTCCTGCACTTTTTTTGTTATTTAGTCATTCTTTTATTTAAGATCAGTGCCTGTATTTTTTGTTTGTTATTTTTGTAATTTTTGGCAGAGAAATGGTTTAGAAAATAAGCCAGCAGCATCCAAGTCAAAGAAATTGTTCATGAAAATGTGAAAAATGCACAGGAATGTTGTTGTAAAATTTGCGTGCGTGCGTGTGTGTGTGTGTGTGTGTGTGTGCGCGCATGCGTGTGTGACGCATGCGTGTGTGACGATAAAGAGTGATTCCTGTTGTATGTTTTATCATTTTGTTTGCTGTTTTATTTTTTTCTGCTCCTCCCTCTGATTTGTACCAGCAGTGCTCAGCTCATCCGTAGGACAGAGACAACAGATGGATTATTATTCTAATGATTCTATTGTTATCATTATTATTGATATTGACGTGTGGGGTGACTGTAGGAGGGGACCGGCCCTCTGATGTTCAATATATAGACACACGTTTTGAATAAAAAAACAAAACAAAAAAACAGTCAATGTACCAAAAAGTCTGCTGCTGGTGAAGTTTTCATTTATCTGACCTTTAACCTTTTCTTGAAACAGCCACACAGGTGTGTTCAGGTGATCAGATGTAGAGGTGGGCAGGGCTGATGTCACAAAACTTCATCTACTTAAAAGCATCTGCTGATTTAAATGTTTTATACAGTTTATTCATGTGTTTATTTTATCATCATGTCTTAATTTGATGTTGGACATGCGGCTCCAAAGTCTTTTTACAGATATGTACATGCTACTGGGACCAGATATTTATTAATTGTTTTATTTATTTAATTTATAAATCATGCTTTTTGGTCAAATTCAAAGAGTTCTTTGGTGGGAGTGTTGTCATCTGTCTTCTTTTTCTGAGTCGTGAAAAGAATTTTTCATGCATTGGTCAGTTTGCTTCTTTCAGACTAGTGGAACAAAACTTCCAAAATACACATAGGTGTTTATTTTAGTGAAGATTAATTCATTTATTCATATTCTGTAACTGCCTCCCTAACTGCTGTTGGGGCTGGAAATTATCTCAGCTGACATTGGGCACCTATGGCCAATTTAGTAGTGATGGCCAAATGAAGCCTCATGAAGCATTTTCTTTATTTTATGAGCCCACTAGATGGCGATCTTGGTTTGTAGAGAGAGAGACTCAAAGAATGACAATTCAGTGTGCTTTCAACCTTTTGTTGAACAAAAAGTGCCATCTAGTGGGCTCATAAAATAAAGAAAACGCTTCATGAGGCTTCATTTGGCCATCACCACAATTTAGAGTTACCATTTAACCTAACCTACATGTCTTTGGACCATGGGAGTAAGCCGGAGTACCCAGAGAAAACCCACGCTGACACGGGGAGAACATGCAAACTCTGCATATAAACCCTCTAGCTGTGAAAATAGTATATATTTAATCAGATAATTCCATATTTGCATATTTTAACATCAAGTTTGAGAAAATTTGTAATACACAATCTTTTTGTTAGTAATCAACTGGGGAAGTTTCATGGCAATATCTATTAGTCATCATTTTTTTTACCTGTAGTGTTACTTTTTATCTAAAAATGTTTTACAATACGTATCTTTAAAGGCTTTATTTTCAAACTCAAAGTGCCAAAAATCTCCACTTCTGTAGCACTTGCATCCACTAAACTTTTTTGTTGTTGTTGATTTTGTTTTTGGCTCTTGACAGTTGACCTTTGACTCCAATTTGTCAACAACATAGACTGTAAAAAAAAAAAATGGATGTAGCAACCGTGACATCACCCTCTGGTTTGAGGCATAGACTGTAGGTCAACAAAGTGAAACAAGAATTTTGAACCTAGCTTTATCCACTGGTGACATTTCTGTACTGGAAATGTATTCAGATTAGTGCATATTTAATCAGATAATGCCACCTTTGCATATTTAAACATAAAATTTCAGACAACTTGTAATACATAAAATATTTGTCTAAATTTAAGTAAAAAACGTAAAAGGTTTCATGGTGATATCTATAACATAAAAGTTTTACCCAACTGACCTGTAGTACCTCCTCTTAAATACCTGTATCTTTCTGTTAAGCTTGTTGTGTTTGTTGTTTACAGTTTGTTTTGTTGTCTGTGTTTGTTTTTTATATTTTGGAATACCTTCCTTTTAGGTTGTTTGTTTATTTGGTTGGCTTTGTTTGATTGTTTGCTTTGTTTTGTTCTTTGCAGTTTTTTTTTAGTTTTTATTTAATTTTATTGTTATGCTCATGTATGTTTGTTTTGGTTTGTTTAGCTTGTGTGTTTTTAGTTTAGTGTGTTTTTGTTTTGTCATGTTAGTTCATGTTAGTTACAGCATGGCTTTTGTTTTGTTTTTATTGTAGTGCATTTTGTTTGTTTTTTTTCTGTTTGCATGTCTCTTTGTTTTGACAATCTTCTGGTGGTATTCTGTTTTTGTTGCAGCAATTTTTAAATTGTGTATTGTTTTTTATATTTTGTTACTCTCAAACATCTGTTTCAGTATGGTATTTTATTTAAACTTTGTAGCTTTTTTTTCATGAAGTCCTTTAAGAGATTCATAGAGATTTATCTTCAGACAGTTGGCAAGGAGTTTGTGTTCATGTTGGTAAGAATATCAGACTGCAGTTGCTGATGTAACATCAGTATAGAGCCAGCAGAGGGTGGTGCAGGCCAGAGAAAGGATTGAGAGTGACGTTCAAAGGATTCAGCATCAGAGCTCAGAGTAGTTAATCAACATAAAAATGAATAAGAATTGGTTTTCTTTGTAGGTAACTTTAATAAATAATGTAATTGGATCAATTTAAATGAAAGACACCAGAATATGTTGCAGAATGCTGTTGTTCAAACCTTAAAAACACATCACAGTTTGCTTCAGCTGCCTTAATGTCTTCTTTAACCAGCACTTCAATCAGCAAACAATAACATTTGACCTGCATGACTTACATTCAAGATCACACCTGTCATCTTATGTTAAAAGTTGTAATTGTTTGCACAGTTAATTACAACTAATTACAACTATTTTATTTATTCCTCCAAGCTCAATGTAACATTGAAGAAAACACACATAAATGCAGTAAAAAGGATATTTTTCCATATTTAGAGGTCAATCGAGTCCATTTACAGTCCCTTGTTTAGTTGATTGTTTTTTGTTTTTGTTTGTTTTAACCCAAGAATTGCCACCTTAACATGGTGGAGGGGTTTGTGTGTTCCAATGGATCCTGGGAGTTGGATTTTCCCCTGGTAGGGTCTCCCAAGGCAAAGTGGTCCCAAAGGAGGGCCCAGACTAAGAGCAGTTCAAGAAGACTTCGGTGACACAGCACATTCGGGGAAAGAGTAAGTCGCTTGTTATGCCTTGGGCCATGGGGCCCAATTGGGTTTAGCCCCAGTGAATGACATGGAGCCACCACCCTGTGGGGCCACCACCTGCAAGGACTGGCATTGGGGCCAGGTGCATTGTGTGTCACGGGGCAGGCAGGGGTGAAGACCTGGGCGTGCTGATCCCTGGTGTTGCAGTAAATAATTTATTCTCATTCAGAAGCACATGTCACGTGCACTCACTGTCAGTCCTTATAACTTGGCACAGGTGATAGCAGGAAACATCTGAGTAAATAGTAATAGTAAATAAGAAGATGCAGTGCACATAAGAGGGCTGCATTGGTTCTTCTTAATCTAGATCTGAACCGTTACAAACAACGCCTTTTTGGTGAAACGGTGGATAAAAGACGTTTGTAATGTTTCAAATGAAAATAAATTCAAAGAAGAAGTAATTCAACCCTCTGGTGTGCGGTGCATCTACCTTTTTACTATAAAATAATTTTGTCTGTTGATATGATTCATTCACAGTTTTAATAAGAGCTCATTTACAGCTGAATTGATGTGTTCATGAAGAACAAAATGTTCAATACTGCAACTGTGGGAAACAGGTGATAAAGCTGTGATTCAAACAGACAGACGTCATTTATCTAATCCAGCCTGTAATCGTGCTGCGGAGCCACAGAGCTGCAGACATCATTGACTGAAGGCTGAAAGATGTCTCCTGACCTGACAAACTGAGACATGAACAGATTATGATACAAACAGAACTGGGTCACATCACTGATGGTGCTTATACGTTCACATGTAACAGACTGAATTTAAATGAAAGAACAGTCCAACATTTACTCTTGTCACCCAGAATCAGAGGTTTCATTTCTGTGAGTTCAGAAATAGGTCAAGGATGTGGTTAGCTTAACTTAGCGCAAAGACTGGAAGTGGGGGAAACTGCTGGCTCAGCACCGCCAATAGAGACAATATATGAATTTATGACATTGCTGTTTTGGATTGCAACATTCTGCCCCTCTCTATATGTGTTGAATCAACACATTTTACAAGTTTATCCACCTTTTAAATATGCACCAGTTTGCTAAGAGAAAAACAGCAATGAAAAAACACACACACATGAAGCTGTCAGCTTCATCAAAAAAATATGGGTTGAGATTTGGACTGGAGGAGGCATTTTGATGAAGAAAAGGTGTTATAAAGGCTTCTGGAAACACAGTTTTTAACAGGTATTTCATGATATTCTGGCACTTTTTTCTCTTTAATGTCTCTTATGTTGTTTCCCTGAATTTGGCAGTACATCCAACCAACCTCAGAACAATGACAATTACAGTGACATACTGCTGTCAGGTTAAAGGACAACTTCGGTATTTTTCAACCTGGGCCCTATTTCCCCATGTGTATGTGTGCGTATGATTCATGGGTACAACTCGTTCTAAAATTGGTTCAGTATTGAGGGAGGCGGATGCAACCGGAACGAGCTAAAACGGTAACAGGGGCAAATGCGTCCCGTATAAGTTTGAGCATTAAAAGTGCTTTTTTTTGGCCACTGACCAGTTCAGATCGCCAGTGCTATGAGTGGAGTCAGCTGTCAGTCAGTGTTGGAGCAGCGAGGGGGAGGGCTGCCCCGCTGGGTACTGTAAGTGAGTATGTGTGTATGAAGTGTGTGTTTTTTCGCCACTGACTGGTTCAGATCGTCAGTGCTATCTCTGTAAATAGCATACTAATGGTTTCGAACGTTGTTTATATAACATTACCTCCACTGTGTCTGTAGCTCTCTCTACTCGTGGGGCAGCCGTTTTCTTGAGGAAGAGGTGTTTCGGGATTGGATGTCTTCTCTTCTTCGGCTGGCAGTAGTCATCTTGGGAGAAGTGAGCACTGCAGACCCGATGGTCTGCAAGGCGCAGTGTCTGGACAGGAGTGTTAGCATCCATTTGTAGCACAACTAGCCACAACTTCAGCATCTCGCCGTCCGACAAAGGCAGCCTATGAAAGCTGTACGGGGTGTTGTGCGACATCCTGTTCTTGCGTTCGGGAAAAAGGCCTGTTTATTTGAGCACTCCAAAAACTCTGGTAACACTCCAGGGGGTAGCACATAAAAGACTCCGTCCTCTGACTCTTCTAGCGTAACACACACACTTCATACACACATACGCACTTACAGTACCCAGCGGGGCAGCCCTCCCCCTCTCTGCTCCAACACTGACTGACAGCTGACTCCACTCATAGCACTGGCGATCTGAACCGGTCAGTGGCGAAAAAAAAAGACATTTTAATGCGCAAACTTATACGGGACATATTTGCCCCCGTTACCGTTTTAGCTCGTTTCGCAGCTCCGGTTGCATCCGCCTCCCTCAATACTGAACCAATTTTAGAACGAGTTGTACCCATAAATCATACGCACACATACACATGGGGAAATTGGGCCCAGGTTGAAAAATACCGAAGTTGTCCTTTAAGACAGTGGCATGCAGGTGAGCTTCCCTGAGACGTTTTCTGATGGTTTGTGCAAACTATTTGTTGCATGGTCTCAGACTATCTGAAGACGCTGGATATAAAGGTCATGAGCTGGTGCAGAGCTACATGTGGTCTGTGGTTGTGAGTAGTGATGGCCAAATGAAGCCTCATGAAGCATTTTCTTTATTTTATGAGCCCACTAGATGGCGCTCTTGGTTTGTAGAGAGTGGCTCAAAGAATGGCAATTCAGTGTGCTTTCAACCTTTTGTTGAACAAAAAGTGCCATCTAGTGGGCTCATTAAAATAAAGAAGATGCTTCATGAGGCTTCATTTGGCCATCAGTAGTTGTGAGAGCCCGGTCTCACTCCGAAGTCATCGAAATCCGGCACTTGGGTGGTGACTTGCGCTGTCAGACACTGACAAAAAAACAAAGCCATCCTTTAACATCAGCATGATATGCGGCCAGTCGCTGTTATGGTTTAACATTGCTTTGCAGCGTCAGAGGGAAACGCAGAGGGACAAGAACAAAAGTTAAGGCAGCCAAAGTCCCAGTAGGGTGGGTGTTCTTCTTTCCTAAACTCAACCAAGTGTTAGTTGTTGAAGGAAAAAAATGCCAATTTGCATTGTTGTACTGATGTAGTGCGTTTATTTTGAAAGAGACTGTATGTGAACGGTAAATTTCCTGTGAAAATGGGAGTGTATTTTGAAAGAAGACAATGCATGTAACAGGCAGAACTTGACACGGCGTCCCAGGCCATCAAGCACCAACGCACCAAAGGTACCTTGCACGTCGTATCTGGACGTGGAAGGTCCATGACCAAACATCGATATGTGACGACATTGGAGTGAGAATGTGTTGGTTGTGAGGCTGGTTGGATGTACTGCCAAATTCAGGGAAACAACATTGAACACAGCTTTTGGCAGTAAAATGAACAATCAGTTTACAGGCAGCAGCTCTGATGGACATTCCTGAAGTCAACATGCCACCGGCACACTCCCTTAAAACTTGGGACATCTGTGTTATTGTGTTGTGTGATCAAATTGAACATTTTAAAGCGGCCTTTTATTGTGACCATCCCAAGGCACACCTGTATAGTAATGATGCTGGATTATCAGCATCTTGGTATGCCTCACATGTCAGATGGATGAATTATCTTTGTAAAGGAGAAGTGCTCACTAACACAGATTTTAACAAATTTAACAAATTAACAATTTTTAAAAATATCTATGGAGTGCATGAAAAAAGTTTTAGATCCTTCACATAGGCCTTAGGGCTGCTGTGAAACTACTAGTGATGGCCAAATTAAGCTTCATGAAGCATTTTCTTTATTTTATGAGCCCACTAGATGGTGCTCTTGGTTTAAAGAGAGAGGCTCAAAGAATGGCAATTCAGTGTGCTTTCAACCTTTTGTTGAACAAAAAGTGCCATCTAGTGGGCTCATAAAATAAAGAAAATGCTTCATGAGGCTTCATTTGGCCATCACTAGAAACTACGCCTACTTTGGGCAACAAAAAAGTTTGTCTTGGGTGCAATAGACAAACAAGATGGGATGGCAGAGGAGATATCCACACACCAATGTAACTGGGCTAGAAAACCACAAAAAGCACATTTTTTGTGCAAAATGTCTTGAATAAATAGACTATTTTTGCATTGATCTCAGCCTGTGGACATTTTTGTGGCTTTCTAGCCTAGTTACATTGAATTTAATTTAAGATCTTAAACTTAAGCCTGTGATAAACAAGTGTTGTATTACTACTTTGCAGGAAAGGTTTTGAGAAATATCTGTGCACATTTTTTTTCAATTAGATATTGCTGCTGTAAATACTTGTACTCCTCCATTGGAGGTTGTAATGTTGTAAGCGACATGAGTTCATGAAGAAATGTTTAACAGAATCTTTTCAGGTTTACGGAAGCATTTGAGTCTCCTGTGAAGTAATGCAGTGAATGCAGTTTCCATTGCTTACTGGTATGTACATTTACAGTTCAGATTTTTCCCTTTGGCTCATATTTGTAATAATCTCCTTGTTTTGTCTGTGCATGTGTGTGTATGTGCTCTCCCTCTCGTCAGCAGACAGTGATCTAATTGCTGCTGGGAAGTGACTGTGGACAACAATTCATGTTTCTACTGAAAATGCTGACCAGATAAACTGTATGATGATTTCATAAGAAAATGAGGTAAGTGATAGAGACGCATGTCTGTATCATAAAATGCTTACAGGAGAGAAATACTCTCATTACTATAACAAAGTCATCTTTTTGTGTAGTTGTATGAAAAGTGCTCTACTTTGCAATATTTGAAGTTGCATCCATACAGAGTAAGAACAAAAGTCACCTGAAAAAGGCCTGTTAAAGTGTGTGAGAAAGGATCAAAAGATAAAACAGGAATCAGCAGCTGCTGGTGTGTCTGCAGCCGGTGTTTTAAGGTGAAGATTAAAGACTCAACAATATGACTGTGGGTTGTTTGTTTTTTACCTTAGGCAAGATATGATGCCGCAATAAAACTTAATATCCATCTAGATTTTCTAGAAAACTACATTATATTTCCACCAGCAGGGTGCAGCCATCTTACAACAGGCTAGCTAGTGATGTCACTGGGATGGTTGTTTACTATAAGCGCTACTTCAGACTAGTTTAACTAGTTTTTAACCTTAAAGAGTTTGTTCAGGATGATTGAAGTGGGGTTGTATGAGGTACTTACATGAAGCTCAGCGTAAGTTCAGTCAGGAAGACTTTCTTTGCACGTAGGCTACTGACCTGTTGCCAAACCCGGTCTCACACCATTTCTTGTCATATTCACAGTTGTTACCGGCCAGCCCTTCGCTTTAAGATAGTGGCCGTGTGGGTGTGACGTAGTAGATGTTGTGGGAAGTAAAGCAGCATATAGAGTGTACGGACGGGAATGCACAGTGAAAATAGTACTGTTCATGCTACAGGTGGCTGCAGTCTGTTTATAGTGTTTAGCTCCAGTTACAGCATAGTCTCTGTGAGAAGGCCCTGCATTATGTTATCTTATGTTATGTTTTCCTGCTGTAAAGGACAGAGGGATGTCGTATGCTGTAAAGCCCTGTGAGGCAAATTGTGATTTGTGATATTGGGAGGCAAATTGTGATTTGTGATATTGGGCTTTATAAATAAAATTGATTGATTGATTGATTGAAAGGAGAAATAAATGTGCTTCTGCACGGACATCAGTTCTGCATCCTCATTCTTCAAGCAGAGCTGGTCCGGACTCCTGAAGCTAGTTACCAGCAACGAGCCAAGTTGTAAAGATAATCTACAGAAAACCAGTGTCTCCCAACTACGGTTCAGAGCACCAGACTGGAGAAGGTAACACAGTCTATCACAGTTAGTCAACAATTAGTGTCACCCCCCCCCCCCCCAAAAAAAAGATGTTTTTCGTGTACTAATTTTTCATAACCGTTTATGATCTCAAACACATGTACACGTGTAAACGTGAAACTATGGCTTCATCACCCTCCTTAAATCATACCATCTCTATGGGGTCAAATCGCCAAAGACTTACCACATTTTTCATTCTTATGTGAACATGTAAATAAATATTCTTTTACTATAAAAAAAAGTCTCTCCTGTTAAAGTCAGAGTATTGCCTTCAGCAACACATTCTCACTCTGAATTTGTCACATATTGACTTGCTTGTCATGGTCTTTCCATGTTCAGATACGATGTACAAGGTACCCTGGGTGCGTTGGTTGTTGACGTTCTGGGATGCCGTGTCAAGTTCTGCTTGTTACATGCATTGTCTTCTTTCAAAATATTCTTCTGTTTGCACAGGAAATTTACAGTTTACATAAAATCTCTTTCAAAATAAAAGCACTATTTCGGTACAACATTGCAAATTGATGTTTTTTTCCCTCAAAAACAAAAACACGTGGTTGGGTTTAGGAAAAAAAGAATGGGATTTGGCTTTAATATCTTAAGGACGCATACACCGCAGTCTCGGATGAAAGTCAGTGCTTGTTGGACCCATCCACCAACACTCCATCCCACCCCACTCGGACATTTGCCCTGTTAACTTTCTTCCTTGTCCCCCCACCTTTTCCCCTGACGCCGCCAGGCACCTTTAAACTATAATGGCAACCGGCCACGTATCATGCCGACGTTAAAGGACTCAGAGTGAGACCAGGCTCTGAGTAGATGGCTGGTTGCGCCCCCAGTTTGTAATAGCAGGCTGGAGTCCCACCAGGGAAGCTCAACATGACATTGCTTTGGACAGGGGTTTATATCAAAATATATTTTAGCCACCTTAAAGGAGGCCCACTTAAAAAAAATCAATATCAATATAGTGGACGCTATATTGAGGATTTTTTCACAGCTTTATCTTGCTGTCAGACAGCCCTTTTCTTTGACATTAAAGTTTCTCAACTGTAAAACTTCTATAGTACTGTGCCGCTGCTGCCGCACACTGTATTACTCTGCAGCTCAGACAAGAAGTGTTGTGAGGTCAGACGTAAAAGAAACTTTTCTTTGTTTAAACAGCATAGAAAAACACAAGCTTTTGTAAATAGTAGTATTTCAAACAAAGTGCATGGTTGACATTTTTTTCCTTCAACAACAAACGCTCATGGTTACGTTTTGCCGACACACACACAGGGTTGGGTTTAGGAAAAAAGAACAGGGTTTTGTTTTACAATCTTACAGGAAGCAAACACTGGCCTCCTGGGTGAAAGTTGGTTGGTTTTTGGACCCTTCCACCACCCCTTCCGCCCACCATACTTGGACTTCAGCCACCTTAACTTTCATTGATGTCCCACCATGTTTCCCGTGACGCTGCCGGGTGCCATTAAACACTGGTTAATCTTTGGTGTCTTGATGACGGTCGACTGTAGATGTAATGGCTGAAATTAGCAGAAATACATGCAGGAAATGAGACAAGTGCATCACCCATAAGGGGCAAGAAGAAGTGAAAAATAAGTACTTCTCTTTCACTTCCCTCAGAGGAGAATATTTTCTGTGGAGTTCTCTTGCTAACTGCTGAACCCTGCTGAAAACAGTTTGCGTGTGAGTGCAAACACACCCAAACCCCAGTTTCAAATGTTTCCATTCTGATGCATTCCATTATTCCCTGCTATAATTTTCTGATAATTAGATCCCTACAAGTAAAATTGTACTAATTAGAGAAAACTAGAGACAGAGGTTCTGAGACAGTTTAGAGTTTAACACTTATCATGAGTTGAAAAGCTGTTTTCCTTAAAAGAAATGCATTATTTTAACCCAACGAAATATTTAGATATTTTTCAAGACTAAATTCCTAGATGGGCTTAATTAGATGTGCAAAGCCTGGAAACAAACTGTATGTTTTGTATGTTGAGTTGATTAACGATACAATTTGAAAAGCATTTACCAAATTACAGCCAAATAACACTGTTCCCCACAGAAAACTGTCATCCCTCTTATGTCCACACTAAGTGGAACGTTTTTTTTTTCTGTGCATATTTTATTTTCTTGAGGCAATGATAATAAAAATCAGTGTTTTTTTGAACAAAAGCCTCTACCAAACAGTTGACTTGCCACTTCATGGTATTTGTAAAACAAAAAGAAAAAACAAAATGACAAAGCATATACTGTTAAATACTTGTAATACGTTAGTATATACCAACATATATAAAAATGTTGCCATGGAATTAATATTATTACCAGTGTTATTTCCAGGTATTTATTCTAGATATTTAATATAACAGTACTTTCACACAGCATCTCACAAATTATGAAAAATCTATCTGATTTTTTTAATCAACTATATAATGTATTAACAATGTATTAACATTAACGATATGGTATTAACAACAATGAATATTCACCCTTTCTTAATTTCATAGAAATGCTAAATTTATTATTTAGCATCACTTCCTTTACCATAAAAGGACAATTCAACTGTTTGGTTGAGCGTGGCTTTAGATAGTAAAAGAAATCATACTTGTAAAATTACTTAATTTTATATATTAAATATCTTTAAAAGTATCATTAAACAACAATGGATGATAAGAAGTTGTTTTTAACTACATTAGCTTAGCTTCAATCAGTGTTCCTTTTCTCTTTCTTGAGACCAAAATGCTTCTACTGTTATTATACACATATGATTATTGTAACATATGTACACTATCAGATATTAATATATACTTTCAACATATTGTACCACAGTAGCCAGAATTATAATTTTAATATTTTTCCTCTCATTAATGTTGTTGTAAGCTACTGTCATTACCGTCTGTCCTGCATCTCTCTCTGTCTCTGTCTCTCTCTCTCTGTCTCATTGTGTCATACGGATTACTGTTATTTCATCATGCTGATCTGTTCTGTACGACATCTATTGCATGTCTGTCCGTCCTGGAAGAGGGATCCCTCCTCAGTTGCACTTCCTGAGGTTTCTACCGTTTTTTTTTTTCCCGTTAAAGGGTTTTTTTGGGGAGTTTTTCCTTATCCGCTGCGAGGGTCCAAAGGACAGAGGGATGTCGTATGCTGTAAAGCCCTGTGAGGCAAATTGTGATTTGTGATATTGGGCTTTATAAATAAAATTGATTGATTGATTGATTGATTGATTGATTGATTCTTAGTTTGTCACAATTTAGCCACTTTCATCCATTATAGTTTTAGTCTAGTTTTAGTTGACAAAAGCTTAAAATGTTTTAGTGGACCTAAATTCATGACATTTTAGTCAACTTTTAGTCATTATATTTTCTATATGTTTGTTTATCTTTAAACTAACCCAGTGAGGCTAATTCATATATCAGAAATTAGAATCAAGGTGACAGGTTGCATAAAAAAATCAATTTAGACAGTTTTTTCTACAACTACTGGTATTTGAACCCAGGTTCACTGTAACCTCTGACTTACCCATCTCACTGTTCAGAAGCAGAAAAATAAAGAAGCGTGAATTCTTTTTCCATCTGCAGCATGTTAGTCTGGAGGTTTAAACTTGTGTCCTCTCACAGAGTTGGTGACTAAAACTAAACTTTCATCTCCATCTGAGTTCAGACTGTTTACTTACAGCACAGCTACACTCACAGATAACTGAGCCTCCTACCTGCCTGTCAAACAGCATCAAACCATTGACCTTCTGTAATCTGGACTGAGTGGGTTCCTGCGGAGATCAGCTGTGAAGACCGGCGGCCGGAGGCGGCTTGCTTCGCTGCCGTTAAGCTAATAACAAGTGGAGCTAACTGCTAACAGCCACTGCTGCAACTTACAGACTCCACAAATCTATTCAGCAGCTCCGCCATCCACAGTCAGACACACACGGCTGATTATTTACTGCTGAATTACAGCTCACAACTTGCACCAGTGGCTGGAGTTTACCAGAATGTCGCTCAGTAAGACCTCTGAAAACCTCATGTCAAAAAAATATGCCTGTTGAAAAACCCACCACACAGAGCCCTCATGTCTGGAGTGACTTTTTGTTTCTATGTTTCTGTGATTTCTGTGAGCTGAAAGGGCATACTATTTAAAGACACAGCGACATCTAGTGGATTTATTTTAGGCATGACATGCCTAAACCTAATGGTAGAGATAAGTGTTAGTGACTCAAAATGTACTCTACCCAACGGATAAGCATAATGTTAAAGGGTTAAGAAATTAAAAGGCACAAATAAAATGAAAAATATGTCTGTCAAAGTTTACAGTTACACTTTCACAATCTAACTGTGCCAGTTAGTTCCCAAAACTTAAACCATAGTATCATAATCTAATGATAGGAATGAAACTGAGCTTTGACTTGAAGGAGGTTATTTTAAAGTAGCAGAAGACAAGATTAAAAAGAGAGAAATACAGAAAACAGTAAAACAAAAACAAAAAATAATCCCCCAAAAAATAATATTACCATGAACACAATACATTTTTAAAAAGGCAATAAAACAGACTGTCATCTGATTGTTATCAGAAACTGAATGGGTGTGTTTGCAGCTTCAGTAACTCCAGCATTTCATCACACACACTTCCTGTGGTGACTAACCATATAACAATGAAACAATCCAGTAACTGTGAGCTTCATCCTTTTCTTAGAAAACGTGTGCTGATGTGACTGATTTTCAAACTAAGCTCATTTCTGCTGGGAAAAGAATGAAAAATAAATGAAAAGCCCAATGATAAGAAAGTCATGAGGTGAGTCAGATTTTCAAGAGAGCAAGTCAAAATTATTAGGTAATAAATCATGAGATACTGTGTCAAAATTATGAAATAGTCATTTAAAATTATGAAATGATTTCTGAGTGAAATTATGAGATTGTAATAAATCAAAATAATAATTAATTTCAAAAGTAATAATTTCAAAATTGTATAGATTGTGTGGTACTACAGCAGGTAAAACTTTTGACTTGCCATGAGCATTTTTATTTTTGTCAGGCCAACTTTTTTTTTTTGAGAATAAAAACAACAACACTTAATTAGCTCTGGAAAACAGATACTGACTCAAATCTGTGGTTTACTATAAATGGTTTGTTTCACTTTGTTTGTTTTTTGTAACTTTTATCTCTGTTTAACAACTTTAAAGTTCACTGCAAAATACAGGCACTGGTTCGTTGGACTGACAATAAAGGCATTAAGTTATCATATGTGTCAAATAAGACTTATGAATATGTTTCCTGTTCTTACACCACTATAATTATGGTTCAGTAAGGTTTAGGGAAAGCTCATAGTCTGTGTTAAAATGCTTAATTAAGGCTTGACAAGCCACTGCACATGTGACGCACATAGCACCCCTTAATGTCTATGTTTGACACACAGCTGAAACACACTGAAACACCTGGTAATGTCATGAAATGGTTAGTTAGCTTAAGGCAACAAAACTTGTAGAAAAAAGATCATGTCTTGAGTTAATATACCTATGTTTGTTATGTAAAATAGATAAATAAAAAACATTGCAACCACCATACGTACATTAATGTTATGTTAAAACAACTGGACGTAGGTACATAAGTTACATAACATTACAATAAATCAACACTGAGTTTTGGTTTCACAAGGGACACAATCTGTGGTCTCCTAGGTTAAAGTCTTGTTTTATTTGACCCATCCACCACTGAAAATGTGTTGCTGGACACGATTCTCAACATGGAGGTGACTGAGCCTGTAACGAGCAGCCATTGGAACTGACTCTATGAACAATGCTTAACAACAGCAACAGTGCTGGCAGTGCTAGCGGTGTTAAACAGGGGTGAACCGGGGGGTGGGTGCTACGCTTTCGCCACTCTGCTGTCCCTATATCAGCAGTAACCACTATACGAACAAAGTGGTGGCGTTTAGCTAGCCAGTGTGATACACACACGCACGTACTAACATGCAGTGTGGCTGGACTGGCTTATCACAACAAACCACAGAGTAGCTCAGATTACAACACACAAAAGTATCTTAATTCTCTCCTCAGGACACCATTACTCCACTATATCTTTACATAGAAAGTAGTAGTCCTTAAAAGATTTAAAGGATCATCATTTCAAGCATCAACATTTCTCAAATCACTCCTGAAGCATTATCCACTTCTCCATCTGTTAGATCAATATGTTTGTAGTACTCATATAGTTTCACAGAAATGTGGCTAAATTATCCTATAGCTAGTGTGGTTAACAGCTGGCAACAGAGACATAACAGATCAGTGGCAGAGAGGTGGATTAAACCAACCTAGTCTTACTCTGCTTGATCAGTGACTTCCGGTGTCAGACACAGGCAAAAAAAAGCCGTCCTTTCACATCGGCATGATATGCGGCCAGTCGCCATCATTGTTTAACACCAGGTGAAAGTTAAGGCAGCAGAGGTCCAAGTAGGGCGGACAGGAAGGGTGGTGGGTGATTCCAGCAGCCATCGACTTTCACTTGGGAGGCTGGTGTTTGCTTCCCGCAAGACTGTAAAGCCAAACCCTGTTCTCTTTTCCTAAACCCAACCACAGGCATGTGTTGGCAAAACATAACCACGTGCATTTGGGGAACTGCCCATTGGTTCGACATCCCATTGTTCCGACCATATTAAACTCATTGTTCCGAAGTCCGTTCCGAAATCATCACGATGCCCTGTGGTTAAGGTCTGGTTAGGTTTAGGCACAAAAACCACTTGGTTGGGGTCTGGAAAAGATCATGGTGTGGGTTAAAATGAAAACTAAAGTGACAAACACATAAGCCGTGAGCTTGCTCTGCCTCAAGCCGGTTGCGGCGCACCATACGCCCGCCGCGAGCCGTTCAGCACCGCGGACAGTCGGACTAATGGGATGTCGAACCAATGGGCTGTCGAACCAATGACATGGACCCGTGCATTTGTTGTTGAAGGGGAAAAAAAAAAAGATAAATCTGCGGTGTTGTACTGACGTTAGTGGTTATTTTGAAAGAGACTGTTTGCAAACTACATTTCCTGTGAAAACAGAAGTTTATTTTGAAGTTGACACAGCGTCCCAGAACATCAACAACCAACACACTCAGGGTACCTTGCACAATGTATCTTGACGTGAAAGGACCGTGACCGAACACCAATATGTGACGAGGTCAGACTGAGAATGTGTTGATTAAACTGCAGACAAACATACAGAACAGAGGGTCATGCGGAGGACCAGAACTGGTTATGATTCTCAAAACAAAGGTTTAAGATGAAGTGTTTGTTTAAAACTACCCCAACAGGTTCTTTTTGGTTTGGGCTCAGCTAATTCTGGAACTCTGAAAGAAAACAAAACAAACACAAGATTGATAGTTGTCAGACCATGATGGATGAAAGTCATTCATTTGAAGTAAAAAATTTTGCACAAAAAACATTTTTTCTTCTTTTTTGTATAACAGTGCAGACAGATCCAGTCGGTCCTGTCCTTCAGCCAGAGACTCTTCATTTGTATGTAAATAAGAGACTGATGCAAATTCTCCTGCGGCTCCTTTCTGTATCCTCAGTGGAGTTTAAACAGACCGAAGCTGAAGACACAACAATGTCAGCATCGCCTGTCCTCAAGACCAGAGACTGTTATCAAGCAGATAAGAAATTCTTAACAGGTGGCAGAGAGTGACCATGGAGGTGTTAGTATCACAGAATTCTTAGCATACAAGCTGAGGGAGTCAGGTTAGAGTAAATATTTTGAATGTTAGGAAATATCAAGGTATAATCTGAACATCCCTGATAGATATCAGCTGAATGAGCTACACAGCTGCAGGGGTTATTATGTTCTGTTCAAAGTGTTTCACAGAGGTGCTGTGTAATCATTTTGGTGGATGCAGTGTAGTGTTGTTGAATTATGATGGTAGACTAAACAACACAAAAGCTTCTGAATAACACAGTACAGTTCAACAGCAACCAGACTACAGCCTCTAAAACTGTATATTCACGCAGCCCAGTAGCCAGAAGAAAATGTCGGCATTGTACATCTGCAAACCACAAATATATTCCTTTTGTATGTCTCATACACATCATATCAACGTTTGTAAAGTGACGTAATATATGAGTTGATTTTGCCATCAGGAGGTGATCAGAAGGGATGAAGAATGGCGTGTCACCTAAGCAAGAAACCTGCCAAACTGCACTAAATTGGGTGTGACTTAAAGGGACAGTGCACCCAAAAATGAAAATTCAGCCATCATCTACTCACCCATATGCCATCCCTTGTGGAGATCCCAGGGTAGAGGGGGTAGCAACACAACTCCACCCAATGCAGGCTTACGGCGCCCCAGATTCAAACGTCCAAAAACACATAACTGAAACCACAAAATATCTCCATACTGCTCGTCCGTAGTGATCCAAGTGTCCTGAAGCCCCGACATAAAAAGCTGTTTGGAAAAACATCATTTAAATTCTGTTTTTAGCCTCACTGTAGTCTGTAGCTCTAACTGCCTCTCTGTGCACCGCGCCTTCATGTGTGTTCACATGCTTTCACTGGTCTCGCGTGCAAGCGCACACACGTGAGCGCGGTGTACAGGTGGAGTTGTGTTGCTACCCCCTCTCCCCTGGGATCTCCGCAAGGGATGTGAGGACATTAAAACTTCACCTGAGCCTCCCTCGGCATATGGGTGAATAGATAATGGCTGAATTTTCATTTTTGGGTGCACTATCCGTTTAATGACTCATTGCTGTGTTTCCAATCGACTTGTCAGTCCCAAAATGTTGACGTTTTTTAGCAACCCATGGCTCTTTTCTCAGCGGCTTTTCAGTAGGGATGGCCAAATGAAGCCTCATGAAGCATTTTCTTTATTTTATGAGCCCACTAGATGGCTCTCTTGGTTTGTAGAGAGAGGCTCAAAGAATGGCAATTCAGTGTGCTTTCAACCTTTTGTTGAACAAAAAGTGCCATCTAGTGGGCTCATAAAATAAGGAAAATGCTTCATGAGGCTTCATTTGGCCATCACTACTTTTCAGTCCCCAAACATGGGTGTTTTTTTGCAACTCATTCCTCGTTTTCCAGCCTCTTTTCAGCCCCAAAATGTGGGTGTTTTTTAGCAACCCATGGCTCTTTTCCCAGCGGCTTTTCAGTCCCCTAATGTGGGTGTTTTTTGCGACCTGTGGCTCTTTTGGCAGCAGCTTTTCACCCCCAAATCTCTGTGTTTTTTAGCAACCCATGGCTTGTTTCTTACAGAGCTATTCCTGCTTTTCCAGCAGGGATTGTGCCCCCATGACTGGGTATTTTTAGCCAAAACATGATCAAATGGCTTTTGTGCCTGTACATAACCATGCATTAAACACAGCATTGTTGAAACATTATGTTTGAAGTTATCCACTACATAATAATGTACAAATCTAACATATTCATGGTTTGTAGAAACGTTCAATTCCATTTCTGGTGCCAATTCTGGTGATTTGGATGTTAATTCAGTCAGGTTTTTGTGCATATTTGTTGGTTAATCTTGTATATAGACGTGCTTCAACTTCTTTTTAAGATTTGGTGGTGAGATGTGATTGTAGAATTTAAGGCTGAAAGTTTGTGATCAACTTTATCGCTCACCAGTGTAGTAGATTAATCTCTATGCACTGCTTGCAACTCCACAGGCACAGCTAAAACTGTTTGACTGGGACTGCCTGACCACAGTATGAATAAGGAAAGAGATATTTATCTGAAATGGGTTGAATTATTGAAGTGTTCATCCTGAACTCTTTGTTCCATCAATAAAATTATTTACTTTTCTGATCAACAGTGCCACTTACTGAAAAGTGTGTCTTGATTTAATGGAGAGATTAAGGAAATTTCAACGGATTAAATGTGTTTTTAGTGTCATGAGCTTGCATGCTGCATTAAAATTCACCCTCCTCTGTATATCCTGCACTAATCACAGTGCTGGAAGGAAAAAGATCAAACCATGAAATCCATCCAGCATGCTTTTCCCTTTCTACACAGAAACTGACATTTGAATCACAGAATGAATCATCACACAAATATTTCCAGCAATTAGCCCGAGCCTGGCAGCAGCAGTGCTTTCCTTCCGATCCCACTATCAGCTCCTGGGGGAGACATCACGACTCTTTCAGAGGACATCAGTCTGGATTTGGAGACATGCCTGCTGTTTCCTCTTTAAGATCCCTGCCTCTAAAAATGTGACATTTCATTGGAGGAGAATACGTTTGTTCATGCAGATTAGCCTCCATTAATAAGCCTGTTGTTGTGTGACTCCCGTCAGTTACAGGATGTCATGTCAGGACAAATCATTCAGTGTCGTTACGCCAGGTAAGATTTTCACACCCTGGAGATTAAATACATTCCTGGAATTTTTTTATCACTAAGCTTTTTATTTGCTTATTGTAGTGTAGAGCAGCCAGGCCCTGCTGGAACCTGCAGAGGTTTAGTTTAAACTCTTCTGATGATCCCAAAGTTTTATAAGATGCCAAATTTCTCATGGCTGACCTTTGTGTGTACATGTATGTGGAGCAATGTGACTCCACACCTTTTCATTTCAGTGCTTCTTCAAAATAAATGAGATACAACATGTTAATCGGTGAGCTTTAGAGGTGGTGGATTATGTCACTTCTGGTCAGAGCCAGGCTAACTGATTGCCTAATTTTATTTAGTTATGGCACTAATTACGTAGAATTTTAAATATGGCAGACAAAACCAAACTTTTCACTGCAGGCTTTTCAAGGGCCCCCCTTCCATTGGTGCTCTGGGTAATCAATCCTACTTTCCCCTCTACTACAATGCCCCTAATGCTATGCTAAGCTAAGCTAATCAGCTGCTGTAACTTCATACTCAAAGTACAGACATTAGAGTGAAATCAATCTGAACATCTTACTTTAGTCACAAAGGAGAATGAGCATATTTCCTGAAATGTAAAAATATTCTCAAGTCAAATCTGAAACAGACCAAGTCTGAGCCGTTTGAGATCAGGTTAAGACCCAGTCTACATGTGTCCAAGTCAAGTGATGCACCAAAAAAAGAAAGAAAAAAAATTTAGTACTCTATTTATACTGTTGTCTTCTTTTTGATCACAGTGGGAGTCAACTGTGATGATATTTGAATCACTCGGTATTGGAGTTATTCATGCTTTTATTACCTCTCAGCTAGACTGTTGTAATTCTTTGTATGTGGGTGTAGATCAGACGTCACCAATGTTGGCCTCCTTCCACTGGCTTCCTGTTCATTCTAGGAATGATCTTAAGGTGTTATTGCTGGTTTTTAAGGTTTTAAACGGTCTGGTGCCACCTTATCTAGCGGAACTACTGCATCTTCATACTCCAGCTAGAGGACTGAGGTCAACCAATAAGATTTTTCTGAATGTACCCAAAAGGAAGCATGAAAACAGTGGCAACCAAGCTTTTGTGGTGGCTGTCCCTAAGCTCTGGAACTGCTTACCTGTACAAATAAAAACTGCTCGACATTAGAAACTTTTAAGTCGCTACTGAAGACCCACCTCCCTTCGTTGGCGAACGATTGATTCAATCATTTTCTTTTGTGCTGCAATTTGCTCTACTGTGTTTATTTTTTCTTCTGTTCCTACTGTTGTTTGCTTCTGTATTTATCTGTTGGATTTTTTTGGACTGTTCAGTAGTGATGGCCAAATGAAGCCTTATGAAGCATTTGGCATTTAACTGCCATTCTTTGAGCCACTCTCTACAAACCAAGAGTGCCATCTAGTGGACTCACAAAATAAAGAAAATGCTTCATGAGGCTTCATTTGGCCATCACTACTTTTCAGTCCCCAAACATGGGTGTTTTTTTGCAACTCATTCCTCTTTTTCCAGCATCTTTTCAGCCCCAAAATGTGGGTGTTTTTTAGCAACCCATGGCTCTTTTCCCAGCAGCTTTTCAGTCCCCTAATGTGGGTGTTTTTTTGCGACCTGTGGCTCTTTTCGCAGCAGCTTTTCACCCCCCAAATCTCTGTGTTTTTTTTAGCAACCCATGGCTTGTTTCTTACAGAGCTATTCCTGCTTTTCCAGCAGGGATTGTGCCCCCATGACTGGGTATTTTTAGCCAAAACATGATCAAATAGCTTTTGTGTCAGTACATAACCATGCATTAAACACAGCATTGTTGAAACATTATGTTTGAAGTTATCCACTACATAATAATGTACAAATCTAACATATTCATGGTTAAGTTATCCACTACATAATAATGTACAAATCTAACATATTCATGGTTTGTAGAAACGTTCAATTCCGTTTCTGGTGCCAGTTCTGGTGATTTGGATGTTAATTCAGTCAGGTTTTTGTGCATATTTGTTGGTTAATCTTGTATATAGACGTGCTTCAACTTCTTTTTAAGATTTGGTGGTGAGATGTGATTGTAGAATTTAAGGCTGAAAGTTTGTGATCAACTTTATCGCTCACCAGTGTAGTAGATTAATCTCTGTGCACTGCTTGCAACTCCACAGGCACAGCTAAAACTGTTTGACTGAGACTGCCTGACCACAGTATGAATAAGGAAAAAGATATTTATCTGAAATGGGTTAAATTATTGAAGTGTTCATCCTGAACTGAATAAAATTATTTACTTTTCTGATCAACAGTGCCGCTTACTGAAAAGTGTGTCTTGATTTAATTTGGCCATCACTACTGTTCAGCACATTTGTTAACTGTGGCTGTATTTAAATGTGCTCTACAAATAAAGTTTGACTTGCCTTGAATTTGAGTCAGTCTAGTCCAGTGGATTAAACAATACTTGAAGTGGCAATCTTTTTTCGTGATACCTGTAGTTACTGGTGGTAACAGGACAGTTGGCTTAAGACTACTTGCAGCGAGTTCTGGGGGCAGCAAAACAAACTAATGTTGTTTTAATAAAGACATCAGGCAATAATTGGCCTTTTTTCATCTTTCTGTGAGCCACTGTGATCTGATTTTACGCTGCAATTCACAGAAGTCTACGGGTAGCAAGGTAAGTCCCTTCTTTATGCTGCGCTTGCATTTTTACTTCAGTGGGATCATGCTGCCTCAGATGGTACACAGCATGCCAGCATCTCGGGAGCTTAAGAGGCATGACGGGCATGTATGTATTACAACAGAATCAGCCTTTGGTGTGACATAATATACTCATCGGCAGTGCTTTATAAACAAAAACAATGACATTAACATGGTAATAATTCTCGTCTTTCTTATATGGCTGCTTGGAGGGTAAGGAGCTGCCAGACAGTTTCCCAATTTGCAGACATTTTCGGTTGCTGTTCTTCCTCTATCAGTTAGCCGCTTACTGCGATCAGCAGTGTTTAAAATCTTCTGCAGCTGGTTGCACGCAAAGCATGTCAAAATGTCACACCTGTGCTGTGTTTGATCCCATCCTGCCAGCTGTCCTGTTTATAGAGACACTGTTTCAGCGCTGTTACAACCTCTGATGTCCCCCCATGTTGCTATTGTACCTTTTATACAGAACAGCTAGGTGGCATAACAGCGTGAAATTCCCACCAAGAAGAGGCACTGTCAAAGGGGTTACACCAACCTGTTGTCAACAAATGCCAAAAATGACTGTTGTCTTTTTTGTAGATGCACTTTTGATGAACTATAGTGGTAAGTACTAAGCACAATATATATATAAAAACAACACATTACACAAATTACATAAAAGTTAACTCATGTTTGGCCAGTGAAATGCTTTCACTATGAAGCTCCAGCAGTATGAAATGTTAATTTGCATTGGCGATACCTTAATACACCATTTTTTCAACAAGTGTCACCCTTGACACCTAGTTCATAATAATGCAAATATATAAATAATGCAATACTTTTGCATTATTATTCATTTAAAATGTGACAAGAAATAGAGACAATTAGTGGCATACTCTACTCTTCCTGTATACAGTATGCTGTCAAATTTGTATCTAGAAACTAAACACGCTTCAGATCAGTTCTCTGCCTTCTGTGTTTTTGTCCTCAGTTGGCTTCTGTACCGGTGGAGCTGAAAGAAAAGACATTCTGTGTTTAAGCTGTGAGTTATCGTCATTCCACCCAACAAGGCCGTTATTACTCTAACCTGTAATCACACACACACACACACACACACACACACACACACACACACACACGTAGAGGGTGTAACCTGCTGGTACAGGCCTACAGGCTACTCACTGAAACACAGTGTAAAATGTATACGTGTAGTGTAAAAGAATCACACTCATTAGTCTAAACTGAGAGTGTGTTCCATTAAGTCTGAATGCTGATGTAACTCATTCACACACCAACAACAAATTTAGGAGTCGGTGCAACATGACATAAAAGGTGACAGGGCAGGTGCAAATCAAAATACCTTGGGAAATGGTAGGAAGACAAGGAAATAAGAATAAGTCCAACTCCTGAGTTGGATGAGTCATAAAAAATGTCCTAAAATGACAAAGTATAGTATGTCGTAAATAAATACATAAAAATGTAATAGCATAGTATGTCATTAAACATTTCATAGTATTATAGTATTAAATTAATATGTAATATAATAATATGTTTAAATAAATCATAAATGTGTCATAGTATAGTATGTCAAAAATGTTGAAGTATACAATAGAGAAATAAATGTCATGGTATAGTATGTCATAACTGATCATAGTAGAGGACATTGATAAATAATGAGACATCATTAAAATGTGATATTATAGTATGACAAAAAAAATCATACAGGTGTTTATATACATTATGTCAAAAAAATGATTAAATTGTCATAGTATGATGATGAAAATCATAAAACCGTCATACAAGAGTTTGTCAAATCAAATCATAAAAATGTCATAGTAGAGTTATCAAAAATTCATATAAATATCATAATAATGTTTATTATAAAAGAATACAAAAACCTCATAGCGTAGTATGTAAAAAAATAGTATATAATATTTTGTTCAAAGAAATCATAAAAATGGCATAGCACAGTATGTGAAAAAAGAGTCATGGTATAGTATGTCAAAGAAGATCATAAAAATGTCATACCATAGTAAGTTGTTAAAATGTCAGTTTAGTATGTTGGAAAACATCATAAACAGTCTTAGTGTAGTTTGTCAATGTCATCATGAAAATGTCATTAAATAGGACATGATAGAACACTTAAAGTATAGTATGTCATAAAAAATTAAAAATGCAATACTATACAATGTTAGAAAAGGGTCATAGTATTTCCATTTTCAAAGAAAGTACAAAAAAGTCTTAGCATAGTATGTCAAAAAATGTCAGAAAAGTAGGTAAAAAGAATCAGAAAAAAATGTCATAGTTAAGGATATGTCTATTTATAAAAAACATTATGAAAATGTGATAGTATAGTATGTAAAAAAAAATCATAAAAATGTAATAGTATATTATGTCAGAAAAAACATAAAAATGTCACAGTATAGTATGTCAAAAAACATAAAAATGTAATAGTATGGTATGTCATTAAAAAACATAAAAACATCATAGTATAGTATTGTAGTAGTTATTGAAATCTTACACTTGAACCATGACATTCAAGCTCAAGTGCTGTAGTGCGGAAGTGATGGTTATGTTTTCATGTCTAACCACGCCTCTTTCCTCTCTGCACGGCTCATTGTTGACTCAATAAGAGGTAACACACATTCCTGACTAAATGCTGCAGGCGTGTTCAGTCTTGTCAGCTATACCTGATTCAACACACACACACACACACACACACACACACACACACACCACACACACACACACAGAAACAGGAACCGTTTGTGCGTTCAGGATAGTAGAGGAGGGACTTTCCTTTTTTTTCTTCTCCGGTTGTATTTGAGGTTTCTTGAGGAGAACTTAAGTGACTTATGTGAGTTCAGGACAGCCGTGCAGTTTTAATGCCTGGGGTCTCTTCATCTCTTTGACACACCAGAGTCTGAGACTTTAAATTATTGAGTGCCTTTCTTGTAAAACCATCTGTCCAACAATTTTCTCCTCTCTCACTGGTTCTGGCAAAGCCTCCCTGAGAAAAAGGCTTCATTTAAACTAAAGAAGCTTGTACTTTCGGTAACTTGACAGCTCACTCCTTCACACATGAACCCTCCTCCTGCACCTGATTGGATGAACACACCTATCACTGGGCTCTCATTGGTCCTCACTTTTGATTTTTAAAATTCAAACATGATAGATGCTATGGAAAAATCAACATACAACTGTGCCACCTCTGAATTTTGATTTGCATAGAGTGCGAACAGGTCTTCAGCACTCCTCTTTATTGAAGTGTCCTCTGAACACCTCATCACAAAGTTGCTAAGAGCTAAGGAAAGTTAAATGGGAATGTTTTTTGAGAAATATGCGTAATCTCTTGCCTAAAATGAATGAGCCTTTAAGTTTGGACACGCCCGTTATTTTAAGGAGTTAAGAAGTAAAAATGAGAGGATTTCCATGGTTATGTTGCAGAGATCATTTGTGTGAACAGTTGTGCCCCTCCTGTCCTCAGTTTGTTTTTAGAGTTCCTTTAAGAGCTCAGGACACACCTTACTGCCTTGAGGTATAAAAGCTGCTTTGAGAAGCTGAAATTCACCCTGATGGAAAAAAACATCTAATATTGACACATACCTGCTACAATCATAACTTAATTGACTTTTCTGAGTATCAGAGTTACATGAGATCTTTTCAGAGACACTGCATGTGTGTGCTAGCCTGGAAATCCAGACTCAAATCTAGAAAGATTTTGAGTCTGGCCCTCACTGCTACACCCTTCCTACCCAAGGGGCAGCACTAACTGAGGCATATTAAATGCCGCCGCATGCAATTGGATAGCAACATAGCCAATCAGAGCAAACACAAGGTGACGTATTCACTGCACTAAGCTCCATTTGTTTGCCGACCAGTGGGACTAACTGATATATTATGCTTTTGCCGTATCCCGTCGGCAAAACAGCAAAAACGTCCCCTCCTGGAAGCGAAGGCTTCTAGAGCAGTCTTCTGTTCCTCTCTCAAGGAAAAAGATAAGCGTAGTTGGCTTAGCGTTTCTTCCAAAGCTAAATTGAATGGACGTGGTCCTTCGGCAGCTGCTATCTTTTCTGTTTACTTTTCGACTCCTACGGCGCAGTGCTGTCCTCATGATGTTACGCCAGCCCAGAGCCCGCCTCTGTCAGATAGACTGATCTGACTGGTCCGATTGGTGATTCAACGGACTCTGCACATTGGGGCCAGATCCCCGTGCAGTGCAAATTCTAATTTGCTAGGGGCGGGGCATCTGGATTTCCAGGTTATCTGTGTGCAGGTGTACAGAAACTCTTTTGTGTTGTATCTTATTAAATCTGCAGCTCTCAGGCTTTCACAGAAATGACAGGTGTCAGGAGAATGGTGCGGAGAGACTCATTTGATCCACACATTTGTTTATCAGGTGGAATTACTACTAGCAGCAGGTCAAAGGTCATGTTTCAGTAAGGTGTTTGCATGTGTGGATGAATGTTTTCATTTCAGTCCCCAGCACAGGAGTGTAAATATAGACAGTGCAGGCAGTGCGGTTGCACTGGGGCCCATGGGGTGGAGGGGCCCCGACTGCCACCTGGAAATACACTTGTGCTCAAAGAAGAATTCACATTAAAACAAAAATGGTGCTATTTTGCATACATGCCCTAAATAAGGCAAACCCATCTCCATCATGATTTTCTGGTTTTGTAAAACAGTGTCAATCTGTAACAAATTATAAACTTATTTAAAAAAACTATAATTTACCAAAAAAAAAAAAAAAAACTATCAAGTTAAACTAATAATTTCCTATGTTCTTTTGTAGATTTGTCTTATACAGATATGTAATGATGATTGCTGTGTAATATGTATGTTAATGTGTCCAATATCAAGTATCTGCAAGTGGATGTAATGTAGAAGTGGCAGTAAGACACACTGTTGCTAAAATATACACCTAAAACTGTGTGTGTGTGTGTGTGTGTGTAAAAGGGCCCCTCATAATAGCGTGCACTGGGGCTCATTGTAACTACCTTATGCCACTGCCCCAGCACTAACGTATGCAGCATATGTTGCCAAAACAAGATAAAAGCCTTTAGAGACTGAGGTAAGAGATGAAAATAACAAAACCTATGTATGTAACAAGATGATAACAGAGAAAAATGTGTATAAAGTGAATTAGGTTTGGTTCAGTCTGAAAGTGGGTTGATATTGAAGGAGGAAGCTTTAATTTATAAAAAAAGATCTTTTTCTGTGTGTGTGTGTGTGTGTGTTGATAACCAGTATTTACCCCCCCTGTTGGTGTAAGCAGTCGCTGTCTTTGTGTTTGTGTTTGATTGTGTGTTTGTGTTGCTTTGCTGTGAGTTTATAGACACCACAAAGGTCATTCACTCACACGCAGAAAGAACTCACTTCCACAGGACCCTTCTCCTCCTGAGGTTAACCTCAAACATGTCACTGACATTTCACACTGCTCCAGTCACAACATGCTGTATCACAGCATGGTCACTCAGTGATAAGTGGCCCCTAGTCGACGAAAGGAGGTACTTTTCACAGAGAGGTTAGGACATTTTGTGACAAGTTTGTGACTTCTCCAGCTGCGTTGATGTTGACAAAAGAGAATGTGTTTTAACAAGAGTTTGGGACAGCAACAAAAGTGGGTGATTTTTAACAATAGTTTGGAACATTTCCAGTTGTGTTTGTAGCAACAAAAGTGGGTATTTTTTCAAGAGAGGTCATGACCAGAAAACGGGTGTATTTCCAGGTGGCAGTCGGGCCCCTCCACCCCATGGGCCCCAGTGCAACCGCACTGCCTGTCCTGTCTATATTTACGCCCTTGTGCTGGGGACTGAAATGAAAACATTCATCCACACATGCAAACACCTTACTGAAACATGACCTTTGACCTGCTGCTACTAGTAATTCCACCTGATAAACAACACATTCCAGTCGTGTTGATAGCAATTGAAGCAGGTATTTCAAGCCAAAGATAATGTTTCATCAAAGACCTTGACAAAGTTCATGAGGGACTAAAACATTAGTATGACCAATAAATTGTGATGCTGAGCCAGAGGACCCACAGACCCAAGGACTGCAAGAGCAAAGATGAATGCATATGATTTCCTGACATTGATGGTGTGTGTGTGTGTTCTCTGTTTATCTCTGGGGTGTTTTGAAGAAAAAGAATAAACAGGAGGTTAATCTGACCCACAGGAAGAGAGCACAAGCAGACACAGATTATGCTGTGGGTTGTACTCCTGTCTCTGTGAGGACCAAATAAAGTTTTCGACCTTGAAAGAATATTTTTAGAAGGTGAGGACTTTTTTGAGGATTTTCTCTGGTCTTCACTTTTTCACTCTTTTTGAGACTCATATAATTTGGTTTTAGGGTTTTATTTGGGGTTCTGTAAGAACATTTTACAAATGTCACAACAAATATTTTTCAACAATTGAAAACAATAGATTTAGATTCTTTGTCTAGTTTTAATCATTGTCTATAATCAATGTCTTTAAGAGGAAGACCTAAAAGCTGAAACTGAGATGAAATGACTTGTTGAGACGGATAGTTTTCACAGTGTGTGTGTCTGTGTGTGTGATCTACGGCTGAGGGCTTTTTCCTGTCTTTCCTCACCTGCCACGCCCTAGTCTCCTTGACTCTGTAGAGAAAACACACACACAAGCGCACACACACAAGGTATGCATTCACATAGTCGACCAACAGTCCGAAAGAAAACACTCACCTTTCTCTGTGATTGGACAGTTTGAAGATACTCAGACTCTGATTGGTTGTGTTCAAGTATAAACGGAAGCCTCAGTGTCACAGTGAAATATAAATTAAAAAAACACAATAAATGAGGCAAAATTAGGAAAATATTTCCACAACTTTTATCTTAAACAGGACAAGAATTTCACCTTGGGGACATTTATTTTATCTTTTAAGATTTTTACAGGAATTTCACAGAGGCGAGACAGTTTCTGTAAACATTAACAAAATGACAGAACAAAAACAAAACTTTTTTAACAAATGAATCATGATAAGAAATAAAAACCCCACATATATTTCCAAAAACGTCACAAATTGTTTACAGTGTATCTATCTCTATTATTTACAGTGAGGGCAGTTTCTCTTTAAGGCTACTTGTGTCATTTTCAACATATAAATGTGACTTGTTAAGGACAACAAAATGTATCTATGTATGTTGTTATTAATACATTCTGTGCTCTGTGTTATCCCAAACTGGACACATAAATATATTGAAAATGACACCTTGTTTTTAAAACTTTTTAATAGTCAATTTGAGCATCTTCGACTGCACAAACTGAAAAATCACCTAAAAAGGGAATGCGATTTTGAATGTGTGTTCTGCAGACCAGCTATGATCTTCAGCTCCAGTTACTAAGGTTTTTTTTTCTAAACAAAATAAATACTTATCTCACCGGAGATCAGTGCATGTTGAAGTCTGAGATCACACACAACCACTAACCACACAAACGGAACAAAAATAATCATCCATCAGCTCAAAGCGCAGGAGAAATCATCTGAGGTTTGATGACAAAATACTCAAGAAATGGAGTGTGATCTTGTGAAAAAGCTTCAAATAACACAAAAAGTGGTTTCTTTTCTTTAACATTTCAGATGAAAGCCAGATGTGTCATTAACCTGCGAATACTATAATTTAGTTTAAAACAACTTCGATCCAATTGTGGTAAAGACTGTTTAAAAAAAATTCAGTAGCACCGCCCTGAAGCTCACCAAAACTTTCCCTCTAAAACTCAAAGTATGTTGCCGCTGACAAACACCTTCCCGCCCTTTTTTTCCTCTTCCGTTTTCTTTCTTCTCGCCCTTCACCACCCTGACCCATCCCTGCGTGTTGAATCTTGTCTGTGCCACCTTAAACATGAACCTCCTCCTCTTTCTACTCTCATGCTTTTCCACAGAAGATGCAAACGATCACTTAAACAAACACTAAAGAGGATCCTGGACCAAACAGAGGGAGGATGAAGGTAGAGCAAGCAATCCAGAATCACAGCAAAGATTATGGAAGGAGAGTAGTTGAGAGTTTGGGTATCTATTTCTATTTTATCTTTTCATGTGTACAGACCCTAGAGCCTGACTGATATTGGATTTCTGAAGCTGAAATCAATATTTGAAAGTTAAAAAAAATATATGATTTTTTTCATAGAAACGCATAAAATAAGCATATTTTGAAGAAAAGTGACATCAATAATGGATCTATTTTGTGCTGTTAGTGTTTGCATGTTCTAAAACACTTCTTTTAAAGGAAAGGAATACTCCTTCAGGAACACCAACGGCCCAGTTAAAAATGACAATAAAAACTTTAAAAATATATATTGTACTTGTTTCTAATTGGCTTGCAGGTAGGCTGTAAAAACAAATATGGTTATTCCTAAGATACATTCTGGTTAAAAACTAAACCACCGCTCTATTTCAGTGCTCCAGGTGTCAAAGATGTTTTCAGCTTTAAGCTCAGTAGTGGCGAACGTCTATGTTGTGTTGAACGAAAACTAAAAAATGAAGGAAAGCAGCCGCAGAGAGGGACAATATTGCTAATAAAGTTTTGTACTAACCTCAGTAAAGAAAAAAAAAACTCAACTGGCGGCATGTTTGTTACAAAGTGGGCTCAACAGGTGTGTTTGAAAGCTTTCTCAAAATAGTGAGCACCAGAGAAACTGAGGTATTTTGGATCAAACTGTCCTCCAGTAACGCTGTCAACTGCAGAGGAGCATCTAAAACTTAACTCCTTCGCTGCACTTGAAGCGACCCCCATCAGCTAAACTCCACCCACCTGGCGCAGAGAGTGACATAAATCAAACCACAAAAACGTATTTTCAGATATTATTTTAAACCAGAATCCTAAATGTCTACGTGTGTGGCCAGCATGTGTGTGTGTTTCCTCCTCAGGTTTCCAGCAGGATAAAGAGTCACTCATTGTAACCGCCAGTCCATCAGCTTCAGTCCAGGAAACGTCTCCGTCACACAGAGTTCCTCTGTGTTTTTAGTTTCCTATAGGAAGCGGCGAACGAGACAAAAGGTGAAGGATGACGTTTGTTAACACCAGGTGGAGGAGAAGGAGAGAAGGAGGTGATGATCCACTGATGGTGGATGACTTTATGGTGATGGTGAAAAAAACAACTCAAAAATGTTTAAAAATTTAGATGGGAACAAACAGTGAAGAGTCCAGCTAAAAATCCAAACTGATAGCATCCATTGTTTGGGTCAAATCAAGTTTCCATTGTCCTCATCCAGGGAGAGAGAAAAGAGGGGGTGATGGGAAATCTGGTTTAGTAAGGGCTTCACTGGAAACTAGCTGGATCCAACTGGACGCTCCTCCCCGGCTGCACACATGGATCATGGGAAACAAAACGGTCAGATGCTAAAAAGACAACGAAGACAGAAGAGAATGTTTGCAGAGCTATTAATTTCATTTTAAATTCCACCTGGTCCCTCTCTTTACTTTTATTCCTCTGTTATATTTACATTTCTCTGTGAAGGAAAATCTACATCTGCCTCTCACACACACACACACACACACACACACCCATCTCCTCTTCTAACAAACCACACACACACACACACACACACACACACACACCACACCCATACATGAATTTCTGCATCATATCAACCCCAACATGCACTCACAGTGTAAGCTTTTGTAAACGTGTTGTTCAGCCATGCCTGTCTTTGTTAAACCTGTTTTTGCTTCACCAACTTCAAGAAAGGAGAGAGGTTAACTTTCATTAATGACTCATACTTCAGCTAATTTAAAAACAGGTTACAAGAGCTCATAAAAATCCCATAATAGACTTTAAGCATGTTTTAATTCAAGTGGTTTTGAGAGAAAACTAGACTCTGCACCCCCTCTTTGGCTCTGTTTTCAGGCTTTAGAAAATCTAGCCCATGATGGGAGACTTTGACCAATCACAGGTCATTTCAGAGAGAGGGCGTTCCCATTGGTTGTTCTACAGAAACAGAAGTGTGTGCACATCCCTTCAGAGGGTGAAAATGTGATTCACTGGTGGAGAATCCTGCAAAGAAAGTTGCTATTCCAGCTTTGGCAACAACTGCCTACACTGCAGTGCAATCCACAACAGGAAGATACTCTAAAAGGGTCTGACAATAAATGAAATAAGGCAAAGGCTGCAGCTCCATGTTCACGTTTATGTAACAAGCGTTAGCTGGAGCCTTGAATACGAGTGTGTCCTCTGCCTCACCCCGCCTCTACAGACCACGTTGCCAGGAGGAGAGCAGGCAGCAGCTCTGGAGACAGTGGCTACAGCAACCCAAATTCAGCCAGTGCAAACCCCACCTCTGAGGACTGAACAGCCCTGATTCCTTGCTGGATCAGCAAACTTTCTGTTGCTGCCTTTCCACAGGTTAGACCCAGCGCTATTGCTGGCCACCAGCCTGCTGTGACACCTGGCGCTTGGGGTTTTGCACTGGCTGAAACTGAGTTGCCACAGCTGCTGACCAGGGTTTGAAATTAGCACCAGGCACCAGTCAATGCTGGTAAATATGCAAGTGACTGCTAGATTTGCTTCACACACCAGCCAATAAAACAATGGTGGTCTACTGAGTGGCTGTAGGTTTTAGATATTCCACCAGCCACAGTGACAGGTAGACAAAAAGTTAATTTTCACCACTGCCAAACCAAAGGCCAGTTTCCGGAGACCCCCTGACATAGTCTATAGTAGCGGGTAATGAGGTGGAGGGTCAGTGGGGTGGCTAGCTAGCTAATTCTTGTGTCATTTGTGGTCTGATAAACAGAAAGAGAGAACGGGGCCAAGAGAGGCTGAGTGGATGTGCTGCTTAATCTAAATATTTCAGTTTGAGTTCAGCTGATTTCGATGTTGGATATTAGGTTCACTAAGTCTCCTGTAATTAAAGTACAGTTTATGTTTTCATTTGTATATTTTTGTGGCTAGCTTTCACCTTTTAATGTTTTCTGTACAATAATGCAGCGTAAAGACCATAATTAGTAAAACACTGAAAATGATGATATTCATATGATTTTAATTTCAATCTCATTCCTCATTAGTGTTGAGTTTCAGTTGCTGAAAGGACATCTGACAAAAACTATTTGGGGGTCTTGTGACCACTGATCCCAAACTTTACTGACACATTTTTGCGAATTTGTCATTTCTTTTCTGGAAGCTGCATTACAGTATTACTGGATGTCTGGGAAACCTGATTTAATGTGTAAATAAATACCAACCAGTCACAAACTGCCGAACTAGCACTCAATTAAAATCATAATTAGAATAATTATTATAATTATCTTACTGTCTTATTTGCTGTCACTTAACAGTTTGAGTGAATAATGCCTTAAGCACTGGGTGTTACTCATATATGATACTCTTTAGTTAGTGACAAACCTGCATTACTTTTTATTTATATTCATACTGTATATTTTATTTAGAACATAATAACTGCTGCCCTGAACTGTAGGTCATGTGTTTCAAGGCATTTGTACTTTGCACTTTCCTTTATTCTACTTATGTGCTTATTTTTCTACTTTTACTGTATATATATGGAGTATACATATATTATTTACATATTTATTTTATTATGTTTACTGAGCACCTCAGCCACAAAAGTTTCCTTAAGGATACATAGGTTTTTTTTAAAAAAACGTATTCTGTAGTTTACATTTAGCTTCTGAATCTATAGCAGAGTGTCGGAAGATGAAAGAAAAAATCCAACAATGCTAATTTCCTTGAAAACACCTGAAAAGCTGCAGGTAGAAGCTCAAAGCAAGAAGCTGCTTCAGGGCTCCGACCCAGACAGGCTGAGTGTGACTCCACTTTAAATCAACACTCTTATCTCACACACATACATACACACACACCCGCAAGGGTTTGGGGTTTGTTTGTTCGACCAAGTGGAGACAGCCTTGGTGGCTACTGTTTCAACACAGACTGCACAAAGCGCGCGCACACACACACACACACACACACACACACACACACACACACACACAGTACATGCATACACATACGTCAGTGTTTGGGGAGGAGAGGCTCCTTCAGGGACATCAAGACGACTCAAACTGTTTCAGTTTATCACAGAAACAAGTCTGTCATCACTTTCCTGCAGTATTATATAATAAGATATACTGTGATATATATGATCTAATTAACATATTAATAAACTTTGAAAATCTCTCAAATTAGCAGTATGGATGTAACACTACGCTAATAAATACATCTGTTTATTGTACAAAAATATTTCTGTTTGTATGCAGATGGACACCAGATATGGTGCTGGATAAAAATTTGGACATTGTGTGCAAAAAGTGGCCGCCCACTCGACTAGAATACTGACTTCATTTTAAAGACAGTCTGTAACCTAACATCATTCTGTTCATATCCCAGTAACATACAGGGTGTCCACTAGGGCTGTACCCGACTCAGAATAATGTCCGTCGAATTGGATTTAGCTGTTCACTACGAATATATGACTATTTGTTAATTTACTTCCACACAGAATTTGAGTTTGATTGGGGTTCAGCAGGACGTTTAGGGTGACAGTAATTTTCATGAAATATATTAAACAAGCCATGTTAGCCCTTGAGGTAATGGGTGCTAATTATGCTAACAAATCGTAAAAGTGTCCCAGGACTTGCAATGTTTTTTTTTTTGTTGTTTTTTTTTTTTTGCTGACAATAGATATCAAACAAAAGCCAGAGACTGTATCATATTAAGTCCCTACGCAGAGGGCAGAAGCTAACATTATCTTGTAGCCTGATCAGGCAAAGCCTCCTTTCCTTCATCTTACTTAAAGAGTAACTAAAACCTAAAACCATTTTTTTCAGCTGATAATCATTGTTTCTGGTTGTATAGTAGTGTTACTGACTGATCCTGCTCAAAATCTTGACAGTTTAGTGCAAACTGTTGAAAATCTACATTTTATTTTAAAAATGTGGTATGGAGTGCCCTCTACAGCTTGAAATCTGGTTACTACACTTGAATTTACATTACATTACATTGGAGGCGAATGATTCTTTTTCGAGGCGAATGACGTCACTAACCGTCCACACTAAAGCCTGCCCTCCTCCCTTTACTCCTCCCCTTACTATAAAACCATTCTGTCCGCAGAGAGAGCCGAGCCTCGGGGGGGTGTATGTGCGGCCGGGCCGCGAGGGAGGGAGGGGTGGATGGATGCGGTGGGCTGCTGCTCTGAGCCCAGGCTCCCAGAGAGGGAGAAATAGAACCGGCCGCCTTCCCTTCTGCCCGTGTGACACAGTTAGGGGCGGTTTTCCAAGCCACCATCGGCACAATGAAAATAAGTCGAAGTGTGGAGCGGAGGAGAGGGACCTCTCTCCCCGCAGCGAGGGACAATCTTAACTCCGCCCCCTTCCTCAGCCGCTCGCCTGTCTCACCCCCCCCCCTCCTTCCCTCAGCTCCGCCTATCTTCTCTGAACTTTTTGAAATCAAGCTGTGGGCGGAGTAATGCCCAGAGAGGGGGGTTTAGTTCCCCTTTAAACTCACCTTAGGTCTGTGTCTACAGCTGCCCGTATTGGAGAGTAGCGTAAAATAGAGGAGCGCTCACTCTGCAGCTACATCTGGAGACCGAAACGTCCCCAGATGTACAATGCTCACTGACCGACAAAAAAAGAAAAAAAAGAAAAAAAGAAAAAACGTGCTTGACTTGAGTGATGTCAGTTGACTGAGGGGTCTCAGACTGACTATTCGAATCTTTGACTTTCAGGGGACAGCCCTAGTGTCTACAGCAGGCATGTCCAAAGTCTGGCCAATTATGGCCCACAGACCAATTTTAATCGGCCCTCAGCTTGACTTTCAAAATATACCATATGTGGCCCTTTACACAATAATGGTTAATCGAGCAAGATCACTTTGCATTTTTACCCTTCATCTCACAATGATAGGACTATCATACAGTTTGTAGACAGGCATCAAGTAGGAATGGTTCATTAAAAGATAAAAATGGTTGCAATTGTCTCCCTTTAAAAAAAACAAAAACAAAACAAAAAAAAAACAATTAATGCAAGAATCAGTTGGCCCCCAGGTATTTTCACGTTTTATCTGGCCCCCATTCAAAAAAGTTTGGACACCCCTGGTCTACAGGTATCTAGACTTAAACTGAATGCTTTTTGACACCTTTTCAAGGTAGTTTTTAATCAAATTTAAGACAGATTAAAAAAAAAAAAAAAAAGGAAAAAGTTTGAAGATTTGTAACATCAGAAATGTGGACTTTCATGCAGAAGAGCTTGACTCATTTTGACAAAAAAAAAAAGAAGTGAAAAGATTTCTAAATAAGAATAGAGTGTTTGTGGTGATTATGACCTCACAAATTCAAATTTAAGACTACTTAATGGCTTTAAAGGCCCCGCAGACACCCTGATGTTTACACATTTAGTTCAGTTCTTATTCAACAGTTTATGTCTGACTGTCTGTTTTTCCTTTTCTTTGGCACTGATTGGTTTTAATGTCACTGTGGGTTGACATGCTTTTATTTGCTTGTTATAAAGAGTGCAGTTATCAGAGAAACTCACCAGCAATGTGCGGGAACTTCTTCAGTACGGTGACTCGACCCTGAGAACAGAAACACAACAGAAAACAGGGATTAGTACGGCAGCAGCGATGACCTTGCTCTGGTGCACATCTCACATATATCTGTGATATCAGCAGAATGACACTGTTTATGGTTTCACATGGTACGAACACTGAGAAGAAACAAGATTAAATATAAATAAATATGACTAGTTACGTGCAAACTGAGAAACTCATATCAACAAAATTAAATATTATGACATGTTTTTAAGGATAGATGGAGCTTTAATTTCTTGGCTTGTGTTATTACCACTACCAACAACCACCACCTGGTTTGTTAAAAACAAAAAGAAAAAAAAACCCAACAACCTTGAATTTTGAAGATAAATATCTTTTATTTTAGGAATTAGCTCTCTGTGCTCAACTGATTCACTGATCGTCTATCTGACAGCATTATCGTTTCCTTGACACGCTTTCAGGATGATGTAATCTCATCACACACACACACACACACACACACACACACACACACACACTGATACAGAGCTGTAGTGTTCAAACCACCTCATACACACAAACACACAGGAAGAAGGTGAAAGGTCTTTTTAAGTAGTGACTAATGTATAAAGCTGGAGCAAAAAAGCTGACAGCCCAGTCACCAGAAGAAAATGTTGTCTCTGTACTTTTCTGCAAACAACAGATACTTTACATTTGTACGTTTCATAATTATCATATACATAGTAAATGAGCTGATGTAGTCATCAGGAGGTGGAGGGAGTAGTGGATGGTGTGACATGTTGACGAGATACCTGCCAGGCTGCAGGCCAGTGTTTGAAACCAACAAAAACAAAACTGGTTGTTTTTTAGTGACCTTTCGCCGTTTCAGGCTGCTTTTTAGGCACAAAAAGCTTTTGTTTTTTTACCATAGACCATAGTAAAAATAATGGACGTAGCTTCCATGACATCATCCATTGATTTCGAAGCGTCTAGTTCAGCATCACAACTGTTGCCATGTTTTTGTTTTTTAGAGCCAGAAGTGACCATATTTGGGCGTGAGGCTAGCACTATGGAAGAGTGAGGGAGTGGATCTGACTGAGAACCCAAGGACTCTATCAGCAGAGCAGCCACGCCCTTAATCATGTATAACTTAAAGCCTTAATAAAATGTAATCGGTTGAGTTATATAAAATGTATCCCCCTGTACAGTTGTCATGAATGTTAAAATTATCTATAGAGACCTTGTACCAGGCTGTGAACAGGTTTATTTCTGCTGTAAAGTTGTGCATTTAAACACGAGGGTCTATGGGGATTGACTCACTTCTGGAGCCAGCCTCAAGTGGCCATTAGAGGAACTGCAGTTTCGGGCAATTCAGTGTTGGCTTTTTACTAAAACATTGCTGCTTTTACAGCAGGCATTGTGCCCTCAGACTGCATGACGTGATTTTGCCAAGTAGGACATGCCCCGGATCAACATCCCACATTGTATTCGCGGACCTACACTGCAATCAACCAATCACAGCCCTCTGACATCATCAGTGTGCTGCTTCTGTGCTTCCTTCCAAATCCATTTGTGCTTCTTCAAAGCTATGTTATCTTTCCAAATTAAAGTTACAACTGAACAAAATCCTCAGAAACATTGAACAAAAACCATGTAAGCTACTGCAAGGTTAGTGAGTTTGCTTGCTAACTAGAAAGGCTATGCTAACAAGTAAGCTTACCAATAGGCTAAAATATTGTTCATTAACATTATGAGCAAGGATAATGTCATTTTGCAGTTGCAAAGACCTGTGGAAGATACATTTGGCACATTGAACAATATTCTAGCCTATTGGCAAGCTTACTTGTTAGCATAGCCTACCTACTTAGCAAGCTAACTGGCTAACTCTGCAGTAGCTTACATGGTTTTTCATTCAGTGTTGCTGAGGGTTTTGTTCAATTGTACTAACTTCAATTTGGGAAAACTAGCTTAGCTCTGTAGAAGCACAAAGGAGTTTTGAAAGAAGCACAGGAGCAGCACACTGATGATGTCAGAGGACTGTGGGATGTCGATCCAGGAGCATGTCCCACTTGGCAAAATCATGCTGTGCCCCCCCAGACTGGGTATTTTAAGCCCAAACATGGTATTTTCCTAACCATAACCAAATGTTTTTTGTGCCTAAACCTAATCACGCATTAACCGTGCCGTTGCTGAGACACAAAGAAATGTAAAGTTTCAACGTATCTGCTAAATAATAAGGTACAAATGTAACATATCACTGGTTTGCAGGAACATAAAATGCCAACATTTATTCATTTATTTTCTATATACGCTTTAAAGCTTAAGTTTTCCCTAGCATACTTACATTCCGATTTTTCTCAACAACATTTTAGCTCCTTTAAAACCCCAAAATGTTTCAGAAGAAAACGGCAGTGTGAAAATGTTTCTGCTTCGCATATTTTCAGAAAAATAAAACACATATGAACAATTTTGACTTTGTGCTTTCAACATATCACAGAATCAGCATTTTCTACCTTGTGTGTCTCATCTGGTCAGTTCTAGCTGTACAAGTGTACTTGATGTAAATCAGGCCAACAGGGAAATGTGATATTGAGAAGACTGGAAATATAAAGATGAGCTTTTATACTTATATTTGTTTTGTGGTTTTTATGTGTTAAATTTGTTTTTAACACTATCGACACGCCTGTTTTTAATTATCCCATTGTGTTTTTTTTTTGGTTTGTTTGTTTAATCTCTATTATTAATTCATGTATAGGGCTCAGGTATAACTAATAATAACTGCTGATTGTTGTTTTGTCTTTTCATGACTTTAATGTCTTTGTTTTGTGTCTTATTATCCATTTCTGTTTGTATGTATGATGCAAGCCCCTTGAAAACAAGATGATTCGTCTTTAGGGGTTTATCCTAATGAATAAACTTGTACAACAACAGCAAGAACATACTTTATCTGAATAGATTTAGACACATGTGAAACAGATTAAATTACATATATAAATCTAGATCAAGCTCTCCGACATTTAGAACATCTAAATCAGTTTTAAATGATTAGTGAATATGAATAAACTTTCCTCGTAAAATTCTTTTGGTCTCTTACAGATTCAGGTCACATTAGTGCACTTTAGTCTGACACTGCTACTTTGAGCACATTTTTACGGTGCAGTCTAATCTCAGTCAACTTTATATTCTGACTGATTAAACTTGCAAAATATTTGCCTGCTCAGCCACCTTTACATTTACTCATTATGAAACCTTCCTCAGAGAGGCATTGAGTGAGTCAGGCAGCGACTACAAAGCAAACAGCAGCCAGCGTCTTTAAAAATACCTTTTTGTCGAGTCACTGAATCTTATCACAGAAACTCTGATAAATTTTTTGGGCCACTGATAAGAGCAGAAGCAAGACAAGAGGTCATAGAATAAATAAGAAAATCACTAGTAATTCAATGACAGGACATTCTAAGAGGTCAAAGGTTAGAAACAGAGAGGTGAGAAATAAAAGCTGAGAAGAAGACAGAGAAGAGGTGATGACTGGAGTCTTTGATGACGACAGAGAAAGTGTCTGCGGTAGAATAGACTTGGACCCTTCAGCTATTTATCGACTTTACAATGTGTCTTAAAAAATTAAAGAGTTTACATAGGGGCAGACAAGAAACATTTAAGCGTCAGATCGAGGTGGAGCCATGTTTGTTCGTCTGGAGCTGCAGCTGTTAGAAGAAGACAACACTGACTATGTTTACAGGCACAGAATATTCCTTTTTTGCCTTTATTCCAACAAAGACAATATTACTACAAAGCTGTTGGCTAATAAAAATGAATATTCTACTAATATTCCCATTTACATGCACTGTGCATACTCTGATTAACGTGCCCTAACATGACCTTTCTGCTTGTGCCATTCAGCTGCTTGGCACCAAAATAGGATTTTCAACCAATGGTGGACTTGTTGGACTGTGGGAACACAGCCTCCCTCTTTCATTCCTTCAACCACCTTCTTGAAAAGGTTGGTGTTGGGATATCTGCACATATCCAAACTAGGGATGTTCCTAGCTACTAATTTTCCTGTCAACTAAATGAAAATTTTAATTAAGACTAGTCGACCAGTCTAAAAAAGGGAAAACAATCCACTAGCAGCAGCCATCGTTCCGTGCAGGTTAACATCCAAATGCACATGTTGAATGTGGTTGTGCATTGCTCAAGTCGAGTGATTATATGACAGTTTATTTGTTTACATATTCTAGATCGAAGTACTGCCATACCGTGCTGGTTTTGTGAGAGGACATCGCTCTTATTTCCCACCGTGCTGTTTTAAACTCCAGTTTACTCGTGCATTACCACAAGGAAGGGGACTACTGTCTGACAGTTCCATAGCACCTATTAGTGGCGGGCGGCTGCATGACAGTTAAGCAGCCTTATACATAAATACAACATTAACTGGTTTAACCGACTAATATTTCTGGTGCCTAGCGAGGGGGCAGACATTTAATGGTTTAGACAGCTAATCGTGCGCATCCGTAATCCAAACACCTGCTGATATCCAGGTCTTTCATAATGTTTAAGGGTGCTTTCATACCTGCCCTGTTTGGTTCGGTTCAATCGAACTCAAGTGCGTTTGCCCCCTCAGTGCGGTTCGTTTGGGCAGGTGGAAACACAGCAATTGCACTCGGGTGCGCACCAAAACAACCAGGTGTATTGTGTGTTTATTGCTTGACATTAACTTTTTACTGCAAAACTAGGAATGAGTCATTTGTTCTTTCAAAAGTGGTCTTGCTTGAATTCCTCTTCTCTTTAGAGGATATAAAAATAACTTTTTAAGCCGTGTTTTCTGCTTGATTATGCAGAAAAACAAACCAGAGGTCGAAATTAAATCAGATTAAACGAGCAAAGATAAAGGAGAAACTGAAGAGCTGAGCAGCGACACAATTGTGAGCTGAAGAAGACGAGTGCAGACATGACAGTGACATTCCTGCCATTCTCTGTAACACAGGCCTCGCCCTCGTTAGGGAGAGGAAAACGGCTCATTCTTGGATACATGACTGAGGCCAAGTTCTTTAGAAAAGATGCTTCAAAGGTCAAAGGTGTGTTACATTAAAAACAAAAACAAAACAAAAAACAAACTGAGCAGGTGAATCCAGGTGTTTTAATGACCTCACCTGCTGCTGAACACTTAAAGCTGTGTTTTATGAGTCGCGTAACACTAAATCCACTTTTTGAGTTTGTTTATTACAAGATTAACCCATTAAAATCTAAAAAATATTTTCATTTCTGACTCTAAAATTGATCAAAGACAAGCTGCAGCGAAGGTTTGTCATATTTAATAAGTTGCTCTGTCTGCATTACTGTGGGTAAAAGCCTTCTGGTGGCATGTTTGTCATCTGCTGCTGCATCTCTGGAGCTAATAATGCTGGGTGGAGATGTGAAGACTTACAAAAAAAAAAAAAAAAAAAAAGCAACTCCTCAATATCCAACTTGTAATTATGACTGATGGGTGTGACGTGAATGGGTTTTCCCAGCTGGCAGCTGAAAACATCAAGTAAATCACAGGGTGAAGTCTGGCATGCTTTTATGTCATTTTCCTCTTCAAGATCACATTCAAAGTTTGTGTTTAATACATAAATGTAGACACTCTGGCTCATGTGAGCCACAAAGAGACAAGAATCCAACCGGAGTGTCTGTTGGAGCTGCAGACTGATTCCCCTCCAGCTACAAACAAGCAGATATCCCTAACAGTCAAACTGGTGAAGCAGAAGTCTGCTGGGTCACAGGGTCGACTGGTTTCTTTGCTGATGTTACAGTTTTTCTACAAGAAAATTTGAGGTATTGTGCGAAGATTAACCAGCCCTGCAGCCAGAAAAAAATGCTGGCATTGTATGTTTCTACAAACCATGGATATGTTACATAAATCAGTTTCATATGTATCATATAATTTGTTGTAAAGTGATGTAGTTCTGATTACATGTATATGAGCTGACTTTATCCGTTGGGAGGTGGAGGGCTGCACAGCTCCAGACCACTTTTTAACACTCATGAGCCCCTTTTACACTGCCAGATTTTCCGTGAATGTTGGGCCTTTTTTTGCCGGCAAGCTGCGAGCGTTTAGACACACAGAGCGGGATTGGCGAGTTGATCCGAGGTGCCCAATTTTCTGCCTCGTAGGGTAGTCATATTGGCGGAACCCTTTTAGTTTAAACAGACCAAGGCGGCCTTCCGCAATGGGAGGGACTGTTGAAGACTTGTGGGATGAGCTGTAGATTGATGTACATGCAAGCCACTGGCGGTGGATAAACAGGAAACAGCTGATAGCAGGAATTAGCGAGCAGCTAGTAGGAAGAAGGAAATGCAAATCTGTCAGACACTGTAAAGATAAGCAATTGGGGAGACAAAGAATTGTGCGCCCTCCTTGTCCTCGCAAACGAAGAGGCCATTAACCATCAGATGACGGGAACGGTGAAGAACGGGCCAACTTACGAGAGAATCGCCGAAGGACTGACTAGCCGCGGCTTCCCTCCCACGTCACTGTTTACGTCACACGCTGAGCTACACGTTTTGTTACTTGCTCACGCCCCCCATTGCCCCGAAAAAGGCACATTCTGTATAAACAAAAGTAGGCAGGCGTCATTTTGCTGCACTCCCCGATTTTGTTTTTATAGTGCCAATGCTGAAAAAAGGCTGATTGGGCTTTCCTGCAAATTTGCACAACTCCTATCTAAAAAGGGCTACAGAGAGACCTTTAAAAAAGCCTTTCTCTCCAGTCTTCTGCAGACAGAGGGGAGTAAAGTCTAGCAACACAGGCTTGTTCAGGGGGTAGAAAGGGGGTCATCGGGGGTTGGCTGCGGTCGGCGAGACATCACTGCTACCCGCTTGAGGGTCACCTGTCCGGCTTTTGGACCTACTCCTGAGAGGGTCCATCTCTTAGCGTGGCACGATGCATCTGAACTGATAATGGAAACAAAAATCAGCGCAGCATGACTTTACTCTGCACAGCCAAGAGTGCCAATGGAAAAAGGTTATAGTAGTAGGAATCTCTAGGCACCTCATGATTTGATTACAATTTCGAGGGCTATGATTCGATGATAAAAATGATTATAGATGCATCTCGATACATTAACATTTTTGGTTTCTATATTATTATTATTTTCACTGTGTGACTACTTGCTACTTTAAAATAACAGCAGACTGTGTTTGTAGTGATCCATAATTACATAAACAGATTAATGTAGCCTACCTGTGTATACTGTGGCTCTTGTCCAGGTCCTTTTTTCATTCAACTTCATAGAAGCCAAAATGCTTCCATAACCCAGCTTTTCAATCAATCAATTTTATTTATAAAGCTCAATATCACAAATCACAATTTGCCTCACAGGGCTTTACAGCATACAACATCCCTCTGTCCTTCAGACCCTTGCAGCAGATAAGGAAAAACTCCCCAAAAAAACAGGCAGTGCCAGTTGGATTGTATCCAGGCTATTTATGCTGGCGCTCTGTGACATTGGCCACTCTCTTTATACCAGTAACATATCGCAACAATGTCCTTAAACCACTCTGTCAAATTAGACTATCAAACACACCCATGCTAACGCTAAGTGCTAATGCCACTGAACTTTGTCAATCTTCTTCGTCTTCTTCTGCGGCAGTTGGTTGGTTGGCTGCCAGTAAACACGCGTCCCAGAATGTCAACCAACGCACCCAGGGTAACCTTTCACGTCGTATCTGGACGTATGTGACAAGGTAGGAGCGAGAATGTATTGGCGATTGGTGGGTGGTGCATTTTACTTACTGTTGAATAATAAACTGTCCACTGCCTTTTAATTTTAAAACGTTAACTGCATCAGTAAAGAGCAGCCTCTCCACTGCACATGAGCTCCGGGAAAAGGAAACATAGCAATTACTTGGTAAAAAACAACCAGTTTTGTTATTTGTTGGTCTTAAACAGTGGTCTGCAGCTTGACAGGCCTCTTGCCAAGAAGTCACGCCATCCACCATCTTCTCCCCCTTGACATATACTTTGTCACTTTAGAAACACTGATATCATATGCATGAAATGCGTAAATGAAGCATAGCCATGGTTTGCAGAAGCACACAATCCCAACATTTTCTTCTGGTGTCTGGGCTGCATTCAAAGTTCATTCCTGACCACTGGAAGTAGCAATTGAGAAAACACGCACATGGACAAAAAGTCCTCAAAGTCCTAAAATGTAAACTACTTCTGCTTCTGCATGAAGATCATGTGATATGATCAAAAATCTCCAGAACAGCTACTAAATGGTCCCACTGGTGAGACTGTTTAAACAACCAGAGATCATTTTGTGACATAAACATATATAAATCTGGACTCTGAAAAAGCACCGGCTCAAATAAAAATGACTAATCTCTTACTGTGCAGGTTCCTTTATAGTGAAAACACCTGTCACCACAGGGAATTACATAATAATCCAAAATCAAGTTCATTATAACACCATTAAAAAGAAGCTGCTATACATAGTTCCTGCCACCTTAACACACACACACACACACACACACACACGCCTATCACTGAGAAGGAGGCGGAGTCATCCTGGCTGTGACTGACAGCAGAGTGTAAAGGAATGCAGTCAGACTGTGTTTTTTAAAATACCGAAACTCACACAGACAGACCTAATCCGGGGTGACAAGGCCACGTTCAATGAGAGGGTGTGTGTGTGTGTGTGTGTGTGCGGGGTCTCAAGCAATTTAACCTAATTTTGAAGCTGAACTGCAGACATTAAGATGCTAATGTAGATACATCCTTAAATGAATCCATATTCATCATCAGATGCATCAGCTCTTGTAAATACACACGATGGAGCTGCTCTTCAAGCGTCCTCCCACATCTCACTGTAAATACAAGCCTCTATGTTTATACCTGTCCTGACTGTTTACTGATTTTATCAGTTTAATCCTCTCTCCTGTCATGAATTGCACAAGGTTTTCTCAAACATGGATCAACATGTTCAGGGCAGGATGTTTCAGTGTGTTGTAAAACATGATACTTTGTCTGCACCTGCAGCCATTGCTGAATCGTCTCATTCCTTTTCTTTTTCATTTAAAGTTCATACGGGCTCCTGTTTATCAGAGGACAGGATCTTTATTTAGATTTCCGTATCCCTCTCCCATGCCCCCATATAACAGGTGTGTGTGTGTGTGTGTGTGTGTACTATTGTATCCTGAAGAGAACCGGTTTTAGTTCTAGACCTTCAGGACAAGAACATTGTTGTGCAGTGAGGTCATTTTTCTCTGAAAGCCGTGTTTTTGAATGAAAACCTGTTGCTAGAAGCCCGCACATAGTTTAGATTTAGCCCCTTAAGTGGCAGCATGTTTGCTGATTTAAAGGAAAACCTGGACCCTATTTTCCCATGTTTTTTTTTTTTTTTTTTTAAAAACTGGTCCAGTACAAGTGCGAGCACTGCAGTAACAGCCGCAACACAGGCTGCGATGTAACCACCACTATTATTATGCACTGTCAATTCAAGTCCACCACAAGTGCTTGTATTTGCCACTGACAGATTATTTTAAGTGTCTGATAAATAAATAGAACCAAGTCTCACTCAAGGACAAGTTTTGCACTGAAGTAGCACAAGCTGAGTTCTTGTAGGAAAACATAATGTTGTATTTCTCTGTAGGGCTCTTGAAGGCTATATAACCACTGTTCCTACAGTGACAAGTTTACATGCATTAGTCAACTATAACTATAGCTGTAAGATATACAAACATAACATTTGCAATTGCAATATTTGTTGTGATTTTTTTGCATTTTATTTTCACTGAAAAAAAAAAAAAAATTATGATGATATGATTTTTGCTGGGTTGCACCTAACAAGCACATCTAGAATATGATTTGTAGGCCGGAGCATCTCTGTAGCCACACAAAGCTTTATCTACAATGGTATGTTATGACACATTTAAGGCATCTCCTGTGATTTTAATATTGCACTTGGCCATATTGCAATTTCAATAATATTTCAATTCATTGTACTGCTCTAACTATGAGTGACCACATGATCAAATGTTAGACAGACATTATAAATAATTGAGAATCTAACTGCAAGTGCATTCCCATTAATATCAGACGCAGAGTGTCGCACATTTATTCCACTGCGCCCTTCTTTATAAAAGGTATAGTAGTCAAATGGGGGGAGGACAAAGACGTCTCGCCTTTAGGCCGGCAGCGGAGGTAGAAACAGCGGCGAATGGGACGGGACCATGGTCAGGACAGGAGTGACGCTTTGATGGCATCTATGTGTGCGACCCACTGACGGGAGATTTAGTAGGCAGCAGTAGCAGTTAGCGGCTAACTCATAAGAAAAAGAAAAACACAACAGCCAAAAATGTCCTAAAACTTAAGGAAATAATGAAGTCCGGCAACTCCTTACCCTCCAAACAGAGAGCAACATGAGCCACCATATAACAGAGACTGTAAAAGATTGTAATTGCCATGTTATACTGTTGTTATTGTTTATAAAGCATTGCAGATGTGTATTTAGATGACAAACTAGGGGCCAATGTTGTGTTTAACGGCACACTCATCACACCTCTCTTGCTTCCAGGATGCCAGCATGCTGTGTAAAATCACACACTGGGACGGCATGACGCCAGCGTTGTTTGGTTCTGTGTAAAAAAGCAAAGCCGGCTTAATGAAGGGATGGAGCTGCCCCACAGTGCAATCTCTGGTTAATGCTAGTTAGCTAGCTAGCATTTGTAGAACTCAACCTGTTAGCTAGCCCAAGGTGGATGTGAGCCTTGATTTAGTTTTGTTTAACTAACGTTACATCATAACGTTTTATGATGTTCCAAAAACAAAAGGATATTCTGCTGCCTTTTCATCTTCTACTTGGCAGCTTTAGACTGAGAAAAGATCATTTAATTCACTGTGCCAGTCAAATGTTACCCCCGGTAGCTCCTGGCAGCTTTTAAGTTGGAATGTTGTCTTGAATGTTACTCAGTGCATGAGTTAACGTTGTGAATCAATCAACACACCATAAATGTCAATATGACAACTTTGGTCATTACATTTGTTTTCATTTGCTCTCTTGACATACGCTTTAGCGATGACTGTATCTTCAAGCGCTTAAAACATGTATATGAATTTTAATCAGAGCAGCAGCAGTGTTGCCACCTCTTTTCCAATGAAAGTAGCTGGCACTAGCTCCAAAAGTCGCAAAAGATTGCCAGATGATTGCTCATTTGCTTATTGGTGACTTTACTGAGCATTTATTTGGAAGCATTTTACAACTCTGCTGTACTAGGTTCAATATAAAAATCCTCAACAAAACATTTCAATGCAAAGAGAGCTTTCTTATGCTCCTAATCCAGAGAGCGAGAGCATCAATGTAAACTCACGATGACTGAACTCTCACAGTGCCCACACTCCAGGAGTGCCTGCGCAGGAGAGGAGGAGCGACTCGGAGCTGTTGCCAGAGGAGCCGTGGACAGCAATTACTCAGAGTTAATGAATTATACATTTATTTCTCACTTTTTTTCCTGATGGTTTGAATAAGTCCCTAAATTTGTCGCTTGTTACTTTTTAGAAATTAAGTCATTACGAGGGTCTGAAAAGTCCCTTAATCTAGCGAGGACAATGAGGGGCGGAGCGTTGTTCTAATGTGCTCCGGCGCAACACTTATGGGTGCAAACTTGTACTTAAATTGCAGCCTGCTTCACAGCTGCCAGCTGCAGCGCTCTCACTCAATACTGGACCAATTTCAAAAATTATTATTTGTTGTACAAGCCCCTTTTTCACAGTACCTGTTCAAGGCAGAAATATCGCACTCTTATGCCGCCTCGCCATGCAGTATATAAGGTACAGTTGCGCAATAAGGGAACAGAGTGATTTCACCCTGAAGCCGCCACAAGAGGTAGTAACAGTGCCGAAATAGTGTCTGTATAAACATGACGGCCGGCAGGACGGGACCATGGGCAGGACCAGCGACATGATGCTCTATGATCTGTCTGCTGAAGTCATCCTGCTATCAACACGCCTGATGGCTTTTCTTTTTGCTTGTCTGCTGTCCGGATGTTTGACAGACTGTGTGTGTGTTTACAACACCTTAATGTCTGGAGACGGCTGAAGGTAATACTTAAAGTCATGGTCTCCTTGTCTTTCCATCTCTTTGACTGACTTCTTTGATTTTGTCTTCTGCTCTCATATTCCTTCACGTCCAGCTGCACAAAGCTTGGTTGATCACAAAAATCAACTAGACAAGGCATCCTGTTATATTTTGGTGGACTCACCGCTGTCTGGTAAACCAAAGCAAAAACCCTTCATGTTCCTCTCTGCAGGTATCAGTCTGGGAGTCACCTACACCTCCACCAACAACACCAACATGGAGCCCCACTGCAGAACAAAAGCCTCCTCTCATCAGTGTTGACACCTGCTAACACTGACAATAACAGCGATGAAGATAGAATGACAGAGGGATAGATGAGTCAATTATCAGGCGGCCCCGGGGCTCTGAGAGGTGCTCTGCAGCCGAACACCACCTCCACCTGACACCTGATGACCTCTGTAGCATAATGTGATCATTGGGTCATGCTTGACTGACAGCAGAGTTTGTTAAAGAGGAAGTCTGACGGGGGGAAGGGTGGGTTTGGTTTAAGAGAAGACTTAAAAGCTCAAGCTCACAACTGCACACAAACAGGATTTCCTTTACTTTCCCGAATAGTGTTGTATCGGGGTGATCTGCGATTGGGCAGCCACATCGCATGTTAGAAAACAAACAGCTCAGTACTCACAAGGTTCTTTGTTTTGATAGCGAGTGTGTATATTCCACTGGCTATCTAGTGACCGCCACTCTGCACTGCACTCTTACTGCGGTTAGCGCTGTTATCGGGATGTTGTCATTGCAGAAGTGTAGCGCCCACCCTCTGGTATCCCCAGAGGATAACAACATTATCTCTGTCAGCACTGTTGCTGTTGTTAGCACTGTTCACACTGTAACTGCTGGCTCAGCCACCTCAGTGTTGAGAATCTTGTGCAGATTATATACGATAGGCTCTGAGTCATACGCATACCCTTTTCCCACAAAACTATGTATAGAGGGTTTTTTTTAAAAATGGAAAAACCCTAAAAATAGGCAATGGGCTCCTGTCCCATTGCCAGTGGACAAGAGCCTTGTACCAGGCTCTGCAGCTGATGACCTTTATATTATATTTCAATCACTGAAGTGCCGAAAAAACAGGTCAGTAAACAGTAGAAAGCAGCATGGAGGCCAAAGAATATCTCTCACTTATTCAGTCTTCATTCTTTACAACTCAAATGGCGATTGAGTGCTGCTTGGATAAAGAGACAGACGGAATTTGTGGCAGTGCATCATTCCATTGCCCTACAAAAGGGATGAAAAATTTGTGCATCCACCCGGGTGTCATATTTCCATACTGATGATCAGAGCCAATTTGAGCTAGAGTACATACCTGTGCCTACTACAGAGTAGTTTGTCCAAGGAATTACTGATTGCAACCTTTTCCATTAAATACAAAAGCCAGATGGGTGTTTTTTTGTCCAGTGTAAAAGGGGGTATAGATACTCTCTAAATGTTGCATACAGCACCTTTTAGTCACATAGACACACAGACAGAACAATGGCAACAAGAGATGGCGTGGTATTTACTTTCAACTGTGAACCATCAGCTTCTCTTGATATCATTCCCTAAACCTCATCTGGCCGGAAAAAGAAGTTGTTGCCATAGTAGTGGCCATAAAGTAGTGACAGTACCATGACGGAGAAAAAGGAGGAGAGGAAGAAGACAATTACGATAGAGAAGGACAAGGTAAACGTCTTTGGATTTAAATTTCCCATGACTTGAGTCGACAAAAGGTTTGAACAACTGTGTGTGTCAAAGCTGCAAACTTTTGGTTTCATTTTGCCAAAGTCAGGAATGTGCTGGCATGTCTCTGCATCTATTACTGACTCATCTGTTTGTTCACTGTCTCGGAATGGCAGCTTCCTGCCGTGCTCCACATTATGTTGAAATTTGACAGGATGTGGTGGAGGATTGCATCACTGCCACTGTTTGGGAATAAGGTGGCGTTCAGGTGTAAAAAGATGTAATCTGCTGCAGCTCGTCGTCACGCTTTGTTGCTTCATGTGGCTGCAATGGCTGTCTTTAGTCTTCTGGGCAATACAAGTTGAGTTTAATTTCTTCATTAGCATAATATTTACACATCTGAAGTAAGTTTTTCCAATGCCAAAGGCCAGATCAAAATGTCATGTCTCAAATCAAGTGTTTAGGGATTTGAAGTCTTTTGTCATTTGTGACTTCAGTCCAACTGCAGTTTGAATACAATGTGTCATGTCTACAAGTCAACATGGCAAAAAAATCTCCACCTTTTTTTTTTTGGAAAAAGGTTCATGTTGTTGCTGTTTCCACAGTCGATAATGACCTTTAAACCTCAGCTTTTAAGCCAGCATAGATGAGGTGTAAAGGTGGTTTCAGATGCTGTTACACAATCCAAGAAGCACTTTGTCTGAAGCATACAACGGGCTCATTTACGCTCAACGTTAGATACGGAGACGGGCAGAGCCTTTTGTCCATACTCTGCATTTATTTTATCCATATTTGTGCACATTTTCCGAAAGCTTGTGGATACAGATGAAATGGAGCAGTACCACTAGAGATTGTGGAGGCAGTGTCACATAGGTCAAGTAAGATAGGACCATAGGAGACGACAAAGAAATTTAAATAATGGCGAAACGAAACGAATCGGTGTATAGTGAAAGGAATTCTCTGTCTACCCGTTGGGTTGTATACAATAACCACCGTCACCGTGTTTGTTGTTGTGTGAAACTTTTGATTTTGCACTCTGGTGCCATCTATTGACTGTATCTATGCCAATATAAAGGACACATGGAAGTATGATGGCAGTGATGTTTACAATGTTTGAAAAGGACAAATCTATTTTTGTAGCTAAAGGGAGTATAAATGAGCCTTAAGGCCTTACAGGAGGACTTTACCCAGTTTCTCACCCAGTGTTACATTGAATTCAGGAAGAAAACTTTCTGGCACGCCTCCACAGTGAACTAAGAATCCAAAACATTTCTGATGAATTGAAGTCACAGGGGAACGTGAAATGTCAAGACATCCGTTTACAAACTCTCACACAACTCATGCAGAAAAACCCAAGTCTCGGTACTTCCCAAACACGTGCATTTTCAATAAAATCTTTTGCACGAGTAGCACCTGTGGAGTTATGTGGTGTTTTGAATACTAAGGTTTTGGCAAAAATGTATGTGATTGGGAAGCAATGAGCATAGATTATACTGCACAAGTTATGTGAGAGTTTGTAAATAGGTTTCATAAAGATTTGCTGTTGTTAAACGCAGCCCCCTATGACTTCAATTCATCAAGAATAGTTGCAGTTTTTTGGATTCTTTATTTGTCATGGAGGCATGCAAGAAATACAAAGTTTTATTTACAAATTCAACTTAATACAAGGTGAGTAACTCATATGCAAATACTTATTCAGGGGAGAAGTATTCCTTTAAAGCAAATCACCACACTTGAATCAAGTAAAATGGAACTACATTGTACGAACTTATTCTCAAAAGTGAATTTATTAACAGAAATTCGTTGAAATGATCTCACCATGCTCACCTGTTTAGAGTTATTAAGAGAGAAAACCTCCAAACACCAAAAACCTGATAGATGACTAACAAGAAGGAGATTTTGGCAGTGTCGCTCTGAGCTTTTCCCATCAACTGTTTTTGAGGAAGTTGGTTTGCCACTGAGACTTACAGCTCATGCTTCCCTTTCCTTTTTCATTTGAATGATGTATGTTTTGTGGAGTCACTTCTAAAAGTTTAAAACACTTTCAGCAAAAGGTTTGCAAAAGCACTGGAGCTGCTGTTGACATATCCCTGAAGCAATGTTTAGTGTTTAGAGACGTTTTCAACTCAACAAAAAGCATTTCTAAAAGGTGAATATGTTGGGAATTATGGTGCTTATGTGACAGTTACTGTTTGTATATAGTGTTGAAGGGCATGGCGGCCTCTCAGAGTGTGTGCATGTATCCGCATGCATGTGTGTAACTGTGTGAATACATTAGTCTGACATGTTGCAAGATGCCAAAGCGTGAGAGGAATGAAGAGAATTTCCTAGAAGGTCATTAAGTAGCTGACATGAATACATACAGACAGACACACAGAAAACAACAGATACGCCTCACACACACACACACACATATACACAATTAAATAAAGGAGGTCAGATAACACACACACATATCTGTTCTGTATTGACAGACATTTTTACAATGGTGCATGAAATCATGGAGAAAACAGCAGCAAAGAAACTAATGAAAAACCTTTTTCGTGTAAAGAACTGTAGGAAAATGTCGTGCCATTTTTTAGTGACAAAAGGTATGACAAATATGAGCACACTCATAACCCTCCTTTCTTTCCTTGGTCAAAATTATGTGGACACTTATGGGTCTATTTTCCCAATTCAGGCTATCTCTGTTTTTACTGCTATTTTATAGAGTAGTGTTCTTCCAATGTTATGTCCACCAGTTTGGTGTGGGAGAACATGACTCGTCTGCACAAAGGCCTGAACTCAACACCATCTAAAACCTTTGCAATGAACTGAAACACGAACTGTGGGTTAGGTCTGATCACCACACGTCAGTGGCCAAAATCTGGTGGCAAGCTTTCTCAGAAAAGTGGAGGTTGTTATACCGGCACATTAATGCCCCTGGATTTAGAATAACAGGTTCAACTATTGCCAGAGACTGCCACTAAACCACAAAGGCCCACTTTAGATTCATTTCCTGTATCTGTGTCACATGGGTTTTACCACTGCCCCGCCCCTTTAGGAGACTCGTGACAGTCCTGAGTCTATTCATTCCAATGGGAGAAGTGAACTTGAGTACAGATTGCCTTCGTCCCATAGTCACTGAAGTAAATATTATACCCATTTTTCACAAGCGAGAAACCACGCCTTAATAAATTATGTACATGTAAAAAATAAATAAAATAAAAAAGCAGGAAGACCAGAGCACAACTTAAGTGGCTTCTATTAGTTTTCTTAGCAAAAGAAAAATACAAACATCTTCAAACTGAGATAACACATATCTGTCTATGATGTGTAAAGGCCCCAGGAAGCACCTGGCAATTTAGAAATTCCCCAAAACGGACAATTAAACAAACATGCTCGTATTGTGAAAGTCTATCAAATTTCTCCATCCTACAACCCCAGTCAGGAGGTTCACCTGCACACCAAACCAAACTGCTGTGAGAACTCCACAGCGATACCACAGCTCTCATTGTCATCGTGTTCTGATTCACCAGATCAACACCTGTCACCCAGTCACAGCTCCAGATCAAGACTTAAAAAAGCAGAGTACTTACGGTACTTTCTGTCTGCAGTACACGATTAAGGCGATGGCAGCACCAAGAGCGACGAGAATGGCGATGACAATCCCAGCAATGGCTCCGTCTGAGAGACCTTCATCCAACGCTCCTTCCTCTATAAAAACAACAAACTTTATTATATTCTGTGAAAAGGGAATACTCTAATGCAAATTCACTTTAAATTCAAAATCATGATCCAGTTGGGAGAATCATAGTGGCATGCCCTGACACCTCTACAAATCAACAAAAACAGCATTATATTGTATTATTATGAATAGTTACTGTTTATGTGGTGTGCAAATTGCTGCGATGTTTGAGGGCAACTTCATGTTTCAAAACAGAAACCACAGAAATGACATTAATATATGACTCAATCTGAATGTGGGTGGCAGTTTGGTGAGTAACCTCTGTGGAAGTATTACCAAATGCTGATACTGTACACACCCACATCACATGCTGTAGGCATCACTTTAACGATTCAACAGAAATGAAGAGCCACTTTCAAACGTGAGTTAAAAGAAATGGCAACTTTAGAATGAAAATAGAGACAGTACTTACTCACCCTCATGCCGACAAGAAGTCCAGTGTAGTTTTTAATCCACAAAACTCGTTCGGGGTATCGGAGGATAACAGCCAGCCGGATTTTTTTTCATACACTTTAAGTGCACGGAACCCACATTTTGAAAATGTAATAAAACTCCGCTACTCGCAACTCTGGCAACTCGCGCGAGACTAGCTGATGGCTAGTGGTGGTGCTAGTTCTCGAGTCTCACGCGAGTTGCCATGTAAACACAGCACCAACTGACCACGGTGAGAAATGATGCTATAAAAGTGGAGTAAATTATGTCTTTTCAAGTCAATTTTGCATGCCACGGCTTCAGGGCACTTGTTTTATTACATTATTACATTGTTTTATTACATTTTCAAAATGTGGATTCCGTGCACTTCAAGTGTATGGAAAAATCTGGCTGGCTGTTATCCTCTGATACCCTGAACAAATTTTGTGGATTAAAAAACTACACTGGACTTCTTGTTGGCATGAGGGTGAGTAAGTACTGTCTCTATTTTCATTCTAAAGTGGCCATTTCCTTTAATCAAGGAAAGAAGAGAAGGAAAACTGAGATGCTGCTGCGGATCGTTGGATTGAAAATAATAATCCTCCAGGCTACTGGATCTTAACAAGCATGTAGCATTCGGCATTTAAGCATGCTAACATTAGCAGCGATCTCAAACAGCAAAGCCTGATGGGAATTTCCTTTTTAGTTTTAGAGATATCATGTCATAGACCTAAATGTTGGAGAAGTGAATGTTTGCTAGCAAAAAAATGTGTTGCAACTTGATCGTCTGCAAAAGATGGCCGCAAAGTGCTGCAGGGATGAGTCCTAAAACCCAGAAATGAGGTAGCACTCCCAGTTCCCTTGTCTCAAAGTCAATGGGTTTTCGGTAAGATGTCTGAAATACAGTCTGTGGTTAACAAAAGCCTACAAGACTTTTACGTTTTGTTCTACAACATAAAATACATCATCAAAAAAGGCGGCTGCTAACAAGGAGCTACATGCCACTACAGAACTTCATCACGCTAAACGCCGCTTTACAGCCTGGTTGTGGTGGTGACGTGAAGTCATGTGACCGTGGTGTAGCTTGTTAGCGTTTACACTTCAAAAGTCATAAAAGTGGTGTTCATTTGTGAGGATTATCTTGCTGAACAAAATGTGAAATTGCTAATGTAAGCATGACAACATATTAACATACAAGATTTTGATTTGATTGATTTGATTTGATGTTAATACACATGTAATATTTAGCATTTTAACATGTTAAGATTAGCAATAACCTCAACTACAAGACAACCCAGACACAAATTCAGTACATTTTTGAGGTATTCTCTCATGATATCTCTAATCTTGCAGCCCAGTCACCAAAGAAAAATTTCAGCATTGTGTGTTTCTGCAAACCACAGAGACATTACATTATTATGTTTCATAGGTATCAATGTTTCTAAAGAGACGTGGTATATGACCTGACTTTGTCATTAGGAAGTGGAGGGGATAGTGGATGGTGTGGCACCTGGGTAAGACACTTGCCAAGCTGCAGACCACTGTTCCATACTAACAAATGACAAAACCGGTTGTTTTCATGGCTAGCCATCCCTGGGTTTTTAACTATGTTTTAGCTACCAGACATTGTTTTTTTTGTTTTTTTTAGTGACCCGTTGCCTTGTGTTCACAGAGGATAGTGCCACAAAAAGCAGTTGTTATTTTCCGAGACCTCACAGCGTTTCCAGCCAGAATTGTGCCACCACAACAGTGTTGTAACCACAATGTTTTTAAAACATAAAGTTTCAACGCATTCACTACATAAAATTACAAATGCAATGTATCTGTGGTTTGCAGAAACTTACAATGCCAACATTTATTCTAACAGTTCAGCTGAAGCTGTGCCTGACTGCTAACATTATCATGTTGACATGCCTACAGTAAGTATGTTACCACAAAAGTTTACAGCTATTGGATTTTTAAATGCAAGGAAAATTTAGCATAATAACACATTAGCATGAACGTTGTTACAAGGATTTGGTTATTAGTTTTAGAGTTGTCCTGTCATGAACTTAACTATTGGATGAGTGGAACTTTACTAGCATGTGGGAAACAATAAACATTTTGTTAATGCCATAAACAAATGACAACTGGACACTGCTGCTGAGTCATGAACCGGTTAGGTTTCTTTTTACCTGTGCGATGACATAAGACAAACAAGTATTGTCACCTGTTGGCAGAGCTCTCCAGCTCAGTCCTCTGCAGTCTGTACTACTGATTGATTGCAACATAGGTGATTTAGGAATTGTAAATTAATCTACTTCTGTAAGTCGCTCTGAGTTTACAGAAGTAGAATGAAGTCTTTGATTTGATGATAAATAATGAGCTTTAATTGGGTCTGGGGCAACTGGCCTGTAAGATATTGTCCTGCTTATACATATGTGCAGCTGATACGGGTCCAGGCTACAGACATGGATCTTACCTTTGACGGACAGGGTGTGGGTGTGCGTGGCGGTCTTGTCAGTGACATCGTTGTGCGCCTCGCACATGTATGTTCCGCTGTTTTTGTAACGAGCCATGTCAATGCTGTACTTGGCTGTTTTGACAGCGGTCATTGTGCCGTTAAACTTCCAGGTGAAGTTGGCAGGGGGTACAGAGGCAGCAGAACAAATAAGCTCCACTATGTCATTCATCTCTACAGCCTCTGGACCGTCCACCTTCACTCCTTCAGGACCGTCTAGAGGACAAACAGAAACAAAAGAGGGTTTATTACCTGCATGCACCTGCCCCTTTCACCTCAGGATCTTTGCCTCATGTCGCTCCCTCCACACCCCCCTTTAACTCTCCTGTGGCCCTCTGGGAAGGCACCTCGCAGTTTGACACCTAAAGCGGTGCAAGTGCTGAATCATATTTGTCTGTTTACCTAATAATTCTTATTACATACACATTTATTGCTTCTGTTTGATTTTTAAGGCATTTTATGGACGTCTGAGTGAGTTCTGGTAATAAATGTTCTATAAAAATAAATCCCTGCCAGGACAAACAAATACACTCCCATAAACGCCTCACAATGTAAAACCATAAACCTGATAACACTGCAGCGTCACCACCACATCTTCAAGTCTCTTAGCACAACAGATACTCACAGTTGACCACCATCTTGTAGGTGGCTTTGTCTGTGTTGACGGGGTTAGTGAGCTGGCACGTGTACTCTCCGTTGTCCTCCTTCTGCAGCAGGTTGATCATCATGGAGCTCATGTCGGTGGCGAACACATGGCGGCCGCCAGCAGACAGGGCTTTGCCGTCTTTTAACCAACTTATGGTCTTCACGGTCCCGGCCGTGGCCTGGCAGCTGAGGTTGGCTGTGCTATTGCCGGCGATGAGGGTACCAGTTGGACCACTGACTTTAGCACCTGAGATGGCCTCTGTAAACATTGACAGGGGGAGTAATTTTATTTATCGTTTTACAGGTTTTTTTTTTCTATATTTTACTTCCATACATTCATTTTGATCTTATTCAACCCTTTATTAAGGTCATTTTTACTATGATGACATTTGATTTCATACATTTACTTGCACAACTAAATTGTACTTTTGTTAGACAATCAACATTAAATGAAACAGAACTTAAAACTTAAAATGAGTGAGAGAAATGGAAAGTGGTGAAGTTTTAAGTTGAAGATCAACATTAAAAGGGTACTACAGATGTACAAAAAAGAGGATGACTTCAAAATATCCTGACATTTAGTCCTTAGTAAAGGGTAAAGCTCCAAAAACATTGGATCCTACATTTCCCTTAATGCAGCTGGATAGTGTCTTTAATTAGAGCCTTCCTACTTGGTAAACACCCACACTTTTCCAACTCCACACCTCCAGCTAGAAACACAGGCTGTATTTTATTTTACTTTTAGTTAAAAACAGCACAGCATTCTCATTCAATTCAGTGAGACCACACATGAGGCACAGCAGCTGTGCTACAGAAAAACCTGCAAGGTTGTCCTGCAAACTACAATTACCACCTCACAGTTATAAATATGCCTCCCCCTTCCAGTCAAGTTTCTCTTACAGTTTCTTCCATGTCTGTGAAAACATGGATGCTTCACCTGCATCTTCCCCCGGCAGCACAGAAGATCAATACAATCAGCACAGTTTCAAAATTAGTGTCACCACTTCAGTATCTGACCAAATGTCTCCACTTCTGTTCCTGAGTTACGACTGAGTGATGGCCAGAAAAGGGTTTTATGCAGAATATTATGATGTCACACCTTTGGCCTTAAAATGTCATTACTTCATCATTATATCCTTTTAGACATTTATGTGAAGTTTTGTAATAATAAGCGTAAGAATTCTTGAGTTATAGTCAAAAACATGTTTTGTGAGATTACACTGACCTAGACAGACAGCAGGTTGTCAAACTGCCCCCCGAGTTATCCTAAAATATGCCTGGAATTGGCCATCATGGAGGCGAAGCTCCTGGACCAACTAGTTTTACTCCCTGTGATCCACCCTCTTTTATAGGGTCTCATGTACCCACACAGATCTCTGTTTCCCTGTGCCCAGCAAACTATTTGCTGACAGTCTCACCCTCAACCAGAGCTACAGCAGGTACCCTCTGTCTGTCCATTTTAAGAATGCTAATTACTGTGAAAAAAATAAAATAAATAAACGGTAGATTGATTACCCTGGAAGGTTTGGGTAAAGAGGTGATGGTGTGGTTGCCTGGCAACAATAGTTTTTTTACTAATGGCATTCAATGTTTTTTAAAAAAGGTAGCGTGGTGCATCGTGCGTTTCGCAACCTACAAAATGCTGTCTGTGTGATCGGGGCCTCAAGGTGTTCTTGAGATATTGTGTTTACAAGAATGAGACGTATGCAAGGTCACACTGACCTTGACCTTTGACCACCAAAATCTAGTCAGTCTGGACATTCGTGCCAGATTTAAAGGAAATCCCCTCAAGGTGTTCTTGAGATTTTGCATTCACAAGAACGGAACGAACAGACAGACGGAGGGAGAACCTGAAAACAATGCATCCACCTACAGCTATGGCTGGCATGGAGGCATAAAAAGGTGAACTTCTGAAAAATAACAGGAGGCCAGGGGCCAGTTAACAAACAAAACATTAATAATATTTATAAGATAAATTAAATAAATTGGGCAAATCTGGTCACAGCAGCCAAGGGTTAGGTGTATGCAGGGGCGGTTCTAGGTTTTTAGGACATTTGGTGCTCTGTCGAGAGTCCAGGGATCCTCCCTGGCCCTTTTTTCTTATAAACAAGCTCTGTTATGATGATTTTCCATGCACTTTAGCAACTTATTTACATTAAAAGAAAAAAATCCCTGTTCAAATCAATCCATTTTTATTGTGAATTAGAAAATGGTCAGCAGGCCACCCAGCACCATGTTGAGGGCCAGATTTGGCCCACAGGCTGTAAATTGAGTATCACTGCCCTAGACTAACCCTCTGACGATGAGCTTTGTTAAAGCAATACCTTGCCTGTTTAGCTTTTTATAGACATTGCTGCACCTGACTCCAAAACAAAAACCTGTTCCTATCTTAATCCGCACATATTTTGATGATAAGTCTCCTGTTCTTTTACCAGTGACTGCTGATTTTTTCTGTTTTTATTTAACTGTTGCTCAGAGGGATCTTTGTCTATTTCAGTTGTTAGTCTGGTTGAACCATTGTACAGCATTTTCTTCTCCATGTACAAAACATACCCTTCATACTAAATAATACCTATTTGCGAATAGGAGTTTCTACAACCTAAAAGCGTCAAAGACCATTCAGATATACAGAGTAATCCTCTCACACATGTGACTGGACCCAATCAAGCTTCTGTGACAGATTACAAAGTTGAATGTTACACTGTACATACCCTTATTTAAGACTGTAATGTTGTAACCTTATACTTAAAGCTTTACTCTACTATTTCAATCTACCAAACACCTTGAGTCACCACAGTAAAATGTTCACGTCGCTTCCTTTTTTATGCAAACTCCTCCTCTCTGTTATCATCCAGAAAGAAAACACAGAAACTCTTCAGGGCATAATGTAAGACCATCCTCCAACCCAGCAGGTTTCACATTCACACACACACACACACACACACACACACACACACACACACACACACACACACACACACACACACACACACAAAGAATTTGAAAACAACCTCTTCCAAAAACAAGAAGAGAGAGATTCCTTGGCAGTAATTATGGACAGCACAGGTTCATGCTGAACCTTTTGCGGCATCCTCTGTGAGTTACACAATGTTCCAACACCTCTCAGGTAAAAACTATGATGTTACTGCTGTGGGTCACTACATCCTGCATGTGCTGAAAGTGTAACAAGCTGCTAATATGACTAGTCCATGTAACAGTCTCATGCCTGGAAGGTATGTCACAGAGAAAAGAAAAGGTTTCAGTCTGCTCTTGTTCAGCTGTCTGTTGGTAGAGTTCAAGTGAACTTTGGCCTCATTCTGAATGGTGAAACTATTTTGAGCATTTAAGATGTAATGTCCTGTCAAATGTCAACTTCGTGTCACATGTATAGATTATTATTTAGAAACCACAGCCAGGTTTGGCCACAACTCACAGTCATTTTCATTTTAAATTATATTTCAGTTTTCAAATCAATCAGCAAATTTAATCAGAACTGCAGCTATTACTGTTAAAAGCAGTTATAATGTAGCTGCAATTTTTGGTTTCTGCATCTCAAACTTCAGATTTCATGACAATCCATGCAATAGTTATTGAGACATTTCACCGGATAAAACAAATGTTGTGGTGGTGCTAGAGGAAAAGTCGGGGATCATTAAGTTGGTATGATTCATCATCATTGTAATTTGTGGAGATATTTCAGTTTAGACCAAAGTGGTGGACTAACAAATTGTCAGACAGAGAGTAGCCTTTTTTACACAAAAGGGACGCTACAAATCCCTTCTTTATGCTGCCATTACATTTTTTCACAGAACCAAACGACGAAGCTCCAGTGTGTGATTTTAGGCAGCATGCTGCCATCATGGAAGCAAAAGGGGCATGAGGTCTGTGACATTTAACATATAAGTGTTGGCCTCTAGTGCGATATATAACACAACTCCTCTGCAGTGCTTTCTAAAGAACAACAATGGCATTCACATGACAATACCAATCATTTACCATTCCTCTATATGGCTGCTGATCTCGTCCTCTGCTTGGAGGGTAAGAAGCCTCCGAATCTCATTGTTTTCCCAATTTGTGGACATTTACGGTCACTGCTCTTCTTCTTTGAGTTAGTTGCTAACTGCTAACAGCTCCCCCTGAGGGTCACATGCATAACATGTCGTCAAAACGTCACACCTGTCCTGCCCATGGTCTGGCTTGCCAGCTGTCCTGTTTATACAGACACCATTTTGGTGCTGTTACTACCTTCTGCTGCTGCGAGACAACTCTGTCCCCCCATTTCGTGATCATACCTTACCTACAGCATAGCCAGGTGGAATAATACAACAATATTCCCACCTTGAACAAGCAGTGTAAAGGGGCTGCAGACACTAGCATCTCTAGAGCCACGCCACTCACCTGGCTTAAAAGCAGAACTTTGACCAAGTCACAGAATTTAAATACCTCATTCAAGAACTCCATGTTGGCAAAGGAGTACAAAGTTTACAATGAAAGCAGCACTAAAAAGTAGCTGAGCGGCTGCAAGGAAACAACCATTCTAGCAGTTTAATCACCCAGAGTATTTCAGATTACTCACCCATCACAGCAAAGGACACGGCAGGAGATGGGACAGTGCGTTGGGTCTTGGCATTTGAGGCCCTGCAGGAGTATGCTTCCTCTTTCGCCCCTAACCTGTGTTTTTCAATCACTTCAAGGGTCAGGACGGGACCTGAGTTCTCCATCATCTGCTCGCCGTGGTACCAGGTAAAGGTGGCAGGTGGATTTGAGCGAGCTGAACAGGTCAGGTTGAAGTTGGATTTGGCTCTGATAACCTTGGGAGGCGCCAGAGGCGTGATGGTGACTTCATCTGGTCCATCTGTGGAGCAACAACACATGGAAAGGGGTAAGATCAATTTCAATTCAATATAGAGGATGGTCTTGATTTGAACTACTGATTGTGCCTCACTTATTTTTCATGAGCTTCTTGATCCAGTTACTTCCTAATATAGGCACATCAGTAGTATTGGCAGATGAAGGCTTTCAAACAAAATATCGGGATCGGCCCGGAAGTACCCTCTCTGCCGTTATGACAGGCTGAATTGAATTATGCAACTATAATTAGTAGAAATGGGTCCAATTTATCCTGGTTGTGGCTGTTGTCATGATTATCTCCAGGAGAGCATCATGCAAACCCGTTTAATTGGGATAAATTTCACAGTTTTATTTGAAATAAATTGTACATAAATGTAACCTAAATGTAAGTGGTTTTCTTATTTTATGATATATGATACAGATGTTTCCTGCTGCCTCTCTGGCAGCTCAGCTAAATTTGTGCTAAATTTACATTCGTATGTGTTTTTTTTAAGTGTTGGTGGTGCTTTTTGTGGTTGGCTTTGGACAGTGGTGGCAAGTAGCTGCGAATCACTCATCAGGACGAGGAAATCAACTCTCCAGTCTGTAAACTCTCCTCTCCTGCGACTCTCTTGGCTAGCCAGGTCAAGGTTTTTAAATGTAAACATCAGTAAACATTGAGAAGAAGATGAGCACCAGCTGAACTGTCATCCTGCTAGCCACTGTACAGGCAAAAAAATATACTGGACAACCTCCGTGCCATATCCGTGTCCAACGTGGTATCAGCAACTGTAATAACCTTTGATTCACCCAAACACCTTCACAGTGCCATTCAACCAGGAGACTCTTTTTCTAATTGCCAATCTGACAGAGCAGATGACTCTGGGAGAGAAGCAGAGGAGATGAGTGCTTTACAGTGAATAAGGACTGGTGTGATGGTAGGAATGTGAGGCGCTGTCCCGTTCCTGCTGTGGATCACTGCTATACGACATTCCGAGGCGGCTGTGAGTGGCACTGTTCGGGAGGAGTGACCGTACTGTCATCTTGGTAGTTCGGGATGTGTGAACTCTTAAATCATTCAACAGCCAGAAACCATGGATTACCAGGACCATCCGGAAACAGGGACAGTTATAAAGCAGCAGCCAACGATGTAAGAAGACGTTAAAAAAGGACTAAATGACACAATTTAAAGGAGCTGATGGGATCACATTTCACTGGAGTTGTAGGTTATATAATTCAATGTGACAAATAATTGATTGATTAATTAACTGATTGATTGATTATTTTGCTCCTTGAATGTCTTCATAATAAAAAGCATTGTATTTCATGCTTGCATCTGCCACTAGAATTATAATGTTAATTTCACTAAAGGAGAGACTTGATGTTCTCTGCAATTAGGTGAAAAAAAATGTGCATATATACGTGCACATATCAGTATTGGCAATTGGCTACAATTAGTTGAAAAATATCAGCATATCAAAAAAACAAAAACAATAACACATATCCCCAGGAATTACTGCTACTTCAAAATATTACGTTTTTACATTTTATTTGAATGAGAGTTTCGAAAGAAGCAAAATGCTGAAAAAATACATTTCTGTTGTGATGTCATGCACATTCATGTTGTAGCCACTCACTGTATTAAAATATCATCTTTTCTCAAACATCAACATAAAGCCAGACCAGATGATACCCCCCTGAGCTGAGGCGGAAAGTTTTTGATTAATTAATAACAGGGTTAACCAGCGGTCAGTGTGGTTTCACTGCCTTTCAGGTTAGTCATGGGGAAGGAGTGGAAGTACAGGCCGCTGTGTACACAGTGCGGTTTTAGTACAGGCTGAGACGGAGCGCCCTGCAAACACACACCTCAATCTAAACTGCAGGAGTCACGTGGCTAAAGCACCTCTTAGACACCCGTTTATACACTGGTGTTTTAGGAATCAGAGCGGGTTTACAGTCATAGCAGTGGTGGATCCAGTAATTCTGCCAAAAGTTGGGCATCAGTGTGATTCTGAGTAAAAAAACAAACAAACAAACAGTAAAACTATCATTGGCAAATTATCCGCTCAGGTAAAGGAGTGACAGTGACTCACGTCTGACCTTCTTTCTTGTCTAGCGGGTGTGGAGCTCACTCAGTGCTCACACAATGCAAGACTATGACCTCAGAGTAAATTCCTACGTGGTGAAGCTGTCTTACTGTTGTGAGGGTGGATTCATTAAATAAAATAGAGTCTACAGTAGAGCTAGAATTTGGCCGGGTCAGTATATCTGCAGATATTAGCTAATTGCAGATATTTCTGTATAATACATTGTATTTATGTTGGCCGATAACTAACAAGAAATTTCAGTACAGAAATGCCAAATTAGGTTTGTGGTAATTTAGAAACAGTGACTACATTTACATGCACACTATTATTCAACTATTATTCTGAATATGACAATATTCCAAAATTGATACGGGTCATGGGTCAGTTAGAAATTTCTGAAATAAACATTTTCATGTGGGACATGTGGGAAATGCTGATAATATTCAGGATTAATGAGAATTCTTTGGACATGTGTACAGCGCATACGCAATATGCATCTCAACAGGAGCTTTCACCGCAGTTTGCAACCACAGACTGTCACCCATTGGTTTGTGGACTGCCATTTTGAAGCCTTGGGTTAGGAATTTCAGCCATCGCCATCTTGTTTTTTTTGGAGCTAAAAGCGACCGAGAATTTGGAGCTGTGGAGGAGTGAGGGGTGGATCCGACTTCAGACTGTAGTGAGGCCTCACAGACAGCCTGTTACTCAAGTGGCCCCGCCCTTAAATATGCGTGACTTTGGGCCTTGTAAATGTAAGTGGGGGAGTTATTAAAAAGTTCACCCCCTGTACAGTAGTCATGATTGTTTAAATTATAGCAACAGAGACCAAAACATTTTTTTGTACCAGGTTGTAAAGATGTTTATTTCTGCTTTAAAGTTAAGCATTTTAACATCAAGGTCTACAGAGTTTGACTCTGTTTTGGAGCCAGCCTCAAGTGGCCAATTAAGGAACTGCAGTTTTTGGCACTTCCACACTGGCATCATTTCTCAGCCTCGGAGTTTGGTGCTTCTAAAACACGCTAAAAAAGTATAAAGCTTTTATGTCTCTTCCTGTGTGGGAGGAGGTACGAGGTAGAACACCAGCAGTGTAGGTGCAGTACTTACAGTGGACAGTGAGGTTGAAGGGGGCGCTCTTCTCTGTCTCCAGACTGTTAGCAACGCTGCAGTAGATGGAACCAACCAGGTCCGTCCTGAGAACATGATTTATGGTCAGGACACTGGATGTTTCGTCCTGTGATTGAATCCAAGGCAGAAAGTATATCAGTAATACAGTAATTAAAGGAATGAAAAAAATAAAACAAACTACACCTACCAGAAGAGTTTTATTATAAACAAGCTGACTAGTTTTTTTTTAAATGATAATCTGCATTAAAAAAAAAAAAAGAACAAAGAAAATTTGTGATTAAAACCAGAGAATACACATATTACATGCTCCTCCATAAATTTCATTTGCAATTGCAAGTGTCACATTTAAGCACTTTTTTTAATTCATAGATTGATTGGGCATATTAATGGCATGGTATGTGGAGAATTAATTAATTAATGTTTGAATGAATATCTGCTTTATGAATAATAAAATCTGACCTTGATTAAATTAATTTCTAACATAAATTTAGCATATAAAAAGAAACAAAGAAATAACAGATGAATAAATTAATAATGAATGAATGAACTACAATGGAATAACTTAAGATAAAATGTAAATCTTTCCTCCAGGCTCACACTCAATCTATACAATAAAGAACTTTTAAACAACTATGCATTTAAAAACACATGTAAACTGACAGATTCCTCTGCGAAGTGTTTGCCATCAGGCACGATGGCCGTGGTGCCTTTGAGCCAGGTGAACTTGAGGAAGGAGCCTTTAGCCTTGCAGGTCAGAACCACAGTGCTGTTGTGCTCGACTGCCTCAGGCACATTGGAGGTGATGGTCACATCAGACACCGGCACTGCAGGGAGAAACAGTGAGATTGATTTGCATGAGGAACAGATAAGTGAACTGTTGGGTAAATACAACTGAATGGGGGAGAAACTCATGTATCATATCCTGACTGTATCCTTACTGTAAAGAATGATATATTTTAAAGCTACAGTTGGCATCCTTTATAAAAATAACTTTGTCCTATTTGGTGAAACTGTTACTACATCCATACATACATGAAAAAGATAGTCTGTGAAAAACTGTATGTTTCTCTGCAGCAAAAAATATTCCTATGAGAGCTGCTTAGTGGCACATGAAGTCAAAATGGTTCAGCTGCCACGTATAAAATCACCTGGATGATCCGGGGATTTTTGCACTGCTTCCGCACTTTGCGGCCCACAGAGCATACGCACTAGAGACTTGTGGTGGGCAAGCACAACTGACTGCTGCCGAACATCTTACTTCTGCTGGCTGAGCAGCTAACTTCAGGTATAACGCTCCACTAACTAGAATCGGCATGAAAAGGGATGAGTCATTTCGTGGGGGATGAACGCTCAAAAAAATGTATCTGGTGATTTACAGATGTCTGTTTCCCAATATAACCCAATGTGAAAAAGTCTTTTTGAGATATGTGTCAGCAGTGCTTTATAAACAATAATAATGGCAGAATGGCAATAACGATCATTTACCATCCCTGTTATATGGCAGCTGATCTTGTCCTCTGCCCAGAGGGTAAGGAGCTCCCTCATCTCATTCTTTACCCAATTTGCGGACATTTTCAACAGATGTTCTTTTTCTTTGAGTTAGCTGCTAACTGCTATTAACTGCTTTTTAAATCTCCCACAGTGGGCTGCTCACAGAATACATTGTCAAAATGTCACATTCACGCTGCCCATGATCCCGTCCCACCGACTGTCCCATTTATACAGACCTCGTTGTGGCGCTGTTACTACCTCTGGTGCTACCTCCGCGATTGTACCTATACAGATCAGCGAGGCGGAATAGGGGTGTGACATTCCCGCCTTGAAAAGGCAATGTAAAAGGGGCTAAAGAGAGTTTGTGACCCACCGCCATATTGAAAACAGTCAAGCCAAAATGGAGCACCAACCACTGGCAGGAGCAAACAATCTCATTTTACAGCTAAACAGAAGACTCAAATATGTTTTTGAAAACATTTGAGGTGAGAAATAGGAAATGCTGTTACAGAATCTTGCCTAGCTTGACATTTTGACCACAGTTCACATGCAGATGATTGACAGCTGCATTAGAGACTCCTAAGGTTTATTCCCTCCCAGAGTGGATCCCTGCAAATGGTATTAGAAGCACTACAAGGAGAAGGAGGTACATGAGTTTTTTCACAGATTATCTGTTTTAATGGGCTCAGCGGGACGTTCAGTGTGACAGCAGCATTCATATAATAAACAAGTTAACTGCACTGACAATGAATGGGAAATGTGCAACAACATTTTTTGATCTTTACAGTGCAGAGCCTCTCCTCCTCTGTGTCACTGCATTGTGTCTGCAGCTGACTGTACAAATAGTATTGTGAAAGTCAAGAGTGCTCACTCAGCAGCAAAATCTGGGGACCAAAATGTACAGCACACTGAGTAGCAAAAAACCACAAAGCATAACAAAAAAAAAATCTACTGCTTGACTTGAAGCAATCTCAGCTGACTGAGGGGTCTCCTTTAAGGGGGCATCCCTAGTTTCTTTCTTTTGTGCATTTTATACTATCAAAGAGAACTGTGCACAAAACATCCTGTCATTTTATATACAGAAAAATGTACTAACCATCAAAACAAAATGGATCCGAAAACACCAACTGTCAAAGCTAATGGCAAATGTTAAAGTTAATCAATAGTTTTGTTGACGAAACCCTACTACGAGTGAACTTTTTGTGGTGGCATGATCATACGTGGGGGTGGAGAATTTAATAAGCTTCTTGCCTGAGGCTGGTTTCTCTTCACACTGTTGTAACTGTGCTCTGAATCAACATTTCAATGGGGTAAATTAAGATGGCAGAGAAATTGCACCCACTAGACCTGCTGGACTCGTTCTCAATGATCCTGGAGCTTCGTTTCTAAATGTACGGATGATTAGGCAACAGTAGGTGTGTGGGAACAATGTGAAGGAGTGGTAACCAGTTCTGACGGCGGGGCAACAGACGAGGCATCCAAGAGCTCACGCACTAACTTCACATAATGGTTACTTTGGAGATGATTCTTTTCAGATGTATTTTATTAACTATTTGTAAACCAGACTGCCCTGCAGGGACACTGAGGATCCACATTGGTGGTTTTGTTTTGTTTTGGTATTTATCAAATGTGTGGTTTTACTGGTCGACCACTGTGTGGAAACAATGCTGGGAAAAAGCATGCATGCTCCACCGCCAACCATCCTTTGATAAATAAAGTTTCAAACTGACATTTTGTAGTTGACATAAGCCTGAGTGGAGATGTGCACATTACCAAAGCTGACCATGGCACCAAGTTGATTGACCTATTAAAAGTATACACAGCTGAGTAAAGCTGCAATGATTAGTTGACTGATCAATTCATCAAGCCATACAGATTTAACCAACAACAACTCGTCTGATAATTGTTTCATTCATACGTCAAATACAACGTCAAACACTTGCTGATTGAAGCTTCTCAGATGTGAGGATCTGACACATTCCTTTGCTGTTTTAATAGTAAACTGAATATCACCAACAAAAGAGGATACTGAATATTTTGGCTAACAATTAATCAAACAAACAAAATGACATAATCGGTAATAACATGAATTATCAGCTGCAGCCCTACCTGGTTGCTTTACATTGTCAAAGGGTTTTCTATTGTTAATGTCACTCCATCTGTGTCCGGTAACCTCTCTGTGTTCTGATGTTGAAATATGTAAAAGCTACAGCAAATCTTAAGAGTTAATTCAGTGCATTTGGTCCTCTAGTGTGGAAAACATGAAAACAAGTCAGTAAACAGTAAAAAGCAGCATGGAGGCCGGGGAAAACTTCACAGCAGTTACTTCTTTTTAGATATCTCTTACTTATTTAGCCTCTCTTTCAAAGTTGATGCAGACTATCTTGGATCTATGTTTGAGTGCTTCTTGGGTGGAAATGGATAGTATTTCGTGGTGGCACATCATTGCATCTTGGCAGTAAAGGGGCTAAAGTTAGCGCGTTAACCCAGTTGTTGTGTTTCCATCAATGCCAATCAGAGCTGGAGCCCATAAATACCTGTGACTACTGCAGAGTCATTGGACCTGGGTGTGAATGCTGATTGTAACCTCTTCCATTACATTAAAAAAAAAACGCTAGCAGGTGTTAGTGGGTTTTTTGTGTAGTGGTAAAGGGGCTCAAGTGCAACACGCTCTAGTCACCAGAAAAAAATGTTGATATTGTACGTTTCTGCAAAGCATGAATGATACATTTGCACATTTCATACGTATCATATCAACGTTTGTAAAGTGATGTAGTATATGAGCTGACTTTGTCAGCAGGAGGTGGAGGGGATGTTGCATGGTGTGACACCTAGGCAAGATGCCTGCCAAGCTACAGATCACTGTTTAAGACCAACAAACGACAAAACCAGTAGTGATTTAGCAAGTCAATTTTGCTCCCAGCAGCTTTTTAGGCATCAAAGGTGGGTGTTTTTTGTAGCGGTGATAGTGCCACAAAAAGCTATTGTTTTTACTAAAACATCACTGCGTTTCCAGCAGGGATTGCGAACCCAAAATCAGGTATTTTAAGCCAAAACATGATCTTTTCCTAACCATAACAAAGTGGTTTTTGTGCCTAATACTAACCACACGTTAACCACAGCAAGTATCCACCACATATTCACATGAAAATGTATTGTATGTATCCATGGTTTGCTAAAACATACAATGCCAACATTTTTGTCTAGCAATTAGGTGGTGCAACAGTGAGGCTAATTGATGGGTTTTGATACACGCCTAATATAACACTACTTAAAAGCAGCGAAATGATCATTTCAGTCAACCTCAAGCAACAACAGCTACATCTCACCTCTGGGTGTTATCTAAGAATGCTTCTCAAGACTTAGGAAATACACTGCCATGCCATAAAAGTGGTGCTTCTGTCCATCTGATGAATATTCTCTCTCTTTTAGCTCCGTTTTTGAGCTCCACCAACTGCTGAGAGATATATCCGTCTCTTTAGCTGCTAAATGCTTCACCATGTTCACCAGCTAAACTTATACTGTGTCTGCTGTTTGCTGCTGAGCAGGTCGGTTACTGTGGCTTTATTAGAAAACAGCTGAGACTGAACCAGACAAGAAATGTGCCACCAAATTAGTTAGTTAAGAGAGGCTTAAAAGCTCTGCAAAGCTGTGTGTGTTCAATACGAGTCAATGATTTTCCAAAAGTCAACAGATCTTGCTAAACACACACACACACACACACACACACATACACACATACACAGGTAATACTCACCTGCCATAATCATTGGATATAGACTGTCTAATAGGTTTTTGTATAAGATATTATCTGGCCACTTTTTAACAGAAATTTTGGATTCACTCAGTGGCTTTACCAGCACTTGTGGTTAATGTGTGTGTGTGTGTGTGTGTGTTTTAGAGCTTTGAAGTAACATCACTACAGTATGAGGGCTGTACAATACTCTCGCACCTGCATGAAGTAGTGAAGTCACAGCTTTGAACAGAGCACCTAATACCCCTAACTGTAACTGCAACTGTAACTTCAACGCAAACAAACACACAGCCACTCCACCAGTAAAGCACAGTACTAGGAGCCACACCCTTAAGTAGCACAGTGCAAGAGGCTGTTGATTTTTCCTGTCCGATGAATCAGGCTATGAGGACACAACTCCTTTATCAGGAAAAGGCTATTTATTAAACTGAAACACTGGGGGATTTACTCACTCGAGGCATTACGATGCAGTGATTTTACAACAGCAGCTCATGGGTGTAATTAGGCACAACCTCAAATAAAGTAACATCATTATCATGTAGAAGAGAACTCAGATGCTCCTGAAATGTTTTAAGGGATAGTTTGGATTTTTTGAAGTGGGGTTGTATGGGACACTGACCTACACTGTATTACCTACAGTAGATGTCAGTTGGCACACCCTCCATTTGGAGAAGCACACAGAAGCTAATCAATGCACTGCTAATTGTATTTTAGCCACTTAAATAAAGGTCCTAAAAAAATCAATATCACTTTAAGCTTTTGCTATAATGAGAGTATTTTCATCGCCTTACCTCACTGTCAGACAGCCCGTTTTGATCAAGAAGCTGTTAACAGCTTCAGATCCCCCAATTCTGCTCTTTTCAAATCCACCAGACTCCACTGACAAAAGCAGTCATTTTAGCGCCCTGAACACAGGAGCTGGTGGTCTACCACTGTCTCAAATCATTAGTTTGCTTGTGTTATTGTGTGACTTTGGTGAAATCCAAAATAACCCTTTTAAACACCAAAGTCACACAATAACACAAACAAAATATTGATTTGAGGCAGCAGTAGACCAGCGGCTCCCGTGCTCAGCAATGTTAAATCCCTGTTTTTCTCAATGGATTCTGGCTTTGAGGAGAGCAATATAACCACTATATTGTACCATTGGAAATCACTGTCTGACATTAAGGTAAAGCAGTGAAAATATTCTAAATATAGCATACACTTTCTTGATATTGTTGTTGTTGTTTTTTTAGGTGGGACTTTTTTAAGTGTCTACGATACTTTTGTGGCTGACCTCTTCACAGCAGTAGACTGCTTAGCTTTAATGTCGGGCTCCAGCCTGCTTCTCCAAATTGGGGGCGTACCGCACAGCATCTACTATACTAACTATGGACACGCACCTCATACAACCCCATCTAAAAAAACCGTGAACTATTTCTTTAAATTTCAGACAGAACAAATGAGGAGAGGAGTAGCCTACCTTTCCTCCCCTCCGCCAAAGAATATAGTCCTCAAACAATTGTTCTAATGTGTGGCTGCTAAGCGACGCACAAAGTGCTTCCTTAAGATTTTCCAGTAGCGCAGGGATACCTGCACTCCGTGGCTCTACACCCTCAACAGGTGTGGCTTGCGCCTTCGAGCTGCACCACATAAGAAAATCTACCAGTTGTACGGTAAGTGTATCTGGGAGACATTACGAATCCCAAAACATAAATTAAAACACTTTTATTTAAGCCTCTAAGAGCTGATCATCAATTCGGCATAGATAAAAGTCCAAGAAATAGTCGACAGAAATAGAGTGCCCACTCAGAAACGAGCAAATTCTATGTGAAAGGACCCGTAGACAGAACACTCATTTAACAAGGCACTGGTTCACAGACACGTAATAAGCATCAAAATATATGACTAGAACTACTTTCTGAATCGTTATGAAGATCTCTTGAATTCGGCATCACATGTAGGCTATTTTAATTTGGAAAATTACTCACCTAGAACACGGAGTTCTATATCCCCGGTTTTGGTATCAGCTGATACTGTGGTGATGGTGTAAACCCCGCTGTCCTCAGTCGTCAGGGATCCCAGCGTCAAGTAGCCGTTGGTCTTGTTAACCGACACTCTTCCTATGTAAGGCTCATTCACCTGCAATCCTCCTGCGCTTTGGGTAGCAACAGGAATCGGTTCGCCGTCGGTTTTGAAAGTCCAGATTATAACGGTAAAGTCTGCTTTGTCAATGAGTGTCTTCAAAGTTACATTTGTCCCCAATTTTGCATCCACCGGACCCGGCGGCAGGACGTTCCCTGCACAGCATCCTGAGGGGAAGAAATGTGAGGGACAAGTCAGATTAAAGACCTGTTTTGCCTAAACGAGAAACATGTCAAGAACTTGGGGAAAAGAAAAGTAGCTGTGGTGATAGCCTACTGCATGATCAACTAAAATTATGAAGTAGCCTAGCCTATAATCTTCTTTTTATTTACAGAGAGGTTTCTCTTTGCTCTGCTGCTTCCTAGTAAATATATTACTTTACATTAATGGATGCACACACACAGAGAGAGACACATTTCAATGCACAAACTTTAAAAAAGTCACAAATAACATAAATAGCAGCTCAGTCTGCAGTTTCATCTCACACTGAGTGTTTGCTGCTTCTTACCGATAAAAGAGAGCAGAACCAGAAGCGTCTTAAAGGCGAACAGATCCATTCCGGACGGTTCAAGTGTTTCCAGCAGAGACAGAGACGAGAATGCGACAGTACCTGCTGCTTTTAGAGGGACACACCCAGACAAGGTGAACACACACACTCCCCCTATCTATCTACACTAAACACACACACACACACACACACACGTCACTGGTATGATGTTGTGGTAATGTGCGCCCCCTTTTTGAAATAAAAAAAATAAAAAAATCAGTGAATCATTTGCATTCCTGTAGTTCATGTTAGAAGTTATATTTAACTTAATCCCCCATTCACAAGTTCAAACAAGTTCAGCAGGGGCGCTGTTAGGGAACTGATTTCCCAGGGGGCCCTTGAAAAGCCTGGAATGAAAAGTTTGGTTTTGTTTGCAATGTTTTATTTCTATGTAATTGGTAGCAAAACTAAATTAAAATAAGCTGAATACATCGGTTGAAAGACGGAACTTGGTAAAAAAAAAAGAATTAGTGGAAGCTCTTTGAGGCCCTTCTCACCCCTTGAAGGTGCATAATGGTTTAGTCCACCCTGGCACACAATTCCACTGAGCAGTAAGGTACAGTTCAGTTCAGTCTGGCATGCTTTTTTCCACTTCCACTGTGAAAAGTTGTGGATGGTACCAATGGAACCATTGCTTATCGTCCCCATTTTTGGTCACCTCTCTGTTGGGGTACCTAGCACACAGATCTGGTACTCAAAGGTGGAGCTGTGAACACTGCAGTCTGCTGATTGGTCAATAGCAGACTGTCACTCTGCTCAGGGCTGAGCTGTGGCTGGTTTTAAGGCCTATTAATAAGGTTAGACTGGCAGACAGAATAATGTAAGCGAGTTGCTCTCCCTCCTCTTATCCGTCTCGGTGTCCGTCCCATACCGTCCGTCCGTTCCTTTGGCGCAGTGCATGATGGGGTGTATTGCTTGGTGAGCGACACTACTTTTCACAGTGCACTGTGGGATACTTGAGTCCACTATAGGGCACAGAAACTGCTTCTGCATGAGGCCCAGAAAAATTTGCAAAAATTGTCCAACATCTTGACTTGATGTATTTTTTGCAGCAACAACAAAAAAAAAACATAAAAAAAAACCAAAACGTGCTCCTCCTAATATGAATAGCTAGACTATGAATGATAGGACTATTCTTTATTTATCAGTGGAAGGGGGTGAATGGGGTCTGACTTTATTTGTTCATTTATTTCTTGACCTTCCCTGCTACAAATATTTTTCCTTATGCCTCCCTGAGTGGCTGGTGCAAAATACATGACCCTCCCTCTACTATAAATTAGATATTGAATTTTAGATCGATAGTAAAGATAATCCACAGACTTTGTTGTGCACAGTTTTATTTACAAACTATTTTCTAACGACCAAACTACATCTGCCGACCCTATCATTGCGCAGAAGGAAGAGTGGGATTAACAGCTCGGTGTCAGACATTAGCCGCTGCAGCGGGGCTTCTTCTCCCAAGTGGCAAACCATGATGAGATTACACTGTGCTGTGTTAGCTCATACTAACCAGGCAGAGAGATGAGATGAGAGTGACTCACGGGGATGGTCCTTCAACTCTACATCGAAAGGTAAATGGACCTGCACTTGTATAGCGCCTTTCTAGTCATCTGACCACTCAAAGCACTTTTTACACTACTGAGTCACATTCACCCATTCACACACACATTCGCACACTGGTGGCCAAGGCTACCATACTGAGTCACATTCACCCATTCACACACACATTCACACACTGGTGGCCGAGGCTACCATACATTACATTACATTACGTTACTCAGTTTTTAACACACTCACACACCGATGGAACAGCCATCGGGAGCAATTTGGGGTTCAATATCTTGCTCAAGGATACTTCAACATGCAGACTGGAGGAGGAGGGGATTGAACCAATGATCTTCCCATTGGTGGATGACCCGCTCTATATATGCCACTTTATGGGGCCGCATCAATAGCTGATTGTCAGGGATCAGCTGCCGATACCCCTACCATCAGAAATAGGCTGCATTCAAATTCTGCAAGAAGCACTGAATGTTCATAGTAATAAGCTCAGAATCTCTGACAGCATCACAACTATTTTTGCAATTTTCACTTGCCGACAATTTAATTGCAAAAAAAAAAAAAGCCTATAAACATCTCAGGCCTATAAATCCGGCATTTCAGACCGCAACAATCCAAAAAACAGCCAGTGAAATCCTGGAGGGACTAAATAGCACAAGGGAATAGCAAAAGGGAAAAATATGTCTTTTTAATTTTGGGGTGAACTGTCTCTTTAAATCTCAACACATCTTAATTGAATCGTAGGTGCTATATCGTAGGCAACTGGACTTGCTTGCGTTTCTTGAAGACGTTTCGCCTCTCATCCAAAAAGCTTCTTCAGTTCTTAGTTGAAGGATGCAGTACGAGCCCTATTTCCAATGAAGCAAAGAAAAAAAGTTAGTAAGCAGCTTTAACTTTCTGTCAGGAGTCATAAACTGAACTTTGGAGAAATGTAATGGGTCTTTTCACATTAATCAATCTATTCCTATGCCTTGTCAAAATGTATGATAGTTTTACTTTTTTCAAACTATGGCATTATTGCTAATTAAATCCATTGTTAAATTCAATATAACATTGATTATCAGGCACAGTCTGCTTTCTCCCACCATTTTAGTTCATTTTTAGTAACTATTGTACTTATCTATTATTATTATTTATTATTCTATTGTTACTTTAGGCACTATTCTTTGCTGTGGTCCTTGAAAACACGTCTTATCTTGTATATTTCAATATTTTGCCAGATATTCAACACTCACCCTGACCGGGAACCCACTTATTGTTCTGGTTGTTACTGTATTTAGTGTCTCTGTAATCTGAAGCATTCTCTGGCACAAGAATTTCCTTTGGGATAAATAAAGGTCGATCAAATTGGAAAAGGTGAAGTAGAATCTTCCACTGTCTACACGTACTTAAGTGAGGCACTGCTGCCACCTGGTGGACATCTGGGGAAGTGATCAAAGTACTTAGAGCTTTTGAATTAAAACAACTATAAATAACACAAAATATAACATTAAAAACGTGAATTCTAAGCAGTACCTTTGTAGAGAGGGTTAATTGGGTTTTATTTGAGCAACTGTAAGTTGTGAAAATGGATTTCATTTGGTTCCCCCAGAGTGCTCAGAGTCCAAATATGCCCGCCACAGTAAGTAAAACCACCTCCCATACCACTTGTTTTTCAAAATAAAAGCAATCAAACTTTTATTTGCAGGCCCCGTGTCTCTCATATTGGACAGAATGGCCCCTGTGAACGTTAATACATAATACAGTATATTATTATTAGATTATTATTACTGAGACCTTAAGGGTCTCATATTAAGTTCATATTCAGTTTCATACTTTTATTTAGGTTTCTACTGAACATGCTTACATACTTTATTGTTCAAAAACCTCTTTTTTTTCATACTGTGTGCCTGAATATACCTGCGACCACCCTTTATCTTTATAGATGTAATCACAATGTTTATTTAAAATAACCTTAAGGTAAAAATCCTCAATCATTTACATTAAAATCAAATGATGCTGAGTAGTGATGGCCATATGAAGCCTCATGAAGCATTTTCTTTATTTTATGAGCCCACTAGATGGCACTTTTTGTTCAACAAAAGGTTGAAAGCACACTGAATTGCCATTCTTTGAGCCTCTCTCTACAAACCAAGAGTGCCATCTAGTGGGCTCACAAAATAAAGAAAATGCTTCATGAAGCTTCATTTGGCCATCACTAGTGCTGAACAGACACTGCCTCAATTAATTTGTTTTTTTACCACCTAAAAAAGCCCTCCAAAAAGTATTGTATTTCCCATAATAATGGTATCATTTGAGAACAACTGGAAATGTGACAGTATTCAATTTGCTTTAATATTAATTCACTGAGCCCACTTAAAATCACATTTAGGTAATTTGTTAGAGACCTTAATGATGATGTATTTGCACGTCCACTACAAAGAACCCTGTCCTTCTGTTAGACAAATTTGAATTCACACTTATTTTCACTTTTCTCTGATCTTTGCTTTCTCTGTGAAATACTGGATATTTTTTACTCTGTAGGCCTTGAACATATTTGGTAGACAAAAATTCATATCAGTATTTTCAGGCTGAATGGCAACACACAATGTATATCTCGGTATTTTCTACAAAATCCATTAGGTGGAGTTGTGTTGCTACCCCTCTCCCCTGGGATCTCAGCAAGGGATGTGAGGACTCTAAAACTTCACCTGAGCCTCCCTCGGCATATGAGTGAGTAGATAATGGCTGAATTTTCATTTTTGGGTGCACTATCCCTTTAAGTTAGAAGCTGCAAAAGTACTGAGAGCTGAACACACAGAGACTTTTAAAAATGCCTGGTCTCCAGCAGACAGAGGTGAGTACTGTCTCGCAACGTACACAGGAGAAGTGGTGTCGTTGGGGGTTGTCTGCGGTTGGCGAGATGTCCCGACTACCCACTTGAGGGCGGGCAGCTCAGCTTTTGGATCTACTCCAGAGAAGGTCCATCTCTGGGGTAGTCTAAACTGATAATGGAATCGCAAATCGGCACGGCATGCCTTTAAGTTTTGAAGGAATGAAGTTAGTAAAACATTCTTTCATTTTATAGTTACAGTCTACTCATAGAAATCTCAATGGTATGAACAGTGGTTCCACAAGCTTCAAATCCAGCCACAACTCAGCCCTGAGCAGCGTGACTGTCTGTTATTGAACAGTCAATTAACTGCAGTGTTCACAGCTCCCCCTTTTAGTACCAGATCTGTGTGCTAGGTACCCCAACAGAGAGGTGGCCAAAAATGGGGATGATACGGAACAGTACTGTACCATACTGCTTGGTGAAAACGTGGGTTGATGCACACTGTTATGCCTAATGTAACTTGTCCCTATGTCAATATAAACGGTGTTGTCTAAATCTGTATCTTGCTTGAAAATATATCGATATAGTGTACAAAATCATTACATCGCCAGGCCCTAGTGAAACTGCTAAAAAGCTCAGACATCTAACACATGACTGCTTAATAGTAAGTGGTCACATGACAGTAAGACTCAGAAAACCAATTTTAATCAATTAATACATGTAATACCAGAAAGCAATCACCTCACACCCAAACATCTGACAGTTTTTAGCTAATCATTGATTGAAAAAAAGCCTTGTCCACAGTACTTTAATCCTGCTGAAAAGCAGTGGCTCATCAAGCGTCTCTGCAGCTTCATTTATTTCTGCTCTCGCCTGCACACTTGTGATTTTTGACATATTCGAGCCTGGTGAAGCTTTTCTCGCACACACTGCAACTAAATGGTTTCTCCCCTGTGTGGACAATTGAGTGTCGTCTCAGATCTCTATTTTGTGCAAATTTTTTATCACAAACTAAGCAACTAAATGGTTTCTCCCCTGTGTGGAGAGTCAAGTGTCGTTTCAGATTTCTCTGGTCTGTGAACATTTTCTTACAAATTGAACAAGTAAACTGTTTATCCTCTGTGTGGACAGGCAAGTGATGACTCAGAGTTTCCTTCTGTGCAAATGTTTTACAGCAAACTGAACAACTAAATAGTTTCTCCCCTGAATGGACATTCGAGTGTCGTTTCAGGGTTCCCTTTTGTGTGAATCCTTTACCACAAATTGAACAACTAAATGGTTTCTCCCCTGTGTGGATAATCGAGTGTCGTATCAAATGTCCCTTCTGAGTGAATTTTTTACGACAAACTGAACAACTAAATGGTTTCTCTCCAGTATGGATTTTGATGTGTTTAACCAAATTGCTACTGGTACGTTTCTGCAGATGACCCTTGCCGCCAGAGCTTCTAGTACATTTAGAGGAGCTAACTGATGTTTTTCCAGTATTACATTCCACATCACTTCTAGATACTTCATTGTTTTGCAGAGGGTTTAAATGTGACTGATGTTGTTTAGTCTCCTCCCAATCTCTACTGTCATCAGTCTCAGATTCAGAGGAGTGTAAAGTCTTGTCATGAATAGCTGGCTGTTGCAGAGGACTATCTGGACTTGATTTCCCGGCTGGTACTGGTCCTCCACAGCCCTCTCCATCACCTCCTGTTTTTAACTGCTCTGCCTCTCTGTTCTCCTCAGTTTGGCTTTCATGAAGCTGTGAGGACTGAGCTTTCTCCTCATCATCATCTTCACTCTTCACAGGGAATGTCAACTTGATATCAGCCTCCTCCAGCCCTTGAAGCTGCTTTCCCTCCTGTTCTTCTTTAATGTGTGGGGTCTCTGGCTCCTGACTCAGGCTCCCCTCTTGCTGCTCAGTAGGACCCTCTTCTTTCACCACCGAGAGCAACAGCTGCTGGGCATCTGTGGAGAGTAATTGAATACATACACACATCTTAGAAAAAATTCACTTCATGTTAACACTTTAACTACTGATATCACTTCTTTCTGAAACCTGGGGAGAAATGTTGCACATTTTATAACAAATTTGGACATCATTCAAACCAAAACAAACTTCAAACTGCTATGTGATTTACTTGGCTGTGAGATAAGGGTATTTCATATCATATTGTTCACAATAAAACTGGTATCATTTTTAACTCCAATATAACTGAAAATGTGAATCCACAGAGAGTAAATTTAAAAGAAATCCACATTCTCACCACCAGGCACTCCTAATCCAACTATAGCCACCTTTAGTAAATTAGTGGAAAGCGAAATTGTGTCTGTAATTAAGTGTAATCCTGTATCTAAGTTTTCTAATGTTAGTTTTTTAGAGAGGAAAGCCCTGAAAGAATTACAGTCTAACCCAAAAACTGTCATTAAAAAGTCAGATAAAGGAGGTGCCATAGTGCTGTTAAATGCCACTGATTATGTTGCAGAGGCTGAGAGACAATTGAGTAATGATGCTTTTTATAAGCCACTATCTAACCCCATCGGACAGTTTACTGCTGATAGAGACAGAATCATAAATAGAGCCTTAGAAATGAAGTGGATTACTAAAGCTCAATATGAGTATTTAAGAGTAGAGCACCCTGTTACTCCTACATTTTATTTACTCCCTAAAATCCATAAAAGTTTGGAGAATCCACCAGGAAGGCCTATTGTTGCAGGGAATAATTCTTTATCTGAACCACTGAGTAAGTTTGTTGATCACTTCATTAAGGATATTGTAGGGACTTTGCCTTCTTACATTCAAGACACTGGTGATGTCTTGAAATTATTGTCTAGTTTGGAAGTGCCTAAAGATTCATTTTTGGTAACTCTCGATGTGGAAAGCCTATATACTAACATTCCACATATAGGTGGTCTTGAAGCTATGCAACATTTTTTAGAATTGGAAGAAGATTTGCAAGTTGAATTTTTAATGACTCTTACAGAATTTATTTTGAGTTGTAATTATTTCAACTTCAATAAAAACTACTACTTGCAGATTCAAGGGACAAGCATGGGCTCCCCCTTCGCCCCTAATTATGCTAAATTATTTATGGGGCTGTGGGAGAAGAAGTATATATTCATCAATAACCCCTTTTTGGAAAACATTTTGTTTTATAAGAGATACATTGACGATGTGATTTTGTGTTTTACATCTAATGAGGAGGATTTTCATGGGTTTTGCGACTATATTAATCATACTTATCCTACACTGAGATTTACTATGGAATATAGTCAAGAGAAATTTATTTCTTGGGTTTGTTGATATCTAAAAATGAAAGTGGAAAACTTGATACCTCTATTTTTCGAAAAGATACTGATAGAAATGTTATCCTACATGCTGAAAGTTACCATCCTAAGAAAATGATAAACAACATTCCTTATGGACAATTTGTAAGGTTAAAACGTATATGCAATAAAGATAATGATTTTGATGTTAAAGCAAGAGAAATGAAGACAAGATTTGTCCACAGAGGGTACAAGGGCCATGTCATTGATACAGCCATCAACAAATCTAAAGCTCTCAATAGAGAGGAACTTTTAGGGTTAGGGTTAACCCTAACTTGCAGACAACAGAGTCACTTTTGTGTCTGAATACAATACTATCTCTGGGAGGGTGGAGAACATTATTAAAAAACACTGGAGTGTACTTAAATGTGACCCCGCTGTGCAGCATATCTCTGCCTCCATACCAAGGTTCTGCTACAAAAGAGGCAGAAACATACGTGACTCTATTGTTACATCAATGTATAAAGAACCTGACATGAAAACTAACTGGCTTCCTAAGGAAGTATATGGTAATTATAGGTGTGGCAGATGCACCCATTGTTCTAACACGTATGACACCAAAGAGTTCTGTCATCCTCATACAGGGAAGAAGTATAAATTCAAAGAGTTCATTAATTGTATTTCTACACATGTGGTGTATATGCTCAAATGTCCATGAGGCCTTATATATGTGGGCCAAACCAAACGTAAATTCAAATTGAGAATAGCTGAACACAAAGCAGCTATAAGAAATGAAAATATGGACTATGCTATTGCAAGACACTACAAGGAAAGAAATCATGGTTCGGCCGCCTCTCTTAAATTTATAGGTATTGAGAGAGTTAATCCCAATCCTAGAGGTGGTAACATCATTAACCAACTATTGAAGAGAGAAGCCTACTGGATACACACACTTAACTCTTTAGAGCCACATGGACTAAATGAGACATTAGACTTAAGTCCATTTTTGTAAGTTTACTATATGTCTAACTTTTCTCTGCTTCTGTGTCTGCAGGTAATGTGTAGGGAAAGTTGAGCCACTTTCACCCCTCCTGGCACATCCCCCTCCCCTCCTCTCCCTGTGTAGACAGGAATGCTTGAGTAGATATTGTAGATTGTGGTATAACCTTTGTAACTTCTGGAGTATCTCCTCTTTTGTTTATATCTCTTATATTGGCCCACTTGTTTTTGATATACTTATAAAAAATTTGACTATTTATACTGTACTCACTCTCCCCTGTTTATATGAGTTGGTACAGCCAGATCATGTATTTTGCATTTATATCTCATTATTGCAATGGGTCTTAACAAGTATGTAAATAAAAAAATAAAAAAAATCTTCCTTTTTAATCTATACTATTTATATTGTTCACACTCTACCTCAAAATTAGAGTTGAGACTTGTCAGATGATGAACTGTGCAATTGTAAAGTATTTTCTTGTATCACTGTTTTGATATTTATTTCTATTTATATTGTATGTACTCTCCCTTTAATATTACAGCTAGGTTATGTATTTTGTATTTGTTTCTCATTGATTGATTGATTGATTGTCTGGTTGTTACTTGCCCTGACTATTTAAGCACACACCTGATGACAATCAAGAGCAAATCTGATGAAGCAACATGCAAAACGCGTTGTTCGCTCCTTTTGTTTTTAAACATTTTTGAATAAACTCTGTGTCAATCCTGATATTCTAGTGTGCGCTGGAGGTTTTTGAACTTTTGACTAAGAATTTTCCTGGTTGACCAATAGTCATCATTTAGGTCCATTAGTCAACTAGTCATGTTTACGATGTTAATTTAATTATTAAATTATATATTTTGGGCGGGGCAACACAATGGTTTGAGTTGAAGGTGTGAGAAAGAATAGTATCAGTAACATTGTTAACACTGTGCTACATTACAGAGAAATACAAAACCGTACTAATTAACCTTCATTAATATAGGCCTATATTTTATCTACAAGTGCACGTCACACACTGAGCGAGCCGCCTGTTAATGACGCTGTCTGCAAAGCAGTAATGACTGTGCTAAGTGGCTAATGGATGTAACATGTAGCTACTTCCATGTGTCAGATGATACCTCATGTTTGTCGTCGACGAATGAGTTTACATATCACCTTGGGTTCATCCTTCAGTTTCTCAAAATGATCCCACACTTTGGATTTCCTGCGCGACATGTTGTTCACTAGCCTGTGGAATAACCGCAGGTACCAGCCCTGGAAATTAGGGGTCGTGCACATGCCGCATCCTAAATCGCCTGGAAAAACACAAGGTTGGGCGCTGGGTGCTACTTTTGGGCCTTTTTTGTGCCAACCTTCAAGAGCGCGGCAGCAGGTTGTGCCTGAGGTTGCTAAGCAACCTTAACAAGCATTGTATAGCCTATTTACCTGAAATCCTGAGTGCAAAGCTGATCTTCTTCCAGGTGCTGTTTATAAGTGTGTAGGCCTAAAATGATCAACTTTTCCGTATTTATCAGACTGATTATTTACTGAAGAAAGGAAAGATCATCTGATGGCTGTGACTGGTTTGCAACGTGACTTCTGTCTTCTGACTTCTGAGGGTGGCCTCTTTCTGATTCTTTCCTTTCAAATTAAACTCCCACATGGTCCAGTCATAAAGGTTTTGATTTATTTTGAGTTTCAAGTTCTTTTTTTTTTATCCTTGCGACTAAATGACCAGTGAAATCTTGACTCATGACCTTTCTAGTCGACTAACATTTGGTCGACTATTAAGGGGCAGCCCTAATAAGTAGTGATGGCCAAATGAAGCCTCATGAAGCATTTTCTTTATTTTGTGAGCCCACTAGAAGGCGCTCTTGGTTTGTAGAGAAAGGCTCACAGAATGGCAATTCAGTGTGCTTTCAACCTTTTGTTGAACAAAAAGTGCCATCTAATGGGCTCATAAAATAAAGAAAATGCTTCATGAGGCTTCATTTGGCCATCACTACTAATAAGTACATTTTTACTTTTTATTCCACACTTGCATTGGCGATGTAAAACTATGTTTCCCATACCAATAAACCCCCAACGCATTGAACGGAATTAAACCCCACCTTATTAAACGGCAGTGCGCCTGCACAATAAACGCGATGTTCAACGCACCACCATTCCTGTCGGATACATTGTAGGGGCTGAACGCATCTCTGCTCAGTAAAGCTTGATTTATGGTCCTGCGACGTACCTACATCGTTGCCGTGACGCCATCATGAACCCTTCGAACTTCTCCATCACTCCATTTCGTCGCGGTGCAATTCACCGCCAGAGCGGTAGGAGGCTGCATTCCTAATGGTTATCGTCGTCTCTAGTTGATTCTTTGTTTAGCTTCCGGCTTTTCCGGTCACAGAGAAATGAACGCGGAGCACGGACAGACAGCTCCGTCCGTATCCGTATTGAACGTTGAGCATAAATGGGCCTTAATACTGCAACATCTACATCGCAACAGAAGATGTTTAAAGATGGCGGGGATGGCGCAATCTGGAAATACAGAACCGGAAATGCGTTGCTACCAAGCAAACCAATAACAGCCCTATCGGTCTGCGCTGGGTCTGCGTTGCCTCGAGGTGTAGTTACATTTTTGGGGAGGTGCACGTCAGGCTACGCTGGGGTCTACGGCGAGCCTTCTGCGTAGCCACGTACCCTACGACGTAGCGACATCGTTGATTTAACGCAGGACCATAAATCAGGCTTAAGACTGTCACTATCACACAGTGAGATCCTTGATCATCTGACGTCACCACTTGATAGAAGGTCAAACTGGGAAGCTGTACTCTGGCGGACGGTCAAAACAAACAAAACAGTGATATATGGTTAAAAACTCTCAGAGTAATAGTCGGAGAAATCTGACAGGTGATCCTTTGAGAAGGGCACCTCCAGATCCTTCGGGGCGAAGTAAGAAAATGGGGAAAAACGGAAAGAAGAAGCAATTTTTCATGGACTCGGTGGGTCGGCACGGCTGTGTTGTGAATGGACCAGAGACAGGAGCTGGTAGGGATGAGTCTGATGAGGTAGGAGATGATTCTTTCAGTGATAGTAGTAGCTTTATGGAGGTAGGTGCTGGGCCGAAGCAGAGAAGGGAGCGGGATTATCTTGGAGGTAGCGGTAGCGGTATCGATAGGGCGAAGAGAACTAAAGTGTCTGAGGAGAGGGAGCGAGAGGAGTTGGGGTATAAAATCATATTGAGATTTGGTGAGGAGAAGGGAATTTCTTCTATGAATCCAGTGAAACTCTCTGGACTTTTGAACAGTAAGGTAGGTGATATTCGTATGGCTAAAGTCCTGAAAGACGGTAACTTGTTGATTGTTTGCAAGGATGAAAAGCAGCGAGAGCGGGCTGGTAAGATCACCGAAATAGGACGGAGTAAAGTGGTTAGCTCAAGCCGGATTGAAAGTGGAGGAAAGCGGACAAAGGGAGTGATTTGGGGAGTGCCAGTTGGAGTGTCAATGGAGGAAATTAAAGCCTATCTAAAAGGGGGAGTTTTGAAAAGTGCCCTGCGGCTGCAGGTAACTCGTGGAGGAGTGAGAGATGACAGTGAGTCTGTGTTGCTTGAATTTGAAGAGGAGGTACTCCCAAAGAAAATCACTCTGGGTTTTTTGAGTTATAGTGTAAGAGAGTATGTGCCAAAACCAATGAGATGCTACAACTGTCAGAGATTTGGACATACAGCCAAAAATTGCAAGGGAAAGAGAAGATGTGCCAGGTGTGGAGAGGATCATGAGTATGGGCAATGTAGACATGAGCAGCCAAAATGCTGTAGCTGTGGTGGCAATCACAGTGTGGTGTATGGGGGGTGTGAAGTAATGAAAAGGGAAGTGATGATTCAACAGATAAGAACCCAGAATAAGACCACCTATGCAGAAGCTGTGAAAATGGTGACACAGAGAGAGGGGCAAGATGGAAGGATGGAGAGAAGCAGAGCAAGAGTACAATCAGCAGAAGTGAGAGAGCCAGATCAGGTAAGCAAGGGGAAGATGATGGTTGAGGTAAAGAAACTAGTCACTTTCATTGCAGGTATAGTCAATGTCACAATGGAGGTCAAGTCAAAAACAGAGAGAATCCAAAGGATTGTAAAGGCAGCAAACTTCTATCTAGATGCCGGTGGGCTGACTTGGGAGGAGGTGAATAAGAGTCTCAGTAGTCAAGAAGTCAGGAGCAGGCATGGGCTGGGGTCTAGTGCTGTTAATGGTTTTTGTACTGCAATGGAATGCAAGAAGTCTATTGGCTAATGGACAGGAATTTAAAAAGTATGTAGATGAGTTGCCCAGTAAACCAGATGTTATCTGTGTACAGGAAACATGGCTAAAACCAAATCTGGAGTTCAGGATAGTTGGTTATGTTTCCGTCAGGTGTGATAGGGGGGGTGGAGTAGGGGGAGGCTGTGCAACATTTATCAGAGAAAATGTTTCTTTTAGAGAGGTAGGTATAGGAAATGAGCTAGAATATGTCACTGTTGAGATATGGACTAGTGAAGGGGAGCTGGTAGTCATTAATTATTATAATCCTTGTAAGAAACTAGAGGTAGATAAGTTAAAGCAAATTGAGGGGATGGATGGAAATAGGATAATGTTGTGTGGAGACTTCAATGCTCACAGTACTTTATGGGGAGGAGCAAGAATAGATGCTAATGGGGTGGTAATTGAAGAATTGCTGGAAGAAAAGGGCATGGTTTGTGTCAATGATGGTAGAGGGACCAGGATAGATGTGCGTACAGGGAACACTTCGGCACTAGATTTAACTCTGGTTTCTAGGAATTTAGCAGGAAGATGTGAGTGGGAAGTGGTAGATAACACAACAGTAGGGAGTGATCATTTTCCAGTGTTGTGTAGTGTATTACTCCAAAGGAATGAAAGGCAAGGGAAATTTTGGGGGAATTGGATATTTAATAGTGCAAAATGGGAGCAGTTTGAATATATGTGTGAGAGAGAAGTATCTAAAATAGATTTAAATGAGGAGGTAGCTAATCAGACAATTTCTAGAAGTAAAGGAACAATGAAGAGAAAGGCTGTGCCCTGGTGGACAGATGAGTGTAGTATGGTAGTGAAAGAAAGGAATAAAGCTTTAAAGGTTTTAAAGAGAACACATAATTTCCAGAACTTAATTAAATATAAGCAAGCTCAAGCAGTTGTTAGGAGAACTGTACGTAAAGCGAAAAGGCAAAGTTGGCAGAATTTTTGTAATAAAATTGGTAGGTCAACTCCTGTTGGGGATGTTTGGGGCATGATTGGAAGCATGAGAGGTGTCAGGAGAGAATGGCAGTATCCAGTTTTGAAGCTGGAGGAGGAAATGGCAGAGTCTGAGGAAGAGAAGGCTGAAATGTTAGCTAGGGCCTTCATTAAGATCTACAGCTCTGACAATTTGTCTGAGGAGGGTATGAGAGGAAGAGCAAGAACAAGTGCAGCACATCCTGGGATTTTGGAAAGAGGAGAGGATACAGACAGTGTAATGGATGCTCCATTTACTTTGGCTGAAATGAGGAGAGCACTAGCTAGATCTGGGTTAACATCTCCTGGTGGGGACGAGATTTGCTATATAATGCTAAAGCACTTAGGGGTCTTAGCATCCATGAAGCTGCTAGGTGTATATAATAAAGTGTGGGAAGTGGGGAAATTACCAAGTAGCTGGAAAGAGTCAGTGATTATTCCTATCAGGAAGCCAGGAAAGGATCCGTCAAGTCCAATGAATTATAGACCTATAGCCCTAACATCACATATGGGGAAGATAATGGAGAGAATGGTCACAGATAGACTGACATTTTATATGGAAAGCAGAGGACTCCTGTCTCCTTCTCAGAGTGGGTTTAGGAGGGGTAGAGGGACAATGGACCCTGTTATGTGTCTTGAAACAGAGATCAAGAAAGCACAAGTGAACAAAGAATCTGTAATGGCAGTGTTCTTTGATGAAGAAAAGGCGTATGATATGGTATGGAAGGAGGGAGTAATGATCAAATTAAATATGATGGGAATAACAGGTAGGGTATATAATTAGGTTAAGGAGTTTTTATTTGACCGATTTATTCAGGTTAGAATTGGAGCAGCTATATCACAGAAATATAAGGTCGATAATGGTACTCCTCAAGGGAGTGTTATTAGTCCTTTACTGTTCTCCATTATGATAAATGATGTTTTTTCCCAAGTTCAGGGGGATATTGGGCGGTCATTGTTTGCAGATGATGGGGCCTTATGGAAGAGGGGGAAGAATGTTGAATATATTGAAAAGAAAATACAAGAAGCAGTCAATGTAGTGGAAAAATGGTCCTATTCTTGGGGATTCAAGTTTTCTGTAGGAAAAACCAATGCAGTATTATTTACAAGAAGGAGGGGTGCTGATCCTCAGTTAAAGATGTATGGGCAAATAATAGAACGAGTGAAAGACTTTAGATTTTTGGGTGTGTGGTTCGATGAAAAGTTGACATGGAATGAGCATATTAATAAGGTACATGCTAAGTGTAAAAAAATACTGAATGTAATGAGATGTTTAACAGGATTAGAATGGGGAGCAAGTAGGTCAGCTTTGAAAATGATTTATGTTGCACTGATCAGGTCAGTATTAGACTATGGGAGTGCTGCATATGGTTCAGCATCTAAGTCTTTACTGAAAAAGTTAGAGGTGGTGCAGTCTCAAGCCTTGAGGTTGTGTTGTGGGGCTTTCAGATCAACTCCTGTGTCTGCTCTTCAGGTTGAGGTGGGAGAAATGCCACTGCATTTTAGTGCCAGTGTTTACAGATGGATCTAAGGATCCGGATACAGGGAGAACAGGGTTTGCTTTCAGTGTCCCAACAATGGAAGTCTATGTTAAAAGAAGAACCACAGGTCATTTGTCTGTCTACACAGTTGAGATGTTGGCAATAGCATCAGCATTACAGTGGGTAGAAGAGTCACAAATCAGAGAGGTTGTTCTTTGCTCTGATTCATGTTCAACACTAATGTCCTTACAGTCAAATATATCAGACAGTAGGCAGGATATTATTTATGAAATTTTTGAAACTTTGCACAGGATTAAAAATATGAACATTGGGGTGACATTTATGTGGGTTCCGGCTCACAGAGGAGTTGAGGGTAATGAATTAGTAGATACATTAGCTAAAGAGTCACTAAAAATGAACGAGATCATGGAAATCACATTGAGCAAGTCAGAAGCAAAATGTTTAATAAAGGAGAAGATCATGAGAGAATGGCAGCACGAATGGGATACAGCTATTACAGGTAGACACCTGTATGCAGTCCAGTCAGTAGTTGGCAAAGTAAGACCAGCCAATAGAACCACCAAAGAGGAGAGGATTTTAACCAGACTGAGGGTAGGACATGCTGGAATAAACAAGACACTGCACCTGATAGGGAAACATCCCTCAGGGCTATGCGAGTATTGTCAGGAAGTAGAATCAGTGGAGCACGTTATTTAGTGGTGCCCAAAATATTCACATGAACGTGAAGTATTAAAGAGAGAAGTCAGGACTGCACAGGAGGAGCTGACACTGAAGAATGTATTAACAGTTGGTGTAGGAGGTCTTTTCAAATTTTTAAATGATACTGGGTTAATTAGAAGGATTTAGTCGAGTTGAAACTGTTTATTTATCTATTTTTCCTTTTTTTCTTTCCATTTATTTATTTATTTATTTTTTGTTATTTTAGTGTTTTTGTTTTGAAATAGAGGGATAACTCTGGTCCACACTCCAACACAGTAGGTGGCGGTAATGCACCTCAACGTTGGTTGCCACCCGCCAAAAACACCAAAAAGAAGAAGAAGAAGGAGAACAGTGAGATCCTTACAGGGAGACCCCTGAAGTTGACTCGTTTGGACTGATGTCAGTATAAACCGAGTGTGAAGTATAAAGTATAAAGTAAAATGACCAAACCTGCTCTGTGTAACCGAAGCTGAGGGTTTAAAACAGCATCCAGGAGTTTCTGCTGCCGCTCGTTCTCCTCTTTTGATCGAGAAAGTTCCTCTTCATACTCTGCTATCGTTCTGTCAAACAGCCCAAATATCTCTTCAGCAGCCGCAGTTAGTCGCTGCTTCACCAACTCTCTCAGCACCTGGACGTTAGACATTTTAACAAAATGTCAGAATTTTTTTCTCCACCCAAACTACGCAGACTAGCGCTGTATTGCAAACTTCCGTCCCTGTCAGTCTGTTTCCAGCCAGCATGCTAAGCTAACTTCAATAGCTTTGAAAGCTACCAGGAAATGAGTCAGAGGAAAAACATTCAGGGAAAAAAGTCCAACCAGACAGATAGAGGCTGCAAAGGCTCACTGACGTTACTGCTGGAGCTCACAGATACTTTCTCCACACAACAAAAGTACTCTGATGCATCTGGACCGTCAGGCGCCATGTTGCTCAAAGAAAAACATCAGGTTTTTCACCCACTTGGTTGGTTAACTTAGAAAGTAAAAGTCCTTAAGCTTGTGAAAAATAAGATGTCACTATTCCCCTTTATATTCTTATTTCTTATTTCTTCCACTTCTTCTTCTTCTTGGTATTTTATGGCGGTTGGCAAACAACGTCATGGCGCATTACCGCCACCAACTGGTGTGGCGTGTGGATCGGGAATCTAACTTAAATGTATTAATTCTGATAACTTAAGAAAAAAATCATGATAAAAAAATTCTAAAGGAAAATTAGACAAATACATAAAACAAAGTTATATTCTTTTTATCAAATTTGTTCTCCTAAAATACTCCAATAGTGCGTCATAACATTTCTCACTTGAACTTCTCTGTAAAATATCTCTTAAATTCAATCGCAGCTTCATTTCTGTGTGGTTCAAAATTAGTTCCCTTCTCTCAGCATCATACTTTAGACAATACCAAATAGTGACCAAATCGTAATCTTGATATAACGGTTTCCTCTCTGCGGGATCTTGCTGTCTTTCTCATCACTCCTACTCATCTTTGATCTTCATATCTGTTTTACTAAAAGGAATTTGTATGTCAGTGTTATTTTTTTTTTTATTATTATTTCTTGTTGCTTCTTTTGCACACCTGTCAGCTGTTTCATTTCCACTCAGTCCTACATGAGCTGGTATCCATACAAATGTCATACTCAGTCCCATCATTTGAATTCTGAATATTGTTTAGCAAAAAAGAAAAATAGTGAGTGCTGCACTGGGTCAAGATTGTCAGGAGACAAAAAGTCGCTCAGGTGCTCTTCAAAGACAGGGAATGAATTTTATGAAATAAAAACAGGAGGACTGTCCTGATAGTAAATTGAAAGTTTCAAAAAATGTTCAAAAATGCAGTCCAAACTGAAGACTCGTGTAGTTGAAACGCGTAGATATCCCTGTGCTTAAATAAAGGATTTTTAATATTACCACGGAGTGCCTCGGACTTTTCAGTTTGGACTGCATTTTTGAACACTTTTTGAAACTTTCAATTTACTATCAGGACAGTCCTCCTGTTTTTATTTCTGAATATTGTTTGTTTGTTTGTTTGTTGTTTGAATTTCCAGTAAAATATCCTTTCTGCTGTCTGAATGTCCATATTTTATGCTGATCAAAGATGAGCTGGAGTCAGAGCATATTACTGTTTTCCAAGGTCTCACCTCTTCAACCCACTGAACTGCTGATAGTAAAGCCATCATCTCCCCTGTATACACAGATAATTTGTCACTGGTTCTCTTGCAACTTTTAATGTTAAACTCTGGAATTATAAATTAAATGCCCATTCTGTTATTTGCACTTTTCCATGCGTCTTTGTATATTTGAATGTAATCATAATAGTTACTTCCTACATAATCTTTTATCAACTGTGGGTGTAAAATGAATCCTCTATTTTTGTTTTATTTTTTGTTTCGCAGCGTGAGGGCCACGCTAGGTTCAGGAGGTATCCATGGCTGTATCACTGAGAGTGGAACTGTTGGATTTTTACTGCTGTTATGTCGAGTTCTTGTGCTTTTTTCTCTATTGTCCACCTAGAGCTTTTTCTTTCTCTCCTCTCCTTTTCCCAACAAGGCTTCAGTGTGTTTCACAAGATGTCTGTAGAGGAGCGCTTCCAGGACTCAAATTGTTTGCTTGAGGTGCTCTTTGGATGGGACAATCATATATAGCAAAACTCAGGAAACTCCAAGGCACTCTCTTTGGAAAGCTCAAAAAGCCTTTATTGTTATGGCTTGGTCATCTTAAACCTTTAAAAACTCCGACGCGTTTCGACATACAAGCCTTCGTCAGGGATTCAAACAATTTTCAAACTGGAAAAGACTTCCTTAAAAGCTTTCAAACCACCAATCAGAGGCCTCCACTTAGCAGAAGCAGGTTTAGGGTTGTAGTACTATACAAAGACCACTAGATGTCCTCCTTCGCACTCAATTGAAGAGAATTTTCATGACTACATACAAAGGTTACATACAATGCATGCATCACTACACCACATATTAAAGTCAAGGATATGGTTTACAGGTCGACAAAAAACAACAAGCCAAACACCATAGAAAAAAAACACAGTTAATCAAAGGAAGACACTAAAATCAAGTTCTTCGTTCAGGCCTGGGTATCTAGTAGCCTGCAGTTTGTCAATCCAGAAACTCTCTCTCTGGTTTAGTTGTTTTTGCCTGTCTCCTTTCCTTAGTGACAGCGGTATATGGTCAATCCCACAGGCCTGTAAGGTGGATGGGTCACTATTATGGTGTTCCATGTAGTGCCTCGCCATAGGATAGTTCATGTTGCCTGTGCGGGTTGCATATTTATGTTCAGCCAGTCTGTCCTGCAAACGTCTCTTTGTTCTTCCTATATAAAACACTTTGCAGTCAGGGCATTCCAGTCTATATATAACAAATACAGTTTTACAGTTTATGAAATGGTTAATGCTAAATTGTTTTTGGGATACAACATCACCAAAGGTTTTGGTCTGTAATACATTTGTACAATGATTGCAGCGTTGACATTTGTAAGACCCTTTGGGCTTAGATCCCAACCACGTTTGTTGGCCTTCTGGTTTCAAATGGCTCCGGACCAGTTTGTCTCGAATTGTGGGACATCTCCTGAAGGTGACCAGAGGTGACTCAGGAAACATCTGGCTAAGCACATCATCACTTTCAATAAGGCCCCAATTTTTTCTTATTATTCTCTTAATTTGTTCTGCCTCTGTACTATATGTAGTGAGAAAAATGGGTCTGTCGTTGGCTTAGGTGGGTTTCTTTGTAGAAGTGATGCTCTGTCTACATGTTTGGCCCTGGTATATGCTTTCTGGAGAGTTGTGCTTTTGTAACCCTGTTCCTTAAAACGTGACATCATCTCTTGTGCTTTACACTCAAAAGCATTATCTTGGTCACAAATTCTCCTGACTCTCTGGAATTGCCCATAAGGAACATTTTCCTTCAGCCACTTAGGGTGGAAGCTTTTAGCATGCAGAATGGTGTTCCTGTCAGTAGGTTTTCTAAATACTGAAGTGTGTAGGGCACCATGATTGTCTTTAAAGATAGTCAGGTCAAGGAAATTAATACAATATTTACTATATTCCAAAGACAGTTTAATGTTGGGATTAATGCTATTCAAAAAAGCATGGAAATCTTTCAACTCTGCCTCTGACCCAAACCAAAACAAACAAACATCATCAATGAAACGTCATCACCAGACAATGTATTTGAAGTAGGCATTCTTTTCCTGGTTCAAGACAAAGTCTTCTTCCCATTTTCCCATTTGTTTCCCATATTATTATTCAATGTCCATTCAGTTAATGACAGTAAGAAATCAGTGGGTGGCATTTCCGACTCAGGTCTCTTACTCAAAAAATGTGTCAGAGCTGCAAGACCCTGTGTGTGTTCAATGTTAGTGTACAACACTTCTACATCCATAGTGACTAGATATGTGTCAGAGCCAATATTTTGTAGTTGTGTGATCTTATTCAAAACATCTGTGGTGTCTTGGACAAATGCCCGAAGTGAAGGCAAAAAAGGTTTGATAAAATAGTCAATGTACTTAGAGACTGGTTCAGTGAGGCTGTCATTTCCAGAGCTCACAGGTCTCCCTGGAGGGTTCTCAACACACTTATGGATCTTGGGTAGCATGTAGAATGATGCCACTCTTGGGTTTTCATTCCACAAGAAACCAAGTTCAGATTCAGAAATCCAGTCGTTGTCTTTGGCCACATGTAGTAGTTGTCTCAGTTACTCTTTAAGAGACTCAGTAGGGTTAAATGTCAGTGGTTGATAAAACTCTGTATTGTTTAACTGACAGAAAGCCTCTTTTACATACATGTCCTTTCCCTAAAGGCTTCAGTGTGTCTTGTGTTGGATGGTCTTTATTATGCCCTTTTAAATTAACCCAGTAACTTAGAGCTAGCTGTATTCTCCTTAGTTCTAATGGCTTTTCTCCCATTTCTACTTGCAATGCAGATGTCGGGGTTGTTCTAACTGCCCTGTACACAATCTTAAAGCCTGATATTGAATATTGTCCAACTTTTTTAAAGATGTATGTGCTGCAGATCCAAATGCAATACTCCCATAATCTAATACAGATCTTAGTCCTGTGTAAATGGTCTTTAATGCTGTTCTGTCTGACCCCCATTCACTTCCAGCAAGACATCTCATAACATTTAAAACTGTCTTACACTTGTCAAGAAATTCAAATTGTTTCACTCTTTCCAGTTCTCGATGATATAATTTCAGTTTTATGTTACTGCCCACTCTTCGTGTAAAGAACATTGTCTTTGTTTTCTCTACTGAGAATTTAAATCCCCACTCAAATGACCATTCCTCTATTTTAACCATAGCCTCTTGTATTTTCTTCACAATAAATTCCACATTCCCACCTTTCTTCCAAATTGCCCCATCATCCACAAAAAGAGAAAATCCTATCCCCTTCTCCAAATTCATAAAAAAAAAAACCCATCATTTATCATGATATAAAATAACAAAGGACTTACTATACTGCCTTGAGGCATTTCATTTTCTACAACAATTTTTTTTTGAAAAACTCTTAGGCTACCTATCCTTACTTGGACAGACCTTGAAAATAAAAAGTCCTTGATCCACCTATACATCGGGCCAGTGACCCCCAATTTACTCAATTTAATTAATAATCCCTCTTTCCACATCATATCATACGCTTTTTCTATATCAAAAAAGACAGCCACTACACTTTCCCTATTAATTTGTGCTTTCCTTATTTCATGTTTCAGACATAAAGCTGGGTCCATGGTATTTCTTCCTTTCCTAAATCCATTCTGATATCTTGCTACATATCCTTTGCTTGTTAATCTTCCATTTATCCAAATTTTAAGAGAAAACGCACACCAAATACTCTTGAGGTGCTGATCACTGGAGGAAGATCAGTTGAAGAAAAAAAGTGTCGCACACTCTGGCTCCATATGCAGTTTATTTAAATGAACGTTTCGGCTACGTGGCCTTGTTCAAGATCTTCCATTTATCGTCATCTCCATTACATTGCAAACATTAGATGTAAGGGCAATAGGCCTACAATTTCCTGGGTTTGTACTGTCTTTTCCTGGTTTAGGTATTGGCACAACCACTGCTTCTTTTCATATCTGTAGTAATTTTTCCCTTCTCCCACACTTTGTTATATAACTCAAATAAGATGTTTTTAGATGATTCACTGAGCTGATTTATCATAATGTAACATATCTGATCTTTTCCTGGTGCTGACATCTTAGTTTTCCTGAGAGCAAGATTCAGTTCTGCCATTGTACATTTAACCCTTTTATGGCCTAAGGTGTTAAAAGGTGATTTCTGCCTAAATAAACATATCCAAAATAAATCAACATTAGCTCCACAATTATCAGGTCTGTATGCATAATCTTGGTCTCTATGTAAAGTAAGACCTCAGAGAATGTACTCCCAGTGTCAGTAACATTGTGACAGTTACTATGCCTGAGTAAATTCTGATAAACCAAAGGAGAAATCACATTTTTTATCCTTGCCTAAAATATATTCTGAATTGGACAGTGTATTACACCACGATAACAATGTTCCCATGCAAAGAGATGGCACTGAATTCATTCATCAATTCCTTGACTACAGCTGCACCAAATTAGACATAAACACTTCAAACACATATATATTCTACAAAAGGTTTTAGTAAGGATTTGACCAGGCGGACTTCCCATTTGGGCACTTGGATAGGCAAAAGTAGCCAAATGTGTGCCAAATGTGTTCTTTACCTCTTATAAGGGAATCTGACTACAAAATAGTACTGATGTCCATCAGGAGGGTTTGCACACAATGCAGCCTTTGACCATGACATTTACCATCTGCATCTTCAAAATCTACCATTGTGCACAGCACAAAATCAATAAAATAAAATAAAAAACAATGAAATGGTATCCTTTTGTCTACAGATGGAGGGTTTTTATTATAAAAATGAATTATGAAATAAAAACTATGTACATAAAACTGTATAAAATGACTAAATGTTTTTTTTATTATTATAACAATGAATCATGAAATAAAAACTGCTGTTGTCTGATGAATCCTTAACATCCACGTCACTCCTGCTCAAAATCTCCTCCAGACCTTCTAATGTGGTATATTTATGCCGCTGCTGCTCCCCAGACATTGTAAAAGTATTTTAAAAGTATTAAAATACAAAAACAAAAGGAAAAACCGCTGTAAAATGGGCCGTGCGAAACAATGGCGTGCAATGAATTGTTTCGATCAACGGCGCTGCAGTTGCTCCCCACCGACTGCACCGCCTGGCTCTCACCTGATCTAACAGCTGATTGGTTGGATATCGACTCAACAATATGATGTTTTAGATAAACTGTTAATTTTTGGTGAATTTCAGATATACACATATGAGAGTGAGTGATGGTGACGTTATTTGGTTGCAGACTAAATACATTCATCATAAACTATACAGAGTCTACTGTATATTTACATTGGACTGTTTTAATTATTGAAGTGTTTAGCATCACAGAGACTGGTGGTCTGAGCGATTTGAGGATTCTTGAAATAACATCTGCACAGATGTGAAGCCCTGACTGTATCTCACTGATCTTTAATGAAAGCTGTTGTCTTGTATTTTTTTCCTCTGAAAATATGAACCTTATAGTCAGACACAATTTATTTAGCCTCTGTAGCTGAGGGGACAGGTCAAACTGATATGATGCTGATTTACATAACAATTCATGTAAAATGGAGGTTAAACCATGAACATAAATGACAGATCACCTGTAAAGCATTTTAATAAATGAATCTATCATAATTAAAACAATAGGAGACTGAGAACAAACTTGTCTATAAGTCTGACAATATTTTAATAAACTGACATCGTATCGGACATGATGTAAGTGTTGATCTATTTCGACCTCCCTCAGACCGTCACCATGGTCTTCTACCTTGAATGATGCCACTTTTAACAATCCGTCATGATTGCCTTGTGTCCCTGAGGACTGCATGTGGATTTCCCGCTTTGTTGTCGTTTGTATGACATTGCAAGGCAGAGAGTTACATTGCATGTTTTTGCCGCAGTTACAGAGCTCAGGCCCAGTTCTACAAGGATGCACAAGCATGCATTGCACCCTTATTTTATGTGTCTGCATGCTCAGTTGAAAAGAGTGAAAAACATTTTCTTTCCTTTTTTTTTTTTTTTTAAATTAATGTTGACATAACAATATAGAACACAATGATAGTGAAGTGCGTATTGTATTTGTTTTAATTCAGTGGTAATTAAATACAATTTCTGCCTTTCTTCAGTAACGTCACTGTCAACGCTGTCTGTCATGACCATATGACAAGTGCGCGTGACTGCACGTCACTCATTTGCGTCCAGCGCAGTTACCGGTGGCTGCTGCACCAGCCGGATGCAGCTTTCTGCTGTAAATACCGTTAACAGCCTGTAACACAAATAACGTTAACAAGATCGCCATGGATATTCGAAAATGCCTGGTTCAAGCAAAACACGACCAGCAACAAGTCAGACAACAGTAACGATGGTGAGACAGAGACTCAACCTCGACGTGAAGTTAGCCTAGCTGCTGGGGAGCAAGCGGCAGCCTCGTTCTGCTCACTCCCGCCCAAGCCGCTGCCTTCACCCCCAGCCCCAGAGCAGGCGCCCGGCTCATCCAAAGCACTGCCACCCAGTAAAAAAATAAAAATAAAAAATAATAAAAAAAATAAAAATGATATAAAAAACTAGAAATTCAATCTAGGAATTCTATCTATATCAATCAGTGATGGTTTTGAGCTGACAACACAGTGATTGTTATAGATACAATTCCTAGTTTGAATTTCTATGTTTTATTTTCAGGGCTAGATGGTCTGATGGGTGAGGTAGCCCGGACTAAATATAGCCTTTTCTTTGTTCTGCTACAATATTGCTGCAATAAAGCACTTGAAAGACACTTTAAATATTCTTGTTTGGCTGGTATCATCCCACTTGAAATGATTGGAAAATGTATAACTTAGTGTTGAATAACGTGCCGGGCATGTGCACCCCCTCTGATCTAAGATGCACCTCTAGTCATTATTTTCTGGAACCGGCCCTGGCGCACACTGAGGGGTGAAGACTAGTTTTGTTTTGATTTTTCTGCTGGATTTGTTTGATAATTGTTATCCGACACAAATAGATATTTTTCTGTACTGAGCTGTGTGCAGGAGAAGCAGGTAAGTTTGTTTTGTAGTTCTCTGTGTTTTGTTTTCCCTGTATAAGGAATACAGTCGGCTTTAAGTTAATTATTATTGCCTTTTGGTTGGTTATATTGCCCTTAAGCTCTGTTTTCAGTTGCATTTTCCAGCTCCCCCACCCCTCCTTTTTTTTCTTGTTGCAAAAAACTGCTGGGTATCTTTGCGCAAATTTGATTTAATTCAACTTTTTTCAGTTATTTGTGATTGGGGCTAGCTGTGAGCAGCCTACTTATTGTTCTTCCCCTATGTCAGCTATCCATAGCTGCTGGGTACTGTTTTTCCATGCTCCGCAGTCTGCGCCTAGCCTTACTAGTAGCTTGGTTGGTCCACATGGTGACACTCAGCTACAGATCCTGGCTGCCATACGAGGTTTGTCAGAGAGGTTGGGTAGGGTGGAGGCCCAGTGTCCCGCTAAGGCAGCCACATCAGCGCAAGTGTGCTCAGAAGAACCCTCCCCTGTCAGGCTATCCCCTTATCAGGATGATGGTGCGGTTCTGCCTGATGTTCTCTCTATGCCAATGATTCACCCTTTGAGGGTGACGAGCAGTCTGAGGGTGCTGCTGAATCTGAACAGCTTAAGTCCACTCACCCTGGGGGGGCGTCCAGCCTCAGCAATATGGGTGACAGTGAGCTCTTGCCCATGGATGTCATCTCAAGGGTTAAGAGTGCGGCAAAAATCTCGGGTCTCAATGTTCCTGTGGAAGCTTCTGCCCGGGTGGACGGGGTTTGGGCAGGCATTTCTCAGTCCCAGCACTCCCAGCAATTTGTCTCTGTGCCTGTGGCGGGGGACTATTTGCAGATGCTTAGGAAGGCAAGGAATGCCCCCAGTGGGGTGCCCCAGTTTAATGCCGGTTGTTGGAGGTTGGCTAAGACCCAGTATGCACCGTAGACTGGTTTAGGGAATATGCCTCCTGTAGAGCGGGAAATGGCAGCCTTGACATCTCTGGGTCCAGAGCGCGTGACTGCGAATCCATGCTGTCCAGTAAAATAGCGCGACAATATAATGCAGCCACACGAGCAGCCTGCTTGGGAAATGCTCTTGCTATTTTATTGGCAGCTCTTAGGAGGACTGCCACCCTGATGACCAGGACATCATGAGCCTGATTGATGCTGCTCTTGTCACTCATTCTCAGCTTACATGGGACATTGGTTAGGGTTGGGTCGGTATGAGAAAAAAACAAACCGGTCCGGTTTTTGTAAAAAAACGCATCAAGTCGGTAATACCGGATTTTCGCCACTTGGGGGCGCAATTGACTCATTTAAAATAAAAGATGACCTTAGGACAACAGAGTGACAGTAACAAGTTGTTTCTTTTATTCCTTACAAATGCATTTTGCAGCTTACTCAATCAGTGCAAACAAGGGTTGCCTCCTTCGTCTGGCTCAAAGCCAAAGTGTTGCCATAGTGGCGCATTCTTTGATTTCGTCGAGACTAAATTGTCCGCCATTATCGACTCCCCGTCACTATTGAACAAACTCCAGGCCAAGTAGAGGCACATGCGCACTCGCACCTCCTAGCTCAGTCCCCGCCCCACCCCCTCTCTCTCTCTCTCCCCTGCTTGCTGTGCGCTTGGTGAAGAGGTGCTCACAGACTCGGGCGTAATATAAGCGGAGCGGACTACGTGTGACACTGGTGCGCGGAGCGGAGTCTGCGCGGTCGTGCTTTGCGCGCACAGGGCTTGCGGATGTCCACTTTTACCGGGCGGACCTCTGTGACCCAACCCTAACATTGGTGCATCTATGTCTGCTGCCATGATGTCACAGAGGCAGATTTGGTTAGCGCAGACATCTCTGCCTGAAAATATTCGGAAGGAGCTGACCAATATGCCGATTGTGCCTGCACATGTGTTTCACCCTGACTCCCAGGGTGTACTGGATAAAGCTGAACAAACCCGGCTTACAAGGGATTCTGTTCGGCACACACTCAGCAGGGCTGTGGCTGCCAGGTGGAAACCTAGGGGCTCCCAGCCTGCCCCGCAGTTATCCTGGACTCACCAGGAGCCATGGGCTTATGGCAGGAGACAGGGGTCTGGGTTCTCGGCCTCTGGTGGTTCCAGGCAAGGGTCCCAGCCTCACTCCTCAGCTAGGGATGTGCCCCAGAGGAAGCGCCTCCCCAAAGGTCCAGGACCTCAGGGGGGTGTCACCTAGGGATGTGCGGGGGTCAGCCGCCGAAACTTGTTCCCAGCTATGCCTGGAAAGCTGGGAAGAAACAGTGTTACACCCAGGGGTATTGGCTACTGTATCAAAGGGGTACAGAATTCAGTTTCGGCGGCGCCCCCCTCCTTTTTCCGGTTTCACATGACTGTTGTCAGGGACCCGGCCCAGGCACAGGTGTGGGGGCTGCTTTGTCTCCTCTCCAGTTGTCGGGGATCACGATCCTTCCCTACTTGGACAATTGGCTGATTTGTGCTCCATCCCGCAGCCCAGTCATAGAAGACACACAGAGAGTGATCTCACATGTGCAGTCCTTGGGTTTCAAGGTAAATGTGAAGAAAAGCAACCTCGAACCACGGCAGCAGGCAGTTTTTGCGGGTCTTTGTCTGAACTCCCTCACATTGGTGGCATCCCTCACCCCTCAGAGGGTGATGAAAATTCTGGCCCTCCTGGATCGGTTCTGTCTTGGCAGGAGGCTAGCATTGGTTCATTTTCAGAGGCTGCTGGGGATGATTTCGGCCGCGGGGGCTGTTGTTCCTTTGGGCCTCCTCAGGGCTCGGCCACTGCAGAGGTGGCTGAATGCCTTCAAACTCCACCCAATGTTACACAGTCAGGTTAGCACACTTAGCACTTAGTAGCAGAACTACTAAGCAGAGTACATAACTCCTTGAGATCAGGTGGAGAGATCCACTTCCTCTCAGGAGGAAATCCAGGAAGAGGAAGGTTGTTTAAGTGTGGGAGTGGCCTATTTGAATCCCTTTTGTTTGAGACCATGCTGCAAGGTGAGTGTGTTTGCTGATCCTGTGAGTTTATCTGTCTCCTTTAACTTTAGCTTATATTGGAGTTATGCTATGTAGCGTGTGAAATAGAGTATGGTGAATGTGCTAGGAAAGGTAGTATCAGCACTGTCTCTACCTGGAGCTTGCATGAACAGAGCCTGGGTTTGTTGAAGGTGGCAGTGCTGTTTGGGCTGATCAAGCCATGTGTAAGTAAGGTAAAGGAGATTGTTGGGTTGGTGCGGGGAGCAGTGAGACCTGGCATTAGGGGAGTGTCTCTGGGATGCCAGAGATCACCGTTTAGCCTCCTGGAGGTGTCGTGGGACCAACTAGACGAAACACTGGTGACAGGAGGTTCCCACCCGATGACCTCCTCAAAGACATGCTAGTTATCACTGCTCACTGGTCTGTATAGTTAAGCCTTGCCATAATAGCTTATCATAGTGCTTAGGAGGTTATTCACTGAGGGCCGAATTCACAAAGAATGAACTGCGGCCGCTGATAGCACCTTGAATTGCACTTCACTTGCACCCGCAGTTTGCTCCGTCTTAACGTCCTATTCACAAAGGATATTGCACTAATGATATACCAGTGCAAACACGCCCACAAAGTTTGGCAGCTGAGTGCAGTTTGCCCCTGATTTGCCCCTGATTGCAGTTAGCCACATGGCAAAGTTATTTTTTTCACTTAACTGCGTGTGGCTATTAGCACTGGTATTAGTTAATTAGACTTTGTTTGGCAAAGTACTGAATACTGTATACCCTCATGTAGTGATGTCTGCTGGTGAGTCAGTCTAACAGTGTCGGATGGGTTGAGGCTGTGGATTTGACCAAGTTTGACCACTTTATCACTATTCCCTCTCACTTGTAGCTGTTTTTTTTTATTATCTTTTGAATTTAATATGAATTATGGAACCGTTTTTGTTCACGTTTGTTTCCCCCGTTTCGTAAAATAAATTATTGAAAGTTGCTTTTGAAGTGCGTGACAGAGGTGCGTTTTGAGAATGACCGCAGACTGTCACCTTTTCAACGCATCAATATCTTCGGATGCCATTAAAATAATAATGATTATAATAATAATGTCAAAATATTATTTACAGACTGATTTAACAGACGATCACTGCTGCCACGATCACTGGAAAGTCTGGGCGAGAGGCTTCCACAGAGGAGCGCCCAGTTTGCACCAGCTTTCTAAAGACGTTATTTACTTCACTCAAACTGCGTGTGGCTATTAGCGCTGGTGTTAGTGAATTAGACGTTGTTTATCAATGAGGCTCATTTGCATAGAAAGGGGCAATTTTTGCGCCAAATATATGCATATTACCTCATTTAAATACATGAAAATAACACCGGAGCACCGATGGTATCTGTTTGCTCCATTTTTACCGGTTTAGCGGCCGCAAAAGCCACGCAATCCTTTTGTGAATTCGGCCCTTAGTGTTGATCCTTTCTCTAGAGCACAAACTTCTTGTGTTTATTTGAATTGTATTTTTGTATGTTTATTTATTATTTTTACATCTTGCCTGTTGTAACTTTTCAGTTATGCAAGATTAACTACTGCAAGACACAACAGCACTTTCAGTTTTGATTGGGCAATTATCCTACCTCAGTTACGTAAAACATTTGCGTAATGTGAAAGAATCTAAAATAAACTGGATAGTGAAAATGGAATGAAAAGTGATGTGCAGAAATGTATTTTAATGGTGCAAATAAATCAGTACAGTACTTTTGTCTTCGCCAGTGTACATACAGGGGACATTGCACTGAAGCTTTCAATAACCGAAGTAACCCAAATACAGTAAGTAAGAAAAAAAAGCTACATATTTATCGAAAGAATGTAAAGAGTGATCCTGGCATCTACACAGAAACCATAGTTGTTAAATTGTTTCACTCATTTCCATCATCCTCCCTGGGGCAGCCATGAGGATGTTCTTCACAGTGATGCTCAGACCCTATGCGCAGATTGTGTAGTGTGCATGCTGCGACTATTAGTTTTATCAATATGTCAAGTCTACTATTTTGCATGTCTCGCATTCGTCGCCAAACACATTTCATTCGGCCAAAGCAATTCTCCACTACAATTCTACCACGGGAAACACTTGCATTGTGGTGTAACTGGGCAGCTGTTGTCTCTTAGAGGGCATATGATGAAAGGTTGGCCTATGTACCTAGCTGTCACCCAGCAGCTTGTTGGTCCCCATTTTCTCAGGCCATGTGGAGAAGAAGGTGGAGATTCTCAGCATACTGGCATCATGAACCCGCCCTGGTGGTCCAGGGAAAATGTCAGTGAAGCTTCCCAGGTCATCCACAGTGCCCTGAAGCAGTAGCGAGTAGTAGCCTTTGCGGTTGAGATAATCATCCCCTCAAATATGAGGCCTTTGGATACGGAAATGGCAACCATCAATTGCACATATGATGTTTGGGATCCCACACACCCTCTCAAATGACCTGGTTATGGTTACCTTCTGACAGTAAGAAGGCCAGGTGATGTATTGAGCAGCTAGCTGACAGACACCATCCAGGATTTCTGTAACAGCACCATGGGCTGTCCCTTGTGACACATTAAACTTATCCGAGATCTCTCTGAAGGAATTCTGATTAGCCATGTACCAGAGGAATATTATAAGCATTTTCTGGAGAGGGATGTCTCCCTGGTCAGGTTGATCTCATTGTTCACTCAGCTGAGCAAGTAGAAGGTTGAACTGTGTATGTGAAAGACAGACATGCCTATTAAAAGTGGCTTCATCCATCTGAAACATGATGTCCTAGGCAATTCCCGTTTTCAGAACCCTTGGACTGGGATGAAACCAGAGGGCCATAGCTTGTCTAAGGGGAGACAAAAACATACAATTAACATACAATTAAGCCTGGTGAATAACCGACACTTGTGCTTACTGTAACAACTTTAATCTTCTTCAAACAATGGCAGCGCATGACAGTTTTTTGTTGGATTGTTTGCTTGTTTGTTTAATAAATCAGCACGTCAAAGTAATTTTTGTTTTATGTCTGCTTCTAAATGACCAACGAGCAAGACTGCAGAAAGAAATTGGAAAAACGATCAGATTGCCAATTTTAAACATTGTTATTCGTTATGCCTATTATTTAGCTGTCATTACTAGGCTACAAACAGTGAACTTGTATACAAGCGCGGCATTCACCGCTATTCAAAATATTTGCAGACGGCACCACTATAGCCAATAAATACAAATATCATCTGATAAATCCACACTCTTGTTCCGCCATGATAAGCAGCTGAAGTATCTGATTTATGCGTTCTTGTTGAACACATCACAGGAGAGTGAAAATCTTCTCGCGAGCATGCATGTTTGTTTACGTCCAAGGTCCGATGTGAGGCGATGAACGTACTTTTTCCAGAAGTAGGGGCTTTTCCAGGCTTTTCATGTCAGGTGCTCGGAAACCTCCGAACCCTCTGATCGCAGCTTGTGCTTGGTATCGTTGGAAATTAGTTTGTCTAGTTTCATGTGACACCCAACACGATGGGGTGGAGTGTGCCTATATATGTTTACTGTGGCTTTTCATTTCGACTGTTGCCCATATTTACAGGATATGTATGTAAAGTTTGACACAAATGTTTATGTTGTTGTCACACACGAGTCTGTAATCAATTCTAAAAAAGTGAAAAGTGAAATCTGTAGTCAATATTTGTGTAGGATATAGGATCTACTTTTTCTTCTGGCTTCCACTCTCCTCACGCTTGGCGCTCGCGCACTGACAGACAGAAGACACAGACAGAAAAAGAAGTTTGGAGTTACTTCACTCCAGTAAACGCAAATGAAGCAACATGTGACTTGTGTCGGAAGTCTATGCAGTATTGTGGCAACACCACAAACCTGAGCAAACACTTGAAGATGGATCACATAAAAGAGGATGACGAGTTACAGCGGAGGTGATTAGAGGAGCGTGAGAGAGAGGGAGCGCAGGGAAATGCCCCCACACCTGCTGCCCGAATGAGACAGACCTCTGTGATGGAAACCCTTCAGAGAAGCAGGCAATATCCAGTGAATATAGTGAAAATACATCACAGTAACGGGTGTATAGACGTAGATTAGATAAATTTACATAAAATACCAGAATATATTATGTATGTATGTATCTAAAAGCAGTTTTCAGTCTGCCAAAAAACACACTATCTGGATAACAAAGGATGATACAAAAGTAATGCAAGTTTGTTACAAATTTTGAGGCACAGTCACATGTGCGCCATATTCTCTCCCTTGTAAGAATCCCAGAATCACATATTAACCATACATTTGAAAGGATAGTCTGGATTCATAAGAGTCCCTTCTGATTTGTCCCAAAACTGGGAGTCCTTACTGTTCACTCAAAAAGACTTAATACCAGTTATGTTTGTTCAATGAAATTGGACTCCTAACCCTTTGAGGAAGGAGTTTTTCCAAATGTTTCCTCAGAACTCAATCTCATTTATCTATCCTCAGTAGCTTTCTGTGCCCCATAGCCATTGTGACATCATCATTAGAATGTTTGGTTCACATAATACTAATCACATGGGTGTAATCGTATACCTCAAACAGGTTTAGCATTGCTAGCATCACTCTAAATTCTATTGCTAAGCAACATGCTTCATGACCCCTTTAACTGAGCATCTAATTGAGAGTCTAGTTGTTCCCATGAGCCCAATTTCATCAAGCTATGATGAGGTCAAGGGGCCTCTTTGAAAATTGTCTCACCGATTTATTACTTATGCTACCACTGGCATCCATGTTCCCCAACGACATATTGTTCATAAACCTTCCGGTTGGCCCTGAATAATCAGCCAAACAAATTAATCTGTTGTCATGTACATTTTTGGAGAAGATAATTGTATTATGAAGTTGCATCCCTTTCCCTGATTCTCAAGTAAAATAAAAGTCTCTGTTCTACTGTAGCTGACCAAAGAAATGCTTGGGTACAACACCGATTGTTCACTTTCCAGCATCGACATCAGGGAAGATGACAGTTCATCTGAATCATCAGAATGAAGTAGTCAGAAGCGACACTGTGTGAAAGAAGATTCAAAACTCCACAAACTGAGACCAAAGACTTCATTAGAATCAAAAAATAGCTCAGATGGGTTATCAGGAGCCAAGATAAAGAAGCGAGGCAGGGAAGCAGGCTTGCATTCCAGAGAAGAGGATTCAGATGAACCAAGACTCAAAAGGGACAGGGACACAATACAAGAGGAGTGACAACAGAAGAAGTTCTAGCGAGGAAGAAGATTCTGTTGAATCAAGACTCAAAACAAAGAAACGATACAACAGAAGTGACAAGAGATGCTCAAGTTCTAATGAAGAAGAGGATTCAGGTGAATCAAGACACAAAACAAAGACAAGATACAAAAGGAGTGACAAGAGAGGCTCAAGTTCTCGAGTAGAAGGTGAATCAGATGACTCTGCATCAGTCAAAAGAAAGAAAAATAGAACACGGTCAGTTAAGAGGAGTGATTCTCTTGTTGTAGCTGATGTTTTAAAAGTAGATGGGTCCAAGAAATACCACCAAAAGAGAAACTACTGTATTTTCTGCCAGGAACTGCAATCAAAAAATGCACGCCATCTGGAACGTAAACATGGGGATAAAATGGAAGTCGCTAGCGCAATGATGTATGCAAAGAAGTCTAAAGAAAGGAGAAATCAGCTGGATCTCCTTCGCAGGCAAGGAAATTGGGCACACAACATTACAGCACTCACAAAAGGAAAAGGGACACTGGTACCTTGTAAACAACAAAGTGATGGCAAGAGCAGTCCAAAGGACTATTAGCATTGTTTTGCATGCTTTGGGTACTTCAAACACAAGTCTTTGTGGAAGCATGCAAAATGGTGCGCACTTGCTCAAAATGTTGGCAGAACATTACCTGGAAAAACAAGAAGACAGGCTCTCTGTGCTGCGGCTCAACCTGTATCTAAAGACGTGAACATGAAGGTATGCCCTCGTGAATGGCATGACTCAAGACGAAACTGCTCATGCAGTAAAAGAAGACAAATATATCATGAAGGTTGGAGAAAAGATGTACAACAGGCAACGTGAAACTGCCTCTCAACAGATGTCGTACAGGATGTTCTGTACGACATCTATTGCACGTCTGTCCGTCCTGGAAGAGGGATCCCTCCTCAGTTGCTCTTCCTGAGGTTTCTACTGTTTTTTTCCCCGTTAAAGGTTTTTTTTGGGGAGTTTTTCCTTATCCGCTGCGAGGGTCATAAGGACAGAGGGATGTCGTATGCTGTAAAGCCCTGTGAGGCAAATTGTGATTTGTGATATTGGGCTTTATAAATAAAATTGAATTGAATTGAACATGACAATGTTCGTCAAATTATGCAAGGACTGGGGAGACTCTTGATCCTAGGAAGGAAGGTGACCCCTCTGAAAAAGATGGAGGATCATATCAATCCACAACACTTTCACCATGTTATTTGAGCTGTCAAAGAAGTAACTGGATTTGATGAAAAGAGGAACAAGTTTGAAAAACCCACCCTAGCCACAAAGCTAGGGCAAAGCATCCAGAGAGTATCAGACATCATGGTGGCTGAAGCACTATGATCCCAGAACAATGAAAAAAAGCAGGTTGTCCAAGAGTTTAGACGCATGTACAGTCTTACCTGGAATGAGATGATCTCTTCCGCTGCATACCGTACACTTGAGGATAAGAAATGGAACAAACCGAAGCTCATTCCATTAGCAGAAGATGTGAAAAAAATGCACATGTACATGACAATACTATGGGCAGTTTTTGGATGAGAAAACCTCAAAGAATTGGAGCAATCTTGCTAAAGTAATACTGGCACAGATAATCCTTTTCAACCGAAGATGAGAAGGCGAGGTCTCAAAGATGCATTTGGAAGCATTTCTCAGCAGAGACAACTCCCCATTTAATGAAGATATTGGTGAAGCACTGACGGAGTTGGAGAAAAGGCTCTGCCAGCATTTCGAACGTGTGGAAATTCGAGGGAAGCATGGCAGGAAGGTGCCCATCATCCTTACTCCAGCAATGGTGCAATCCCTGGAGCTACTTGTGGAGGAGAGAAGCTCATGTGGAGTAGGTGAAAACCTCTACTTATTTGTGAGACCAGGGTTTGAAACAAGGGGTCTGACTGCATCCGTGAGTTGGCTAAAAACTGTGGGGCCCAAAAACCTGAAGCTCTGTCATCCACAAAGCTGAGAAAACAAGTGGCCACTCTGTCAAGAGTACTGAATCTAAATGACACTGAACAAGATCTTTTGGCAGACTTTCTGGGACACGACATAAAAGTACACAGGAAGTTATATCGCCTCCCCGAAGGGACTTTGCAATTGGCAAAGATCAGTAAGGTATTGATAGCCTGTGAACAGGGCAGACTGGCCGAATTCAAGGGGAAATGTCTGGACCAAATCTCGATCAGCCCCAAAGGTAAGAAACTATTAATTGTAAGGGCAAAGTTGACTGTTGCCTGTATGTATTGTATTGATACAATTGATACAATTTGCCTTTGTTTGCCATCTTGAAGACCAATTTGAAGTTATGGAAGAAAGCTCGGGGGAGTCATCTGCAGATGAAGATCATCCAGCTTCTCCAGCAGGTATGTCTATGCTTCAAATTGGTGTGCTTGATCACAATAACATTTCCCTTTTTATGGGTTAATGTTTACATCCTCAATCTATACACAGTAAATTCTGGACATCATACAGTCAGGCTGTATAGATGGCTAGTCATGCCACGTGCATCATGTTTCCTATGAATGTTTTCCAGGAGAGGAATCTGTGACTCAAGACGAGCAGGGCACTTCTAAGCAGCAGCCCGGACAAAAGCGAGGCTCGGGAGGTAAGAATGTGGCATAGTCATTACGTGTGCCATATGTATGTTAAATTATTGTTGTAGCTGTGTTTGGTTAGAGCATCTATAGACAGTATTTCTGGACATTTATACACATTACACAACATGCAGAGGGTCATTCTTGCCCTGTTTGAGTTCATTTTCTATGACTGTTTTCCAGGAGGAGCTTCAGTGACTGGAGACAAACGGGGCACTTCAAAGCAGCAGCCTGTAGAGGAGCAAAACTCAGGAGGTAAGCACGACGCATGGCCCTCACTTTTCCCACCCTGATATGTGTCAGCAGCAGTTCCTATACACTGTAACTGAACAGCAAGAGGAGAAATCAAAGGCTGATCAACCCTGTTCATGCCAGACACTAGCTAGTATTTCCAGTCTAGTCTGCTTGGCTGGGATATTTACTTTGTTGGCTTTGTCATCACAATGCCCTGGTCCCACAAATGGTGTGAAGTGAAAATATCAACTTGATAGTTTTTATAGATCAAGGTCTATATTCCCAACACTGTTCGAACGTTCATATACATACGCCAAAACGATTACCTGGCAGCTAAGTAAACAGCAGTGTTAGAGAAATTAGCAAGCAGCTAGCTACTTAACAATGAAAGCAGTTAAATAAAACTCAACTACTACTAAAAATTGCAAACTAACACTAAGGAAATGTGGTTCAACATACATCCAGACTGCATTGTGGATAGGGTTCATAATCTGAATCTGGAATGCAAAGAAGATTTTTAAGGGAAATATGTAATTTGTAAGTAATTAACCTCAATTACCTGACCTAACTATTAAAAATGTACTAAGATTTGAATGAAGTTAAACTACCATCCTACAACTGCAAAATTTAGTTAAAGTAGTAATTGAACTACACGTTGTTAATTATTCACCAACACTGGTAAACCAGTTGTTTTAGCATGGTATTTTATATATGGGCAACTTGTCCAGGCCAAAAATAAGTAGGTCCTCAACCCCCCCTATTTTCTTTAGCCAACGACTCCTTGAGACTGAACAGCAGCACGTACGTACAGTATATTGGTGGGAGGGCAGGAAAGTCAGGCTGGCTTCCCCTTTCCTATTGATGTCTGACAATTTTCAACATGTATCAAATTTCTTGTGGATTATGTGTTCTTCACAATCTCTTTTCCAAGGTGCTAAAAAGGCAAAACGAAAGTGGTCAACAGAGGAGGTGATTGCAGTTGAACAGTCTCTGATGGACTTCATTCGTATGGGGAAGACACCTGGAAAGCAGGATTGTGAGAGGTGCATCGCTGCTTCCCCTCAAGCCCTAGCTGAGAGGGACTGGAGAGGTGTAAAATTCTATGTTCACAATAGAATAGTTTCAGATCAGAGGCTGTAGACATGGACCATGTTTACAAAGGAAAATTCAATCCAGTTGTTTTCAACTGGACACAGTGGCATTTACCCCACCTCCCACACCATGACAGTATGCCCTCTATTTCCATAGGAACACAATAGTCACATCAGATATATCTACTGTATGTAAGCTATACACATAGTGAGGTTGAAACTGTTCGTCTATTGGAAAAACTAAAAAGTTACTTTGACCATTGTTGTAGGGTTGGGTTAAAGGACCCCAAAGGTTCAGGGGCCTTTCATTTAGAATGCAATAACTTCCTGGTTCATCTTTTCTACTGCAGTGTATCTTTTGATAATGTATTCTATCTGAGAAGGCACTTTAGTCTGTTGTGTGTCTGACTTGTTGAGCTGTTAATGCTGCATTCACATGGAATCAGGCAAACGGCAGACGGTAAACCGGATGTCATGTTAGTGGACGAGAGAAGGACAGTAAAACTTGGGTGAGGACAGCAGAGAATACTGTCCACGGCAACGGTAGATGGCAATGCCGTCCAAAGTTAAAATATTTTAACTTTTACCATTCACCGGCCATGGAATACTCAACCGGATGTGACGTAGTTCCAAAACAGAAAACATGGCTAAACTCGACAACGAAAAGCTAGTGCTTTTGGTGCAGCAGCACCCAGAATTATATGACCAAACTTTAAAAGCCTACCGTGATGCTTCCAAGAAGGCGTACATATGGGACACGATTAGCGCATAGCTGGGTGGAATACCACGTACGTAATATGAAACGTAACATTATGAATTGCTTTAATAGCTTAGCGAGCTCTTTGGCTAACATTAGCTCTCTGTAGCCCATAGACCGAGTCTGCAGCAGACACATACGGTTCCTCATCTCCCAGCAACAACGTTAACATTTTCTCATTCATAGTATGGTAAAATATATATACATTAATTGTGCTGGTAACCCTATACTGCTTGAATTGAATACGTATCCATGATAGATGATAGTTAACTAGATGCACTGTGCATGTTTATCCTGCTCACAGCTTGGATAATAATAGATACGTTTTTTCTTTCCCATTCAGTACAGACGTGCAAAACGCGATGGACCAACATCAGGGACCGCTACAAAAAAGAAATAAAAGCAGACGAAATGCCCAGTGGGTCAGGTGTATATGCATAGACTAAATGCATTGCTGTAATAATAACAATAAATAAAACACAAGAATATATATTTTTTAAATATTTTATTCAATCTGCTGTAAAAACATCACCATAGCAACAATCACGTGTCACGAGTCACGTGTGTCTCATTTTGCCGTCGTGCCGTTCCGTTGGACCGCTTGTGTCTTTCTCCCATTCCCTCCAGCAGATGTCTCCCATCTGCCGCCTGCCGTCTGCCTGATTCCATGTGAATGTGGCATAAATCACACCCGTTCAATACTTCATGGTTTTAACCCTTTGAGTAGTGAGGGTTTTTTTTTTCAAATGCTGGTTTGAACATTCACCTCAAAAGGTTAAGGAACTTGAAGGTCTCATTTTTATAATTTTACCAATTTTTTGTGATTCCCACGAGTCTATTGGACTTAAAAAAAAAGGTTTAATCTATCTTCTTTGGATTTTATTTTAATATGGTTTTATTTTTAATCTCACCCTCAGACCTCAGTTTGTCAGGCTCGGTAACAAATTGTCTGACACCATTTTAATCAACACAGGAGCACCTCAAGGCACAGTTTTATCTCCTTTTTTATTCTCACTTTATACCGCCGACTTCAGACATAGTCAGCCATCCTGCCTGGTGCAAAAAATTTCTGATGACACCGCCTTAGTGGGTCTGCTTAACCAGAGCAATGATGTGGCCTATAGAAACGAAGTCCAATCCTTTTCCAGCTGGTGTGACTCTAACTTCTTAAAGTTAAACGTAGGAAAGACTAAGGAGTTAGAGATTGATTTAGAAAGAAAAGAGAGGAGGTCCTTCCAGTGACAATTAATGGTCAGGTGATCGAAATTGTCGGGCCTTATAAGTACCTTGGTATCCATTTGGTTACCAAGGTTGCCTAATGGCAACGTTATGTCTTCTTAGTCGACTCTGACAAGGCAACACCCCTTTTCCATAATATGAGACCTTTAAGATTTTGTTGTTTTGAAAGATATTCACATTTTACTACTGTTTGTATGTTTTCGTCTTACAATGCACTTTTTCCACTTTTCATTGAATTCAGGGAAAATCAAAGAAAAAGCTGTATTGCATAGATGCAAGGAATGTATTTCTACAAATAGTATATTTGATTTAAAATTCTTTTTGTACAATGAGTTTGTATTGGAACTGTCTCCAAAAGAATTGTTCTTAAATCAAGGACAGTGCTAATCCTATTTAAAACTGGAAAAGCAACATTAAAGGCTAATGTTCTGGCAGAAGTATCTTTGATTTCATTTAGCCTTCTTAAGATTGGTAGAAGTTTTATATCTTCCCAGTCTTAATTTAGTTGACTATGGTATTTGCTCTCACTTAGACCCACTTTGGGATGGGAAAGACGTGATTGTTAGAAATGTAACCGTGTTAGTCTTTGGCACAAGCTCAACATGTTATATGGTTATTGTCTAAACCTTCATCTTCAATTAACGAAACTGTTGTGGCGTTGTTGCAATATGAATCCAAACACAGGGCACAGGGGTGAGGTCAAGTTATGAAGATTTATTGCAAGCTACCGGAGAATGGAGGTGGAGTTGAGAGGAGATGATGGCTAGCAGAGGCAGAGGACTGAGCGTAGTTGGGACAGCAGACAGGTTGGAAAGAAGGCAGGTGGGTATGTAATGATCCCAGGGCACAAGGAAAAATGGTGAGCACAAGTATAGAACACAGAAACAACAGATTCTCAAAAATGACTGGAACCTTTAAGTGAACCTGAACAGTATCTGAGACAATGATGTGGCGATGAGTGGGAGTCGAGCAGGGGTAGATATGCAGGAGAAGGTGATGAGCTGATGGAAGACACGTGTGCAGGTTGAGCTGGGAGCCAGGAGCCAGGAGAGTGAGAGAGGGAGCGCCACAAGAACACCACACCCACATCACAGACACAGAGGGAGACAGAATGGAGCACAGGAGAAGCATGGAAGGGGGAAACATTAGGAAACACAAGGGAAGACACTGGGGCATGGCCATGGCTGTGACAATGCGTTATGCTTTCTGAATTTTATTTACTTTTTTTCACATTATTGACTTTAATCTGGTTCTTTCACTCCTTTCAAGACAAAAAGCACATCAGAAGGATGGGATAAAGACAGGAATGTTTGTAATTAGTAGTTAGTGCTTGTTACCTTGTAGCTGAATAACAAACCAGGGCTAGCTGTGAGGCTAGTGGAGCGTTAGCCGCAGCATGACCGGAGGGAAGCACAGCCAATTAGCCTCTGCTAGCTTCCCAGCTAGCCCCGGCTCTCCGTTTGGATCCAACTGGAGCACCGAGCCCTGGTTTGTTATTCAGGTTAAAGTGGGAAGAAGCAGCAGGTTTGTCAGGCAGCTGAGTGAAGTGGAGCCTGCGGAGGAAACACCGGGACTGTCTGGATGTAATAGTCCGTGGAGGTGCTGCAGTGCTCGGCTGCACAGATAGGAGACCCCTCGGTTGACAGGATGTACAACTCTCTTCTTCTTCTTCTACTACTTCTTCTCTGGGGTTTAACGGCAGCTTGGATCCTTAGCGTTGCATTACCGCCATCTTCTGGAGTTATTTGACTCCTATATTATCCAGTGCCTCATATTCTCCATATCAGCCCAGTTCTTTTTAGAAAGTATATCAGACACTTTCTGCCTTTCCCAGTCGCACCACACACCAGTAGGTCCTTTAAGCTTGATCCTGTGAGTCCTTCTTTCCTCATCTCCTCCAGCATTTCCTTCCGTTCCTCTCTGTAGGCCTATTTGTTGCAGTTAGTAGTCACATGTTCCACGGTTTCTGGTGTCTGACAATAGTCACATAATCCATTTACATGTTTCCCTATAAGTGTCCCATTCAAGTTACTATGTCCAATTCTAAGTCTTGTCATCACTGTCTCCTCTCTCCTGTTTCCTCCCCTGCTTCTCCCAGTACCCACTCTCTTCTGTAGTGCATATATAGATGTCTCCCTCTCACTTCCTAGTGCTGCTGCCATTTTTCATTAGTTTTCTTCAATACTATAGTCTTTTCTTCCAGTTTTGATAACTTGATAATGATATCTATATTTTCTTTTTTAACTGCTTGCTTGGCTATAAAATCAGCTTTCTCGTTACCCACAATGCCCATTTGCGCTGGAACCCAAATAAATTTGACTACTATACCTTGTCTTATTATTCTTGAAGGCATTTTCAATATTTCATACAATATGTCTTGTCGATTTGTGGAAGTACCACACTTTAAACTACACAAAGCAGATGCTGAGTCACTACATATAAGCACATGGTTTGGTCTGGCTTGCTCCACCCACTCTAGCGCCATCACAATAGCCAACAATTCAACTGTATACACACTTAAATAATTTCACATTATTTTACCCATTTCCACTCTTCTACTAGGAACTGCAACAGCAGCCCCAGTGCTGCCTGTTGATGGATTTTTTGAACCATGTGTAAATACATGAACATAACCCATATAACTAATTTCTGTATAGTTATAAAATTCATGTACACAATCTACATTTTTATTTCTTGCTTTAACCTGAAGCAGCTCTAAATCCACCATCAGTCCCTCTAACATCCACACAGGGGTTGTAGGCCACAATACTGTCGGGCAGAACTCCATTTCATACACCCCAGGTCTCTTGCTGTTTCATCTCCTGTCCATCCAAACCTTAAATTCATTGTTCTAGCCCTTTCCCAACATTGTTGTAACACTTTTCTGGTTGGGTGATTTTGTTCATGTCCTCTTAGATTCATCCAATAATTAACTCTTAGCTGCTTCTTACATAAAGACAGCAGCATTTCTCCTGCTTCAACTTGCAGGGCACACACAGGTGATGTTCTTGTTGCCCCTACACACAGCCTAAGAGCCCGAGCCTGGATCACATCTAATACTGCTAATACAGTTTTTGCAGCAGAACCATATACTACACTTCCATAACCCATCCTTGATCTAATTAATGCAACATAAATATATTTCAAGGATGCCACATCTGCTCCCCAGTCCAAACCTACAAGGCATCTCATTACATTTATAACTTTTTTACATTTGTCAGCAATATTTTTATGTACCACTCTCTCACTTCCCTACTTTGTTTATCTCATGCATTCCTCTGACTTCTGGTTTCTCTTTTTTGCATTATTTCCTCTCACGCAGGCGCAGAACTTACGTGCTACTTGGCCGTCGGATGTAGTCTTTATAGTGTGTTCAAATGCAACTGACACAGGGCGACGTGAGGCGACGTAGACGACGCAACAGTTGGCTTTTGTCGCTGCTGGTTCTTTGATGTTGGTTTGGTGTGTCAGCACCTTTACACAAAAAGGGTAACTAATGAGTAGATAATGATTCAGTACTCATTACCTACTCATTTTGATGTCTCACTTTACTTTAGGATACACATAAAGGGTAGGTAATGATTAAGTAATAGTTAGTTCCTCATTAGTTCCTCAGTAACTACTCCTCTGAAATTTGATTAGGAGTTACTGAAGAACTGACCATTAACTAATAGTTAGTTCCTCATTAGTTCCTCATTCATTCCAAATTGTTTCATAGTAACTACTCTAAATTTTGTGCACCTCAAACAATTGTACTGTGAACAACGGTGTGATCAGTATACAGTACTTTACACGCAGCCCCCATGGTAAGTTCTTTAAGCTTAGCCTACCTAAGATGTGACACACTATCATATTTATTTCTAAGGCATCATCGTACAGAATAACATGGATGATCATATTAATGTGTATGTGGTCTGAAAATAATTAATAAAAGTCTTCTCAAGAATCCTGCTGTCTGTAATTTTTTTTATTAAGGAACTAATTGTAAAGATGATGATGAAGTAATGAAAGACTACTCATTATGTGTCATTTTACTTCAGGACATAAAAAGGTTAACTAATGGACAGGTTATTGTTAATGATTCTGTACTGATGAAGTAACTAGTTCACTAATTATTAAGTCGTGATTAACCCCTCTATGAAATTTGATCATGAGTTACTGAAGAACTGACCATTAACCAATAGTTAGTTCATCATTAGTTCCTCAGTAACTAGTCCTCTGAAATTTGATCAGGGGTTACTGAAGAACTGACCATTAACTAATAGTTCATCATTAGTTCTTCATTAGTTCCTCAGTAACTACTCTAATTTTGTGTAGCTTATTGTAAAGTGTTACCATTACGTGTTTACGTTTACCGGAAGAAAACACTGTAGTCCTCGTTCCGGATAACAAGATGCTTGACGCCGCCATTCTTAGTGCCTTTTTCAGGCTTGTTTCACTTATATTCTTAAAGCAGCAGTACGTCAACAATCTTGTTCTGCTAATGCTTCATCTGTTGAGGAGGAGAAGGGAGGTAGAAGGTCGAAGAGGGGAGACAGAAGACCGTGCTGTGGCGAATGGAAACCGGTTAGTGCAACGAGTCCGACTGCTCTATCTCAGCCCGTTGCTATACGCGCTATACGTCATCGCGCCAGAAGGGCAAGGAAAAGAGCATGAGCAGAAAGACCGTAATGAACTTAAAGAGGAATGAGTGTATAAAAGTGTGAGAAATTCTTTCATTCGGAATTAGAAACGGAAAATTCCAGCCCTTACATCGGAATGAATTTTCAGTCGCATTGACCATTTTCATTCCGAATTAGGTGTTTACAAGATCACTTTTAATAGGAATGAACTTTCATTCCGAATGAAAAAGGAATTAAACTGTCCATGTAAACCCACTCATTGTCTGTCCACAACAAAAGCTTTCTCGGGATAACAATGGATATCACGTCACTGGATATAACGTTACTGGGACTAAAAATCTACAGAAGCGCTACCGCTTAATGTAACATTACAGCACTGTGGTGAGGCCAGCAGGTCGACAATGACTTCAGAGATGGTTAGAGACGTGTTTCATTAAAGGGAAATTTCGGTTTATTTCAACCCGTCTCCTATCGTCCTAAATTTGTTTCAAGTCAGATACAGCCGGGGCGCATAGTAGCGTCAGACCTGTTAAAACGTAATTGAACGGGCAACCTTCAAGTGCAAAGTTAGTCCACTAAACAAGCTTTTTCTCCACAAAGACTGCCTCATATCGTTAGGATAAATGTCAGAGAACATATATAAAACGACATGTAAACGTGTTGTCT
>NC_065527.1:29684705-29688491 GCF_006386435.1 Epinephelus moara | reverse complement strand
TGCACTTGAAAGGATGCCCGTTCAATTACGTTTTAACAGGTCTGATGCTACGGCTGTATCTAGGCTAACGGCTAACATGCTAACTATTATTTCTATGTCACTAGTGACTTGAAACAAATTTAGGACGATAGGAGATGGGTTGAAATAAACCGAAATTTCCCTTTAAGATGCTCTGGTAAGAATTGTTCATATACCTCTATCTGACTTGACTATCTTTTATTGTTTAGGGCTAAAATGTTTTAGTGAAAAGGAACTTCAGTTTGTGAAGGAATATTGCATGCTGCGCGCTGTTTTAAAACCTGGCCAAAAATAACTGAGTAACGCATCGTTTGCTAACGGTAACTGAGTTACTGAATTTAAAAACTAACGCGTCAGAGTATTAGTTACTGCCAAAACTAACGGCGTTACTGTAACGTGTTACTGCCCAACCCACCCCCCACCCCCACAAACACAGACACACATGAACACACATGGAGGTGATAACAAAGCACCCACACACACACACACACACACACTGCTCATTCACTGGTCATCCTGGCGCAAGCAGTGGTGGTGGTGGAGGGACATTAGTGGCTTAGTGGATAGAGCAGGCGCCTCATGGCTGTTGCCACAGCGGCCCTGGTTCAACTCCAGCCTGTGGCCCCTTGCTGCATGTCATTCCCCCTCTCCCCCCTTCATGCTTAGCTGTCCTATCAATGAAAGGCAAAAATGCCCAATAAAAAAAAATATCTTTAAAAAAACAAAAAAGCAGCGGTGTTGGGCGGGGCAAAGCCAAATTCCAAATTTTTTAGTGACCTTGCATTAGCAAACACGTCCCAGGGTATTTTAAAACTTCATGATAGTCACGTTGCCTTCCGTTTTCACCTGAAGAAGCTCGACTAGCTAGCAAGTATAACCGTTTCTACCTAAACAACACTAAAATCAAACATGACCCCAAATTACTGTGTGCTGGCAAAAAACAGTCAAAACACACAGCATGCCTGCATTGCAGTGCTCCCAGTATCTTTCATTTCAAGCTATCCACATAAACAACACCGAGAGCAAACTTCCTTTTGTACATTTACAGCTATCAGTTCTGTCTTGTCTTTGCTGTTTTTGTAGTCAAGGTTGTATCTGGTAGCATAAAACCACTAGTAATGTGTAGTCCAATGTTTAAGGGGTAGTTCAAATGTATTTCAGCCAGTGATCATAGTCTCTAATCATTTAAATGACCAAGGAAAGCGCATGCATTCAGCTGAAATGAGGATGAACTCCTCCCTAGCCTTTTATTCCACAGTCTATGTCTCCATCTGGTGGCTGAATCTGGTTCAAGCCTAAAATCTTTAGGATTTTTTTTTTTTCCACTAAGGGGTAATTTTGTCCATTTGTTAGCATTTTCTTTGAATTGGATAATATGGAGTCATCTGATTGATAAATAAAGCCAAAAACAGTTGTGTTCAGATGGAATTGATACCTACAGTGACATGTAACTAGTGATGGCCAAATGAAGCCTCATGAAGCATTTTCTTTATTTTATGAGCCCACTAGATGGCACTCTTGGTTTGTAGAGAGAGGCTCAAAGAATGGCAATTCAGTGTGCTTTCAACCTTTTGTTGAACAAAAAGTGCCATCTAGTGGGCTCATAAAATAAAGAAAATGCTTCATGAGGCTTCATTAGGCCATCGCTACATGTAACTGACATTAAATGAGTTTTAAACTAACCTGAGAGACACAGATAGAATACAAATGTACCCTAAATGGCCAATCTGGAGATTGCGCCTATGCATGCCTCTCCTAAACCTCTCTAAATTTGCTCTGCTTTACTTTGTCGGCATCAGTCTTGGCACAGGTAATGTTCAGGTTTGCTAAAAGTGGACATTTTTGTTTGGGGGGAATGAAATCTTCTTTCTTCATTTACTCTTTTACTTACTAACATCTGTACTGGTGCTTACACCTCACGGGTTTTACCTTTATTATGATACTAAGATTATTCATATAGACCTTGTAGTTGCAGATATAAACTCTATTCATTTTCAAACAGGGGTCTGAGCAAGAGGCCAACTTAACAAAAGGTTTTGAATCAAATTTTAATCATAGTAGAGAATCTTAACATACTTTAAAACGTGTCTGGAGGGGATTACAACAACATGCTTTTATTTTTCCATTTCTGCAGGTTCGACATTGTGGAATGAGAAGACTCTGCAAGAGCACACAAGTAGAAAGTCTCAGCACAGCTGTACATATGAAATTTCTGCCTCTGACACCATTGACTCCGAGTCCTCTCGGTTGGATGTTGAAGCTTCTCTGAAGGCAAGTTTCCTGTGTGGACTGATTGAAGTTGGAGGATCTGCCAAGTATCTGCATGATACGAAGAAATTCAAGAATCAGAGCAGAGTAACAGGTTGATACAGAGCGAGTCACCACCCACTTTGAGCAGTTGTCAGTGAATCAGCTTGAAACCATGCAAACCCAGATAAGTGTTTCCAGGCAGAATTCGGCCACGCATGTAGTCACAGGCATCCTTTATGGGGCAAATGCTTTCTTTGTGTTTGACAGTGAGAAGTTGGAAGCCAGTGAGGTTCAGGACATCCAGGGCAGCATGGAAGCTGTGATAAATAAGATCCCCACATTTAAAATTGAGGGGAAAGCTTCCATCAAGCTGAATGATCAGGAGACGGCCCTGACCAATAGGTTCTCCTGCAAATTCTATGGAGAGTTCATTCTTAAAAGCAACCCTACAACATTTGAAAATGCAGTGAAGACCTTTGTGAAACTTTCAGAGCTACTGGGAGAAAAGGGAGAGAATGCTGTTCCACTGAAGATTTGGCTGAAGCCATTGAAGAATTTGGATGCCAAAGCTCCTGAGCTGACAAAGGGGATCAGCATCAGACTAGTGAGGAAGACGCAGTATGTTCTAGAAGATTTAAAGGAAATAGGAATCAGATGCAACGATTCTCTGGAAGACAGGATGGTAGCGGATTTCCCAACCAATCGAGAAGAGTTAAGCACATTCCAAAAATTCTGTCATCACTATGCATCTAGCCTCCAGCAGACCATGGCGACGAAATTCCCCTCCATCCGTGATGGTAAAGAAGATGAGAGGTCAGTAGAAGAAGTCTTTGATGGCCAAGAGCAGTCACCATTCAATCATGAAAAAGTTGGCTAGATCATAAAGAGAGAATATCCTGTGTAGAGACCATGAAGGGAACAAAGATCGTCTGAAACCAGTCAGAGCTGGAGAGAGAGGTTCTTGCTCCAGGTATGGAGGATACTCTGTGCTTTGTTTTCACCTCCATGTTAAAGGGTGACAGCTATCTTGATGAGATGGCCAACTACTTAAAGTCACCTAAATTAGGAAGTACCGAAGAAGATCCATGGTATTTCTCAGGTTATGTTTTGACCAAATTGAGAAAAAAAGCCAAAGCTGTCCGTTACCTTGCCCAAGCAAAGATAGACAACAGGTGCCATTTCATTCTTTTTGCAGCAGAAAGCTAAGGCTTCTGTCTTCCCCATTATCACGCCATGACCTTACAGTACTGTACCTTACATGCTGTGCAAATGTGGTATTTTGCTGTAATTTTCCCTCGTAATGGCCGTGGGAGATTACCGCTTGCCTAATCCTGTATATCTATATCTATGTATCTCTCTCTCTCTCTCTCTCTCTCTCTCTCTCTATATATATATATACATATATGTATATATATATGTATATATGTATATGTATATGTATATGTATATATATGTGTGTATATATATATATATATATATATATATAGAGAGAGAGAGAGAGAGAGAGAGAGAGAGAGA
>NC_065527.1:29682830-29684486 GCF_006386435.1 Epinephelus moara | reverse complement strand
TATATATATATATATATATATATATATATATATATGTATTATATATTATATATTTATTTTTTCATATGTATATATAGATAATAGGTAGAGCATTTATGCCTTTTGCAGCAGCATGTGTGTAAAATTATTTTCAAATCAGTCAACAGGAGGTGCCACCAGTTCAAACAGTGCACCAGCCTTTTGCATAATTTGACAATAAATCAATGAGGGTTTGTTCAAACATCACCAAACTTGGTGGATAAGTCCTTGAAATGTCGCCCCAAAATGTTTCTGCAATTGACCAATAGGAAGCAACAGTGCTCCCAAAGAAGAGTGTGGCCCAGTAGAGGTATGTACGTTAATGAATGAGCATCTGTCTGATCGTCATGAAACCTTTTGTTAATCATTAATGCTATTTTCTAACTCTTTGTTATTAATATCATTATCTTTATTACTGTTGTATTATTTACTGAGAATCATCACTCACGTACACTCCCTTGCACACACACACACACACACACACACACTGAACAAATGGACTGACAAGGAAGTCATATTATAGAAAGCAGTCAGGAAAAACAATTCATACTTGAGTAAGCTATAATGGTAAATGTGTCAAAACAAGAATAGAATATCTTTATCGTCATTGTACATGTACAATGAAATTGAATGCAAATTGGGCATTAAACAATATATTTAAATTTAAATTCTGATCCAACTTCATCTGTCCTTAATGAGAAAAAAATGATGTTATTTATTTCCATATACTTTAAAAGTTTCAATGAATTAAATTGTAATTTGAAATTCATTTGATTTACATCTGTCAGACAGTCTTCAAAAACTATACATTTTGTGAGTTTTTAATCAGCTTGTGTTTATATGAAAACACATACATTGTGTTTTATTTTGAGATCACACTGCTGACGTTTAAACTGTGATGATACAATATGCTGACGATATCCTAGTTCATAATTTAAATGCAATTCATTCTTCTCAGACTCTGTTTACTAAAACTAATTAAACTTTCTGGACACTTCTAAAACATTCTGGTCACATCATGAACCTAGTTAGTAGTTCTGCTGTTCTCAAAATCAGGAATATTAAACACAGCATGATATTAACTCATGCTGCCTTTCGAAAGACAGTAATAAGCTATTTCAAAATCTTCAACCACAGCTGAGTTCAGTCTTTCTGGGTTGATTGGAACTCTTCAGACATCAGTTTCTTTTATAGTAACACACATGAAAAAAAGATTGAATATGATTTAATGAAAAAGTTCTTTATTGTGTTGAAATAAGCAAAGTACAGCAGGCAACAAAATTTCATAAATGAAAGATTTAATTAGAGAGTAAGTGAAGGAAAGAAAGAGATAAATGGGGAGTGACAGTATTGCAGAGAGCAGACTGAGAGCAGTAGCAGAGTAAAACCAGCAGCAGAGTCCAGTAAGTCAGGTCAGGACTGGGAACACTGGTCTCTCCTCAGTGTCTCTGCGAGTGGAGTCTGGGAGCCCTGGGTGGCCTCAGAGGTCACAGAGCCCACCTTCCTCCACTGGTCTGCAGGGAGCCTCAGGGTGCTGCTCCAGCTGTAGAGGCCATCCTTCTCCAGCACCGCAGGGCTCCTGCTCTCCTCCCAGCTGCTGCTGTTGCTGCTGCTGCTGCCGTCCACCTTCCAGGCCAG
>NC_065527.1:29681321-29682330 GCF_006386435.1 Epinephelus moara | reverse complement strand
AGGGATTCCACATCGTTTTACAGGCAGTGGATCAGATACTGACTTCACTCTGACCATCAGTGGAGTCCAGACTGAAGATGCAGCAGTTTACTACTGTCAGAGTGTACATGTCATCAGCAGTCAGTGGTTGTTCACACAGTGAAAAAGCGTCGTACAAAAACCTCCCTCAGTCAGACTGAACAGAAACTGAGCTGACTGCTGCAGCTGGAAGCTACTGCAGAGACTGATACACTTCACTGAGGACACACACACACACACACACACAAAGCAGTGGCGGCTGCTGGTCTTTCAAACAGGGGAAGCTCACTTTAAGTTTACATCATAAAATTTGTCATATTGTAGCGAGGCAGTAACTTATAAAAGGAACATCTAATTGAAGCAGTTTTTCAACCACAGTCATGCCATAGAACCACAGCAAAACACACCTCAAAGATTTTCAGATGGGTTTAAACACCCGAACTGTGTACAAACGGTGAAAATGAGTTATATCGCTTATGGAAATAAGGAACTCCGGACGGCACTCTGTCAGAAGACACTCACAAATATCCACATGGGACTCAGCTTGAAATGTAAAGCACTGTCAGTCACAAAGGGGTTCAGCCTTGTAGCCAATTCCTCCAATCATCATGCATACACCGAGCACCCTCTCCCGCATACCGCTCCATTAGGACCCAGGGAAGCTGAGCCTCCCTGGAAGTGACGATTTTGTCGCATTTATCCAATGACCGTCTCGCTTTGCTGCATGAAAAAAACTGCTCAGTGCTGTCTCATAGGAATTCATGGGGGCTCCGCGTCCACCGTGCTGACACAAGAATGTATGACAGGGAGGTCGCGTTTGAAAACTGGTGATAAACAGCTGACGTTTGAACATCACAGTCATGATGTGAAACGCATCCAGCGCACGTTTAATGCAATATAAATTCTTATTTTAATGTAAATTCAATAGTGCATATTTGACCATTTCTTCTATGAAATTTTAGGGGAAGTTCAGCCTCCCTTGTTGTCTCAG
>NC_065527.1:29679413-29680902 GCF_006386435.1 Epinephelus moara | reverse complement strand
TTCTTTTCCTAAACCTAACCCACATAACTTAAACTCTTCCAAACCTAATGACATAACTCCACATTAAACACTAAGTTGTTAGATATGATAGAAACCATTGTTTGTGCGTTTTCCCAAGAAATTCCACAAACTGTTGTATTACGGTACGCTGAAAACCAACAAACCCTGATCATAAGAAAATTGCTCAGAGTATGACCATTCTACAGTGTTTTTTCCATGAAAAGATCCAGGCGGAGATCCAAATGACAGAGCAGACAGAGAAATATAAGAAAAACAATGCCGGATTCAGGAAGCTGAGATCTTCCTGAATCCGGTGATACCAAGCATCACATGGTTTGATGACGTAGTGAGCCTGTGAGATCCCATTTAACAGAGGAGGGAGGGAGCGCGGACGCCGGCATCCGAACGGAGTTAAAGAGGCTAGACAGCTAAACCAGTGTAGAACCGGATGTATGGTGGGAGAGAGGCTTATCAATCACCTGGTATATGCTGACGATCTGGTCATTATGTCTCCCTCTAGTGTTAGTATGCAGCAATTGCTCAGAATCTGTTCCTGCTACGGTGTGCAGTATGCATAGGCGTAGGATTGGGTAGGGACCAATATTCCAATATTCAATAACCAATATTCAGCCCCTTCTGTATTGTCCCTACCACTATAAACACTGGCTGTCGGCGTCTGCTCAATATGGTACACAAAGGGTTAACAATCATTGGTGTCTACCATACGTCCAGCAGGCCCAGCACCAACAACAGTCCTTGATGAACTGGATGAAAAGGAAAAAAACAGATGTGAGTCGGTTGGTTCAGTAAATAAGCTAAAAAAAAATCGTATTTTCTGCCAACACCTGTTGATGTTAGGCTAATTGAATGGCGTTCCTTGGCAACTCTTTGCTAGATAATGAGTTGCCAACGAGCTAATACTAGCTGAGCTAAGTTTGACAACTATTAGATCAATATTATATACCAGAGAACAAGAAATTGCACTTCACATGCTCCATCAGCAATCATAGATGTCATGTTGTGATGACACAGTTCAAATTAATGTTCGTAGTAAGATGACATGATAGAAACAGTCTGAATAAATAAAGTGTAAACACTATAAATAATAGCTCCTTCAGTGACAGTCTTCAGCATCCATGGTGTGTGAAGGGGAGACTTAGAGAGAGAATAGAGATCCACTGCTCCCAGTAAAAACACCAACACTGAGTCATAGTTATGTAATAGATGGGTGTAAGTGCAACATTTTGCACACAGTTGTATTATAATGATTTTGGAGCATTTACATTTTTGTTGATTTATTTTATTTATGGTTAACATGATGAAGCTGACTAACTTGTGTTGACATTATGGCTGTTCTTTAGCCTATATACATTCAGATGTTGTTTAATGAATTACACAATTGTAAAACATACAGTATGTTTTCCTCAGGCTACAACAATCAAAATCTATGACTGTTGCATCTCAGATTGTCCCACTGTTCACATGTCTT
>NC_065527.1:29677241-29678380 GCF_006386435.1 Epinephelus moara | reverse complement strand
GCCAGTCAAAGAATGGAGTCATTATGGCCCTAGCGGTGCCTGCACAAAGTGACACAAAATATTTGTCATACTTCTGGAAGCACTGGAATAGATGCCTGTATGTGTTTTAAACCTACTTGTTGTGTTGTTTTCTTTATTGTATTGTCTGTGTTTTTGTATGTATTTTATGTGGACTTGTTTCTGGAATAAAGTTTATCTATCTATCTATCTATCTATCTATCTATCTATAGATGTCATTTAACAGCCATAATTCAATCTAAATGAAAGCATCTAACTGGATTATTTTGATATTGGCTACTTAATGTTTCCAACTGCCCAGCATCCAGTACAGACAGGTGTGGGCTGTTTTTGTTTCATAATAATCATTATGTGGAAAAATCATTTGTTTCAATTTCTGTCATTAAAAAATAATTCGTTTTTTTTTTGTATTGGTAAAAAAGAGCAACGGAGAGAAATTCCCACAGACTCCCTGCAATAGTGCTAACTGGCATGTCATTCAACACAATGTTGCTCACCTTCTTCGTTGGGTTGGGGAGGGGTAAAGTTATGGGGAGACAGGGCTGCTGCTTCTGACTCATCTGTTGTTGAGTCTGGTGAAAGGGGCAGGGACAACTGATGTAATATGAATATCTTGCTAAACATTTAGCTGCACTGATTAAATGTTGGTTAAAAAGGAGTGAAATGTAGGCTAACACTAGTCTATAGCTATCTTATTTCACTATGGACATTAAGCTAACAGATTCATTTCTACCACTCACAGACTACAGGCTACCCACCTTTCTTGGAGAAAAACTGGCTCACATATTGACACCCTCTCCAGATTTTCTTGTAGTACTAGGTAGCATGATGATGACTGTAGCGTTCTAACGCAACTGCTGACTGCTACTAGGGACCGTCACCATCAGTGCGCTAACACAGGACCAAACCATTTCATGCAGATACAGGGGGGTGGTCAGTCAATATGGATGTTTACTTTTTGGTCAATGGGGATATTAAACTTTTACTTTTAATTTAAAAATCAGTTTATTTACATGAAAGTTGTTTAGTTGTCAACAATCCTATACACATATGTTTTTAATGACCATGTGTTCATAGGAAAAAACATTACTTATGTTATATTTTTGAGATTACACTGCTGA
>NC_065527.1:29675261-29676214 GCF_006386435.1 Epinephelus moara | reverse complement strand
TAAATTCTTATTTTAATGTAAATTCAATAGTGCATATTTGACCATTTCTTCTATGAAATTTTAGGGGAAGTTCAGCCTCCTTTGTTGTCTCAGAGCAATCGCCCCTGACACAAACTGTGCACACACAATTCTAATTATAATCTCTTTTTCTTATTTGATTGATTTGATTGATTTGCCAGTTAATAAAAAGGAGACAAGCTCAGGCAGTAAATTAGAAAAGACTTGGTCACGACCTTTGACCTCATACTGGATTGCAGCCATTTCAATTTTGTCCAGTTAAAAGAAAACATCGACACACAGAGCAGCATTAGAAATATTCATGATAAAATGTAGTCCAAACAGAACTTGTGAATGAATGAATGAACTTTCTTTAATCTCTGCTTAACATAACACTTTTCTTCTTTATGCAAATAAAACCTATAGAGCACTTCAAATATACTTTTTCACAACAGTTCATAGCAACACACACAAAATACTGACAAGAAAATAATGCAAAAAAACATAAAAAGGCCACTCTAAACAGGAAGGTCCTCAGCTGCCTTTTGAAGGTGTCCACAGGGTCCACTTGTGTCCAGCTGGAGTGAGTCCCAAAGAACTTAAATCCCCAGTCAAAACCACAGTCACCTTCAGTTTTAAAGTTGTAGTGAGGTAAAACCACAGCTTGTTCTTATTCACTGTTCATACATAAACCTCCGAAAAATAATGCACCACAATTCTTATGTAACCCACATGGACGGGTCAGACAACACAGGATGTTCCCCCAGAGAACCAGTTTTCAGAATCGTGTGAAACCAAGTGAACTTTGAGGTATTTTAAGGTATGGTGTCACCATGTTTCTTTTCCTAAACCTAACCCACATAACTTAAACTCTTCCAAACCTAATGACATAACTCCACATTAAACACTAAGTTGTTAGATATGATAGAAACCATTGTTTGTGCGTTTTCCCAAGA
>NC_065527.1:29662352-29675217 GCF_006386435.1 Epinephelus moara | reverse complement strand
GTCTGCCTGCTAGCTCGAAGCAACTGCCATCTTTGTCCTTTAAAAACCTGAACGCCCTTGGCAGCAGCCAATCAGGAACGAGCACCGATCAAATTCACCAATCCTCGCCGGGCTATGGCACACACCTATTTGCATACAGAAAACACAGAGAACACGCACAGAGAACACATGCAGCAAAACACACACAAACAAACTAAACTACGACAACAGTCGTAACAACCTCCAGACACACCAGCACAACATTGTACAATGTATCTTGACTGGAAAATACAGAAGTGGATCAGACACTCAAATGCTGCTCAAGAGTCAATGCCTTGTCAAAAGTGACACCTATATTACTGAGGGCAGATTGAACTTATGATAAAATGAAAACATCTGAACACTTTAACAATTAAACTTTTATAAGATGTTAGAAACATATCAGCATATAAAGCATCTTCTTAAAGTAACACCACAGTCACATCATCTTCTACACTGATGATGTTACATTGAACATGAAAAAACCTGAGTTTTGTCTCTTTAAGTAAATAATGTGAATATTTATTGAAACAGTTTTTTGTTTATTCTGTTCTGCTTTTAAATTTACAAAAAGAGATCAATTACAGACTGTGGAGTTTACATTTTCTCTAAGGTGTTTAAATTAACGTAGATCCCTTTGCAAAAAGAATTAACAGGACATCTAGCAAAATAAAATGGGTGTCATGGTATGAAACCTTTTATATCACACTCTCTTAAGAGTGCGGTGAATATTTTTTTGGTCATTATTTTCTCTTTCACACCTGTAAAACAAAGACCCCCAGGGCGCCGTCAGGAATTTTGGGCCCCATGAAAAAAAATCACATTGGGCCCCTCCTGCGCAGCTGTTGTCACCACATCTCTAGGACCTAACTGACCCATTAAAAGCTTTACATAACTCTAACTTTGAAGGCTTGCAACTGTCTTGCTTCTTGTAGTTCAATAGTACCAGTACAATATGTACTGCTAGTGAGTTGTACATGCAACAGTCTGCATACAGTATGCAATTCACTATTTGATGCAAGATAAAAAGCTGCCATAAAAAATGTGCTGATGGCCATCTTTTACAGTCTAAATGCAATTTTTATTGTAAAATCCCAAAATGGAAAATTTCTTAACATTAATGAAACACTTAAAAAAATAACTTAAATATACATTAACTTTTCAATCAAAATAAATTAAGATCATCATCTCAAAATAATGAAAACAGCAGATTTTTGATAAGTCTGTATCTATTATCTATATTTTTAATTGTATTAGAGATGATGCATTTATTGTTGGAGATGTTCCTCACCATGATGGTGTGGTTATTAGACCGGATGAGGTATTGTATGTCATAGAGAAATTATCACTGAATAAAGCATGTGGCCTTGATCAAATAGCAGCAGAGCATCTAAAATATGCTAGCAGTAGAGTCTCAGTNGCAGATTTTTGATAAGTCTGTATCTATTATCTATATTTTTAATTGTATTAGAGATGATGCATTTATTGTTGGAGATGTTCCTCACCATGATGGTGGTTATTAGACCGGATGAGGTATTGTATGCCATAGAGAAATTATCACTGAATAAAGCATGTGGCCTTGATCAAATAGCGGCAGAGCATCTAAAATATGCTAGCAGTAGAGTCTCAGTGTTGATTGCTTTATGTTTTACTGGATTATTAATGCATGGAATATTTCCAGACTCTATGCTTGCTGTAGTATTAGTACCTGTTGTCAAAGACAAAACTGTAAAGATATCTAGCCTATAAAATTATAGACCCATTGCTTTGGCAAGTGTACTTTCCAAAGTGCTGGAGCAAATTCTTTTGGATAGACTCCAACAATATATAATCACCACTGACATCCAGTTCGGTTTTAAAAGTAAGCATGGCACAGATTTTTGTATTTATGCACTTAAAGAGATGGTTAGTATGTATAGAGGAAAAAATAGTACAATGTTTTTATGTTTCTTGGATGCATCCAGAGTGTTTGACAGAGTCAGTCATGGAAAGCTATTTGCCAAAGTTTTTGACAGAGTCAGTCATGGAAAGCTATTTGCCAAAGTTCAGGAGCGAGGGGTTCCACCTTATATGATAAGAATATTACAGTACTGGTATACACATTAAACAATGCATGCTCGATGGGGTACAAGTACATCTGCACCTTTCCTTGTGACCAATGGTGTGAGACAAGGAGGAATTTTATCACCTGTACTCTTCAATCTGTATATGGATGATCTGTCTAGACAGCTAAACCAGTGTAGAACTGGATGTATGGTGGGAGAGAGGCTTATCAATCACCTGATATATGCTGACGATCTGGTCATTATGTCTCCCTCTAGTGTTGGTATGCAGCAATTGCTTAGAATCTGTTCCTACTACGGTGTGCAGTATGATATTATGTTTAATTCGAAAGAGTGTTATTTTAATTGTGAAAACCAAGGAGGATAAGAAGTCACACTTTGCTTCCTTTGTTCTAGCAGACCAAGTGCTTGGAGTTGTGAACAAATTTAGATATCTTGGCCACATAATCAGAGATGATTTATGTGATGATGATGACATCCAGCGTCAGTGCTGCAAACTCTATGCACAAGCCAACATGCTTGCACAAAAATTTCATAAGTGTACTGATGATGTCAAGATAGCTTTGTTTAGGTCATATTGTACTTCAATGTGTACTGCACACCTGTGGTGCAGGTACAGTGCTGCAAAAATGAAAAAAATCCAGGTGACATATAATGATGCATTTAGGATTTTACTCAGGCATCCAATATAATGATGCATTTAGGATTTTACTCAGGCATCCAAGATGGACAAGTGCAAGCCATATTTTTGTAAGCAGTGATGTGCCCACTTTTCATGCTGGTCTTAGAAAGTTTATTTACAGTTTTATGTGTCAACTTGGCCAGTCAAAGAATGGAGTCATTATGGCCCTAGCGGTGCCTGCACAAAGTGACACAAAATATTTGTCATACTTCTGGAAGCACTGGAATAGATGCCTGTATGTGTTTTAAACCTACTTGTTGTGTTGTTTTCTTTATTGTATTGTCTGTGTTTTTGTATGTATTTTATGTGGACTTGTTTCTGGAATAAAGTTTATCTATCTATCTATCTATCTATCTATCTATCTATAGATGTCATTTAACAGCCATAATTCAATCTAAATGAAAGCATCTAACTGGATTATTTTAATATTGGCTACTTAATGTTTCCAACTGCCCAGCATCCAGTACAGACAGGTGTGGGCTGTTTTTGTTTCATAATAATCATTATGTGGAAAAACAATTTGTTTCAGTTTCTGTCATTAAAACATATTTCGTTTTCTTTTTTGTAATGGTAAAAAAGGGCAAGAGAGAGAGAGAAATTCCCACAGACTCCCTGCAATGGTGCTAACTGGCATGTCATTCAACACAATGTTGCTCACCTTCTTCATTGGGTTGGGGAGGGGTAAAGTTATGGGGAGACAGGGCTGCTGCTTCTGACTCATCTGTTGTTGAGTCTGGCAAAAGGGGCAGGGACAACTGATGTAATATGAATATCTTGCTAAACATTTAGCTGCACTGATTAAATGTAGATTAAAAAGGAGTGAAATGTAGGCTAACACTAGTCTGTAGCTATCTTATTTCACTATGGACATTAAGCTAACAGGTTCATTTCTACCACTCACAGACTACAGGCTACCCACCTTTCTTGGAGAAAAACTGGCTCACATATTGACACCCTCTCCGGATTTTCTTGTAGTACTAGGTAGCATGATGATGACTGTAGCGTTCTAGCGCAACTGCTGACTGCTACTAGGGACCGTCACCATCAGTGCGCTAACGCAGGACCAAACCATTTCATGCAGATACAGGGGGGTGGTCAGTCAATATGAATGTTTACTTTTTGGTCAATGGGGATATTAAACTTTTACTTTTAATTTAAAAATCAGTTTGTTTACATGAAAGTTGTTTAGTTGTCAACAATCCTATATACATATGTTTTTAATGACCATGTGTTCATAGGAAAAAAACATTACTAATGTTATATTTTTGAGATTACACTGCTGAGACTGATACTATGATGATATAATATGCTGATGATATCCTACTTCATATCCCGAATGCAATTCATTCTTCTCAGAATTTGTAGTTTACTCAGATTCATTAAACTTTAAAGACATTTCTAAAACCATTTCTACAGTTAGTATAATAATACAGTTTCTGCAGTAACAAAAGCTTTAAGGAATCTGGAATAAAGACTGAATTTACTTCTACCATGTGTGGGTCATAATTCGATAATGATTACCAGATGAATATTTTGTTACTATCGTGTTAATATTGTGGCATTACATTCACTCACGGTTTAAAGAAACTTCCAAGCAATATTTACATCTTAAACTCAGCTGAGATAAATCTTTTTGTATTTTAGGGTACCGTTTAGACAGCAAGTCTGTTCTTGTACAAGAACACATGAAAAACATTGATCTGATGAAAAGGTCTTTNAATTTACTTCTACCATGTGTGGGTCATAATTCGATAATGATTACCAGATGAATATTTTGTTACTATCGTGTTAATATTGTGGCATTACATTCACTCATGGTTTAAAGAAACTTCCAAGCAATATTTACATCTTAAACTCAGCTGAGATAAATCTTTTTGTATTTGAAAACCATTGATCTGATGAAAAGGTCTTTATTATTTTGATATAATAAGTTACAGCATACAGTAAAACTTTATCAATGAAACATATTATGATAAGCCACAGTAAAACTTTATCAATGAAACATATTATGATAAGCCCCTTTTCCACCAATATTTCCAGGAACTTTTATTACCAGGAATTTGCTTACCTGGGTAAAATAATTCCTGGTAATCTGTGTGGAGGGCGGCACGGTGGTGTGGTGGTTAGCACTCTCGCCTCACAGCAAGAGGGTTGCGCCGGTTCGATCCCGGGCGTGGGAGCCCTTCTGTGCGGAGTTTGCATGTTCTCCCCGTGTCAGCGTGGGTTCTCTCCGGGCACTCCGGCTTCCTCCCACAGTCCAAAGACATGCAGATTGGGGACTAGGTTAATTGATAACTCTAAATTGTCCGTAGGTGTGAATGTGAGCGTGAATGGTTGTTTGTCTCTATGTGTCAGNAATCTTTTTGTATTTTAGGGTACCGTTTAGACAGCAAGTCTGTTCTTGTACAAGAACACATGAAAACCATTGATCTGATGAAAAGGTCTTTATCATTTTGATTTAATAAGTTACAACATACAGCAAAACTTTATCAATGAAACATTTTATGATAAGCCCCTTTTCCACCAATATTTCCAGCAACTTTTATTACCAGGAATTTGTTTACCTGGGTAAAATAATTCCTGGTAATCTGTGTGGTTTGCATTTCCACAGCACCTCAAAGTTCTGGGAAATTTATGTAAGTTAGCATGATGACGTAGATGATTTAGTGTGTGCCCTGTATTTGACTCCTCTAGCTTGGCTGGTTACGTGCTGGTTGAGAGTTGGGGCTGTTTGTTTAAAAGTATTTTACGATAAGTGTCAAACTAAGTTAGTCTACATACAGGCAGCTGTCATTTGAGCTTATAACTAACAATTCACTATCAGCCAAACTAGCGTGCTGTCCTTGTGTAAGACTTAGTGTCGGTGGATGAGAGACTGTGGGCGGAGCATATTGAATATCGCTGTCTACATGTTTACATGTTTACGCTTGCTGAACACGTGTTGATAAATTATTGGCTTGTTACTCACTAAGGGTTAATGTCACTTACAGTAACGAGTGTAGCTGCCGTCAACTCGAGTCATTTTCAAGTTATCTTCACTCAGCTCAGCTGTTCACTGGTTACCGTGTCACGTCGGTGTGTGTGTGTATGTGTGTGGAGGAGATCAGCGCTGGCCCAAAAGAATCGATACTGTTAGCGCTGATCAATACTACGGTCTTTAATAATTTAGCTCCGGGGCTAATTTAGTACTGGGTTTCGGTACCCATCCTTAATCTAAACAGAAACAAAGTGGAGATTGTGGAAATGAAATACAGTTTGCAGCGGCTGCAAGCGTGTGCTCCACCGATCAGTGTTCTTCGGCAAACAGCCCCGCCCCTCAAGAATTCCGGGTAATCTGAAAAGTCCTACCCCCCCTACTAGGTACTTTTTCCGGGCTAAATTTGGGGTTGAGGGAAAATTTTTTACCCGGGTAATTTCAGTGGAAACACATGGAGGTTTTTCAAAATTCCGGGTAATTGATAAACGTTCCGGCAGGGGAAAAGGGGCTATAGTGTGGGTGACAGCAAAAACAAAATAGAAAGACTGAATTGCAGAGTGCAGACTGAGAGCAATAGCAGAGTAAAACCAGTAGCAGAGTCCCAGTGAGTCAGGTCAGGACTGGGAACACTGGTCTCTCCTCAGTGTCTCTGAGAGTGGAGTCTGGGAGCCCTGGGTGGCCTCACAGGTCACAGAGCCCACCTTCCTCCACTGGTCTGCAGGGAGCCTCAGGGTGCTGCTCCAGCTGTAGAGCCCGTCCCTCTCCAGCACCCTGGGGCTCCTGCTGCTGTTGCTGTCCACCTTCCAGGTCAGACTCCAGTCTGAGGGGAAGCCCTTGTTGACCAGACACGTGAGCGTGGCCTTCCCCTGCTGCAGCTCCTCACTGGAGGGGGGCAGCACGATCCACTGCAGGCAGAGAGATTAATAATATTTTTATGAGATAAACTAAACTCTGTCTTTTTGGTTGTAGCAGAAGTGACTACTAGTTCTGCTGGTCTCCCTCAGACTGGATGAACCTGGTCTTTAATGTTTCAATTCCCTCTTTGAGCTCAGTAACCATGGCAACAGACAGGCGTCACTGCTGAACCATGACAGCAGGTTACAGTACTAATAAAATAAACTGGTACACTTCTCCTCCAGTGTATATCTTTCAGTCCATAAATTCTACCAAACACAAATGGTTATCATTCACTCATCTGTATAATATAATATGAAGAAAAACATAAAAAAAATTCAAAAATCGATTTGTGTAAATATGTCCCACAGTGATGTTCACTTGTTTGTTAATGAACAAATATTTGTCCATCAAACTCAAACCAGAAACGCATTTTCATAAGCACTGATACATTCCTAATCAATACTTTGATAAAGTGATTGATCCATTGATAGTCAGCATCATCAGAGTAATCCAAGTCCCTGTTGGAGTCAGTCAGAGCATTTCCATAGAGAGCCACTTTGCATCAGCAGCACCATGCTCCAGTGCTCTGGGAGAGTTTATAGTCCTGAGAGTTGAACACTGGATGACTGACAGCTGTCCTTCATGACAACAGAAGCCACAGAAATCCTCCTCATCAAAAACATGACTTTGATCTCCGTCCTCATCTGGACTCTCCTCTGCTGCTGCTTCACAGGTAAAGTCCAGAGAATCAAACTCCTCTCCTCTATCAACATCTGTCCCTCTGAAATGAAGCTGACAAAACCATGATGCTGCTTTATGTTTGTGTCTCTGTATCCTCAGAGTCCAGAGGTCAGGTCACAGTGACTCAGCCTGGAGCAGTGAGCTCTGCTGTGGGAGGCTCCGTCACCATCACATGTAGGACCAGTCAGGATGTTTATAGCTCTAACCGTTTAGCCTGGTACCAACAGAGAGATGGAGAAACTCCTAAACTGCTCATATACTATGCCAGCACTCGAGCATCAGGGATTCCAGGTCGTTTTACAGGCAGTGGATCAAACTCTGACTTCACTCTGACCATCAGTGGAGTCCAGACTGAAGATGCAGCAGTTTACTACTGTCAGAGTTATCATGACATCAACAGTCAAGCTGTGTTCACACAGTGTAAAAGTGTCGTACAAAAACCTCCCTCAGTCAGACTGAACAGAAACTGAACTGACTGCTGCAGCTGGAAGCTACTGCAGAGACTGATACACTTCACTGAGGATACACACGCGCACACACACACACACACACACACACACACACACACACACACACACACACATTTAGATTTAAAACTGTAACTTTCCTAAATCTTTTCACGACACTTTTCTTTTTCAAGCAAATGAAACCTATATAGCACTACAAATATACTTATTTTTAAACAGGTCCTCCAGGAAACCAGTGTTCAGTATCATGTGAAACCAAGTGAACTGTAGGAGCTAAATGGATGTTTCATGCGGCTTGACCTGGCTGCTGCAATTTGCACGGTTGTTGCCACGGCTTCCTTGGCTGTGTCGAGTTCAGACAATAAACTGCAGGTTCCAGTTGCAGAACAACCATCATGTTTATTCATTCCAACAAAACACAGGTTCAATGAATGTCCATTTCTTTATCCTTTATTCAAACTGAACACACAGCACGTTGTACACTGTACCGCACAACAGTGGTCAAAAACCTTTTGCTCCTTCAGGTTGAAACACCTGACAGAAACAATGTTGTTCCTACCTTTATACACTAGTGCTCCAAGTGCCAATACAGCGCCACCAGTGTACATCCATGGTAAACACAATTCATGTCTGCTGAGTGGAATGACATATTTGGCTCTTACATGAACTTTGACATATTTTAAGGCACATTGTCAACATGTTTCTTTTCCTGAACCTAACCTACGAAACTTTACCTTTCTAAACCTAACCTACTTTACTTTACTTTTCTAAACCTAATGTACATAACTTAACATTAAGCACTAAGTTGTTAGGTATGACACAAACCATTGTATGTGAGTTTTCACAAGACACCACACAAACTGTTGTATAACGATACTTTGAAAACCAACAAGCCCTGATCATGAGACGTTACTGACCTCCTAGTGTTTAGGCCTGTATAACATCATTAATATACTGTAGGAGGGTGCCTGACTGTGTAGACCTCTAAAAGTGATCACAAGTTTCTTGACCTGGATTTTTTCTGTAGGAGGAAGTGAGCAACAAAAATGAAGACAGTGATATAAGATCTTTTTAAGGACCTGGTCAAAGGCCATATGACAGCCCACTGGACCACTGGTTAGTGATGCATGGATGTGAAAGACATGGCAAAACAGTAACAACAGAGTAAATGGACAAATAGTGCATTGAAATCTTCATCTAAGCTTGAGGCCAGGGGCGTCGTTTCAGCAAAAGCTAAGGTATGGCAATATGACATGACGTCACAGAGCTACTGATGATGGAGTTTCAAAAATATGAACTTATATAAAACTTCACTTTGGTTTTTGACCTGTCAGAAGTACATACTATGGTATTGAAAACTGTTTCAAAGGACATGAAGCTGTTTCTCACATTCATAATACCTAATGTCTGCATGTAATGCACGACTTGGTGAGAGCAGTGAAAACATCGGACCTATTTCGGCGCATATTTCCGCACCACGGACAGCGAGCAGGGGTTTAATTATCATTAGTCATGTGTTTACCTTCACAGCAAATAAACAAAATAAAAGCTAATTTCTAGAAGATAACCAAGGGGTCCGGTGTATGAAACACAGTAAAACAAAGGCCAATTTGGTATAATATTGTATAGGCGAATTTATTGGAGTGTCTCCAGAGACCGAAAATGCAAGCTTAACATGCCGACATGAAGAAAAAACCCCACATACAATCAGACAGGCTTCAAGACATCATTTAGACAGGCTGTCTACAGCAGCAGAGCAAAATGCTTTTACAACACACAGATAACTCACATAACTCACATAACTCGCGGAGGAGCGAAGTGGCGAACAATTTGATTCAATAACACTCATATTCACTAACACTCGTATTCACTGATGAGCATATTATTGACCTATTTAAGTGCAATACAATGAAAACAACCAGCCAGTGCGCCTCAGACTATCACATCTGATCACTTGCAACAAATATGAAGGACATTCACAAGTAAGATGACTACAGAACCTCTCTTTTTTTTTTCTCCCGATTCCAAGGTATGGCAGCTGCCATACCTCGCCATACCTAAATGACGCCTATGCTTGAGGCACACCTACACAACATTTTATATTGTATCTTGACTGAAAAATACAGAGGTGTATCAAACACTTCAAATGCTGCTCAAGAGTCAATGTCTGTTCAAAAGTGGCATTTATATTTCTGAGGGCAGATTGAACAGATGATAAAATAGAAACATCTGAACACTTAAACAATTAAACTTTAAAAAGATGTAAAACATATAAAAATCTCAAACATCCTCTTCAAGTAACACCATAGTAAAATCATTTTCTACACAGATGATATTCAATTATACATGAAAAAACCTGCAGCTTCCCTTCCTCAAGTTAATAATGTGGACAGTAACTGAAGCAGCTCCTCTGTTTACTTTAAATTTGTAAACAGGATCAATTACAGACAAATTTACAATTTCTTAAAAGTATTTAAATTAATGTAGATCTCTCAAATAACAGAACGTCTAAAAACACCCCCACTATAGATGTTAAGACATTCTTACAAACAGAGTCAACTGTATTTAGTTGGAGGAAGCCAAATGAAATTCTCTATGACAAAATTTTATCATTCTTTTATACACCATTCTGTAGTGAACCATTGAAATAAACTATGCTGTAACCACTGAGGGATACACACCATGATATGTTGAGGACAGCTACAGCTGACTGACTCTGTGTGTTTGCATATGTGTCCTGCCTCTCTGCTCCCTGCTGTTAAGAGACCAGTGTTGATCAGTGGCTGTCCAGGCCTTTCAGAGCCACTGACACGCTGACAGCACAATGATGATGTCACTGATTCTACTGCTGGCCACCCTGGGGCTCCTTGTTCAGGGTGAGACTCTCTTCTGAAAACTTTGCTTCAGGATGCAACCAGGTTCACCTCAATGATGTTCTGCTATGATGGAGAAACACTGAAACAAGCAGCATTTACCTTCTTCCATCTGTTCTCCATGTTAAAGAAATGATACTCTTCTGTCTGGATGTTGATCATCTTTCTCCAAACTGGATTTGTCTCAAAAACCCTTCTGCTCTTTTTCATGTTTTCCAGATTCATCAGGAGAAATCATCGTGACTCAGTCTTCTGGATCTCAGTCTGTTGTTCCAGGACAGACTGTCTCTATCACATGTAAAGCCAGTTCAGATATGAGCGCCTACCTTCACTGGTACTTTCAGAAACCTGGAGAGTCTCCCAAACTTCTAATTTATTATGCTACAACTCGTCAGTCTGGTGTTTCAGATCGTTTGAGTGGAAGTGGATCTGGAACTGACTTCACTCTGACCATCAGTGGAGTTCAGACTGAAGATGCAGGAGTTTATTACTGTCTACAGAGTGGTTACAGCCTCCCGTTCACACAGTGATACAACGTTGTACAAAAACCTCCTCACTTGGAGAGGAACTGATCTGACTCAACAGCTGCACAGACACTGAAACACTAGTTATATATTAATAGTTCTAATGACTGTTGTTGCGTAAATGAGATACATACTCAAAAAAGTAAGATGGAGAAATATAGATAGTGTAATATTAACACAAATAATTAATACATTTCTGAAAATTAATGATATTTCTCTCTAAGTTGTAAGTTAAATAAAAACATAACAATACCAATTTTAATTCAACTTATTAGGTTAAAAGTTTTAAAGTTATATTTCAGTGAAACACACTGAGACTTTTTCCAATGATACATGAAAACAGAATGTAGTACAATAAGACATTAGCAGTTCCATCAGTTNAAAAACATAACAATACCAATTTTAATTCAACTTATTAGGTTAAAAGTTTTAAAGTTATATTTCAGTGAAACACACTGAGAGGTTTCCAACAAACTAAGACTTTTTCCAATGATACATGAAAACAGAATGTAGTACAATAAGACATTAGCAGTTCCATCAGTTTCATTTTATTTAAGATTGAGTGTTTTATGTAGATTCAATGCACCCACATGTAGACTTTAAAAAATGTGACAAATGTTATTTTTACATACTCTTTATTTTTCTTATTGATGAGGTTTTTATTTCAGACCTCGATATCTTTTTAGTTGAAGTCTTTGGAGATGTATTTTAAGGACTGACTATATTGTCTTGATGAAAATGAATGTTCATGAAACAGGAATCCTCATTCACCTCAGGGTGAAGATATACCTGGGTCACTTTACATGGAATGGTTCATGTTCTAAAAAAATCAGCAACACCAGCATTAAAGTCCGTGGAAAGCAAATTCAATGATTTGCCTCTAAACACATTAAACATGTTGGAAAATGGTTACAGAAAACATGTGAAAAGTTTGGGGATTGTGCATTATCGATTTGTGGAGTTATAGCCTCAAACTGTTTGTCATCCTCTCAATTTTTTTGATTTTCTGACCCTGCAAAAAAGGGATACGCCGTCCATGATTTGGTATACATTTTTACCAGAGTGTCATTGGTCAGGAGATATGAACTTCAGTTTATATGCATTACTATGTTTGACTCTTTAGATAACTATTTTCAACTTTTATCTGTTTTCATAAAGCAGTCCCTGCTAGGGCTGAACGATATGGACGAAATTTCATATCTCGATATTAGGGGTGTGAATCTTTCACTCACAAAACGATCCAATTCAAATCTCGATTCACAAGCTACGATCCGATTCAGGGACGATTCATAAAAAATAGTTAACGATTTGGTACGATTCGATCCGATTCGGTTCAGTTCGATTCAATACAAATGGACAATTTAACCCCAAGTACTTATTTTTACTTTATGTTACTGAGAAGAAAAAGAAAAAAACATAAATGTAATTTCAAAATAGTATCCTTTTGTTTATTTAGTGTCCAAGAGACAATACACCAGGCCTACTGAACATTCAACATAAATTCAGACAACATAAACTTATCTGAGGTTAGATATCAAAAATAATAGTTGTTATAAAACAAAAAAAGTTGCCTATTAAAGGCAAAAATTCAGTTCAAAATTCAGAATTAGTGCTTCAGTCACT
>NC_065527.1:29649277-29656663 GCF_006386435.1 Epinephelus moara | reverse complement strand
ACTTTAATTTTGGAGACAAAATAATGTAGGCTTAGCGCCCTGTGGTCCATTGCCCAATAGGAAATGTAGAATACTCAAAAGTACTTTAAAAGTGCTTGAGTTACTTTTCTCAGGGAGTAACGTTGGACGTACTTTTAAAGTAATTGAGTTACTTTACTCAGGGAGTAACGCAGTAAAGTAACTGGTTACTTTTTTAGAAAGTAACGCAGTAACGTACTTTGATTACTTTTAAAGTAACCCTTACCCAACACTGGTGATCGGTAAGTTAACTTTGCTTTTTTTGGTAAATTAACTGTGAAAGTGAGAAATATATGAAAATATAAATAATAACTTTGTAACAAATATTAATTGTTCTTGTGGTTTTCTTTGTCAAGAGAGCACCAACAAAGACACCGCAGGACATTACAAAGTACCTGGTGTATGAAGATTGGCTGCTTGAGCTGTTTAAAAACTGCCCCACCTTCCTCAAGAGCATGCAAGATAGACACAGCTGAAAAAGGAACCTTCCTCTCTGTTACTCAGAAGTGCCTGTATGAGAGTTGCCTCTACAGAAGAGTATGGAGGAGTCAGCCACTTCTGGGCAGCTATCCTGCGGGGAATCTACAGCTGTCAGCTGCTGTCTATTACACAGGCTCATCATTTGTGCAGACTAATAAGGTTAGTAAATATAATGACTTTATCTAAAAAAAAGTGTGCCTTCTCCAACAGCTTCATCTTTTTTGTCCACCTGCTCCCACGTAAAATCTTATTTTACACTGTGAGATAGTGTACTCCATAGTGCTGCAGTGGGAAATAGTAAATGCACTCATGAACACTACATACATGAACATTCTAATGTTACTTTCAGGTGCTCAATGCAATGCATTCAGATTTAGATTAAGAAAACTGTATTGTCTGTCGACATGGTTCCGCATACAAGACAAGACAATACACTGATTAGAAACAGTCGCACAACACAGATTCTGAAAGCACACACAGTGTGTATAGATCTTAAAAACAAGTATAAAATTAAAATTGTAAAAATAGACAAGATAAAAAGGTGTGGATATGTGTAAAGTGACATAGTGCATCAGGGTTATTTTTGTCCATTGTTCATTGTTTATTTAAGATGTTTATGGCAGTTGGTATGAATGAGTTTTTGTGGATGTTTTTCTTAGATAGGGGGACTTTATAGCAGCAGCCTGATGGCAGGAGCTGGAAGGACTTGTGCAGGGGGTGGGCGGGATCCTGTGTAATGAGGTTGGCTTTCCTTTTAACTGCTTGGGTGTGGAGTGCTGATAACTGATTTTGAGTTTTGCCAGTTATTTTGCTTGCTTGATTAATGATCCGGGAAAGCTTTGCATGTGAAAACCTTCACAAGGATGACACATCAAAATCATGTGCGCCACTTCATTCTGCCATCCGTCCTACATAAAGGGCGATCACATCAAACTGACCTGCTTGAAGGACTGAAAGAAAGAGACACTGTGTCACTTGGTGGTGATATGAGGGCAGACAGTCCAGGCCATTGTTCGAAGTATGGCTCATACTCTATGGTGGATCTTTGCTCAAACAAAATAGTTGATATCCAGCTTGTACAGGTAAATATAAAAATTACTCTCTTGATTGTATCAGCACAACTACTGTATGTTACTGGGGACCATGTTGTGTCCAAAAACATATTTTTTTTACAATATAAAACACTGCAAGAAGTAAAATGTACCACATTGTTGAACATACTGTGGGACTGCACATACTTTATATTTTGAACCAAAAATATTAATCTGAGCAAACAAATGTCTTGTGCACACTAGAGATGTACCGATACCACTTTTTTCTTCCCGATACCGATTCCGATCCCTGAACCTTAGTTATCTCCCTGAACCTTAGGTTTCTGCCGATACCAAGTACCGGTCCAATACCAGCGTGTAAAATAAAAATGGATGGGATATGAATTGTTGTATGTCTCAACTCCTAAAACTCTATGTAAGATATTAAGAAATAAATACATAATAGTAGAATGAATGCCGTAAAACTTTTTATTATTATTATTATTATTATTGTTATTATTATTATTATTATTATTATCCAGTGTTGACACAGATTAAGACACAGGTTAAAGTGCAGCCACACAATTTGGTAAAAAAGACATTTTAAAGGCTACAGTAGAATTGTCGTAACTTGTTCTTATGACCTTAAAAATGACGAGACCAGACTCCGGACTTGACTGCATGAATCATCTTTAGTGCAAAAAAAAGGGTGTACACATTTGCTTATGAAAACGGGGAGTACAGCTTACACACTAACAAGCGGCTCAGCTAACATAAACACACTGACGTCATTACGGCATATGCGTGCTCGCTCTGAGCATTCTGGGAAATGAAGTCCCCTTTAATACAATGTATACAGTTTCCTGAGAAATGAACTTATACCTTTTACTTCAAATCAAATGCCCAAATAAAATGTGTTTTTAACTTATTATTCCTCACATCAACTGTTTTTAACATGCATATTAAATTATTAGCAATCCTTAATCCTTAATAAACATGTTTCCTCAAATAAATTCTCAACAAGAATGTAGGACTGCGCGATATTGGAAAAAACTGACATCGCAATATTTATTTTTTTTGCAATTGAAGAGGCAGAAATCGGTGCCTGGAATTGGGCCTGTAGGCTCCCGACCTTGCTCCCAATGTTTCTTTCAACTCTTCCTCTGATGTCAATTCAATATCTTAGTTCAGCTGGCAGGTACTTAGAGAGACACTGGAGACAAGTAGAATCTGGTGCAATTGAGTTTAATGTGTCCACAAGCAACAACACATACAACCCAATGGGTCAAGCTCCGGAGCAGGACTGAAAACTCACTTTCGGTACGCTCGCTTTTATGCCTCTTTTCGTTAATCCTTCCCATTCAAACCCAGATCTATTGGTGGCAAGGCTTTTTCTTTTGTCCAATCATGAACAGGCCCATTTCTACTGGTGTAATCACTTTCACTTTAGGCCTGGAATTTCCCAAATCTTCCACCCTTAGGTCTGGTTTTGCTTTCACTTTATTTTTTAAAAAACATATGAACTTTAGGGACTTTCTTTATTACAGTCCCTTGTGCTTTCATGCAATATAAACCTTTAAGTGTGTGTCATGTCATATGAGCATGAGTGTGTGTGTGTTATTGCTGAATAGTACATGGTATGTTTTTTGTGCTCTTCAATATGTGAATACAATGTGAGTACATAACTTTTGCATTATGAGTACATTGGCATGTGTAACAGTGTTTTGTTACATATAAATGCATATCAAACGGTGTTATAGAGACTTATACATAAAACATGGATATGAATTTTACCTTCTTAATCAATTTATGCTGTATAACACTTTTTACCTGATTAGAGATTAACTTTTACACTACACGATCTATATTGCGATATTAAAAAATACAAGAATTTTCACCAGATGACTTAAAGTAAGAAAATTAAAAAATAGTGGCGGGGCTTTTACTCACCACAACTGCAGAGGCTCCCAGCTTCATGTGAAACAGACTACATTATAGACGGTCCGTTATTTATTAATCCCTCTGTATCTTTATGTTTTTACTTTTTATCCGCTCCTGTTGTCTTGATAAAGTTAATGCATGGCGCCGTTATTTCAAACTCAACACTTCCTGAACTCGTTTCAAATTAAAAGCCCCTTATAACCTCGGCTGAGAGAATCCCTCCATTTTCTAAATAGGCTTTTATTGTGAAACATTTGTAGGAACTTGGTTGTGGAAGATACAGTAGCTTTTATGTTTACATACGCACTTCAAATGTAGCTTCTGCCATCTGCTGACGCTTTTAGGTGACTACAACAACATGTCGGCTGGCACATGAACAGACACAGTGACTCAAATAATAGTGAAAGTAATAAAAATAGGACAAGAATAACCCGATGACATCACACACGTTGTGAAAGACGACCGGGGATAATTGGTGAGTACCAGCATGTACTGTGTCATGTCTGTCGGCCAAGTCACGGCACGATTTTATGACTCCACAATCATCTAATGTGACATAGTGACTTTCAGAACGGTCAGAAAAGTCCTGTAATGTGTACCAGGCATAAATCCTCCTTTACCGTTTCTCTCTCTTGCATGTCGCTCATTTTCAGTGTGTGACTGCAGCGCGTGCATGAGAGGGGAGGGGCTGCTGCGTGCTCAGAGAGGGAGAGACAGAGAGAGAGGCGAGCGGAGCTACAGAGCTGCTTTTCTGAAGCAAAAGTTTACATGTTTTAAAAAAAGAGAAAACATCGCATGTCCTGCTATGTGACTATCGCACATGCGCACATCACGATGTTCAAACGATAGCGTGCGTATGCGTAATGACGTGGTATTGGATTGGTCATAGGCTGTACTCGCCGATGCCCGATGCCACATTTTAGGCAGTATCGGAGGCATTTCCGATACTGGTATCGGTATCCGTACAACTCTAGTGCACACTGAACTTTGATCCACAGAGCAATGAAGTTGGAGGCAGTGTACGGATGGAGAAAGAGGGGCTGATCCGGAGTCTTGGATTCCTTGAAAGTGCTGGTGTCAAAGTCACCTCATTGGTGACAGACCGACACACACAAGTTCAAAAATGTATCCGGGAGCATAAACCAGAAATTCAGCACTTCTATGATGTTTGGCATTTATGTAAAGGTAAGATCATTTCAAAAATATTGTCTATAGAAATATATTTAGCAAAGCTAATACTGTGCAACATTAATATCGCATCTCATCTTTTCAAACTGTTCTCAGCACTTTTCAGAAAATGGATGCACTTGCCAAAGAAAAGGACTGCAAGAAGATCCAACAGTGGCAAAAGAGTGTGTCAAATCACCTCTACTGGTCAGCATCCAGTTCATCCAGTGGAGAGGAAACGGTGGCAAAATGGACATCCCTTCTAAACCACATCCAGGATGTCCATGTCCATGAAAATCCACTGTTCCCCAAGTGTCTCCACCCACCTTCCACTGATAAAAACAAGTGGCTGAATCTGGGTATGCCACTATTTTACAGCAGTTCATTAGATTTGCATATTATACTTTCAGCTGCTATGCACTCTTAATCTATTATTTATTTAATATTATCTTTCCAACTCTAGCGACAAAGGCCACCTACAAGATCGAGAAAATCCTGTTCAACAAGCGCATCCTTGGTGATGTTAAAAAGCTGAGTCCTCTGTATCAGACGTCAACTTTGGAGGGATTCCACAGTCTCATTCTGCAGTTTGCACCAAAAAATGTGTCATTCTCCTATTTAGGGATGCTCTGCAGGTAAATTGTATGTACTCATATTGTCAATATTATGCAGTACATAACATTCAACATGTGCTCACAAGTAGACCATTGACACTGGGTACTTGTTTCTGTGGCAATATAAAAATGTAATACTGGAGTGCAGCCCTGGTCTCTCACTTTTTTAATATTTTGTATTAACTGTGCTCTAGAGTGATACTATTACACATAGAAATTTTTATTTAGGAGTCTGCTTTACATAGGACTTATGGTACAAACAATGTCAAATTTTAGTTTTCAACCCCTTACTATTTGAATTAAATAATCCCATCCAAATGCTTCTCATTTCAGGCTTTACCTTTACTTGCATTTCAATGAAAATTCTGGGCGTTCCCAAGCAAGGACTGCAGCAGGAGAACTCCGGTTCCAAATCAAATTTCCCAAGGCCAAGAGAGGGGGACATGTTGTGTCCATGGTGAAAACCAAATACACTACTGGTTAGTTAATTATCAATTGTCTGTTACATCTGTGAATGATTCAAAACATACTACTACTACTTGCGAGATTTATGCACCACCTGAATGACATGGTGTTGGACTACATTTGCTAGCATGTCAAAATTGTAAACAAGAATTCAAAGTAAAAAAAAAATGTAATTGCAGTTACTTTGGCAATAGATTGCCAACAGTTTAGCCCACATGAATTACCTAACTATAAATGCTTTGTGCTGTCTTCTGTGTTTTAGAATATGTCTCAGAGCTTATGGACCTCCTCTTTAACAAGGACCTTTGCAGCTGAGCTGAGAGCAGTGGCTGTTCCTGGATTCCTGTGCTCACTGTATGAGCGGCCTGAGAAGGCAGATGCAATTGCCAGACATGTGTCCAGGTTCAACTGTCCAGGTGGGGTGGGAGCAGCTCCAGCACCAGGTGGCCCAACATCAGACTGTGCAGCAGATGTGACAGTTACTGATAGAGAAGAGGGTCGGATCATTACCCATTAGGTTAGTGTGGGTCATGGGTTCATGTTATGATGGGCTATCAGTATTTTTTTTTAATTATGTGAAATGATTTTTCTCAAATAATTCTTCTGTGTAGGTGGTGAATATGGAGGAGCAGTCCATTGCTGCTAACTTGCAGATAACAACTGGTTATCTGTCATACTCTTTCCTATTACTTGTTTATTATATAATTACTTGTTTGGGCTTTGTTAAACCTCTTCCTGCTCCAGCCCATTCCTGCACTACAGCCCCACTAGCCTCAAATGTAGTCAGCTATGACACAATTACAAACATATCATTACTCAAAAAAATAATTGTTCAATGCTTTTATGAAATTATCAAGTATGAAATATTAAATAACAAATATCAAGCACACAATACAATATGATATTTATTTATTTTTGTTCTATTTTTATATTGGTGGTTTGAAACCTGTGTACTCCCCATCTTCATCAGGGTACACTTCCTGAATGCGGCGCACAACACAGGAGGGTATGACCACACGGTTATGCTTGCCCAGGTATCCCCAACACCAGGAAACAAAACTTCGATAGGCCAGGTATCTAGCACGGCTGTGATGAAAAAGGAAAAGTAAAGCCACATGAGAATTCTACATGTCTTAATTTTCTCTCCATTTTTTATGATGTCTTACAGAACAGGATCCCAGAAGATGGCATTCTGATTCATCAATCTGCAGCCTGTGTCAAATCATGTAGCCTGTATGGAGGTGTGATGAAATGGATAGTTTTTTACTTTACTAAAATTTCATGTAATTGTCCAAATGACTTATCATCCTGGTGACATTGATAAAAAAGCACTGTACAAACAATGGGTAGAAGAGGGGACCATCATAACAGGAGGTCTCAATTACTGACCTATAATTACAGGTTATTGTTTGTGTTCAGATAAATTTCCTTATTGATCTTTTTCACCATCGGCTTTGCACTTTAGCAAACTTGTTTACTGACCATGATTAAGTTTCAGGGTTCCCATGGTTATGACATTCCTGGAAAAGTCATGAAATCAAGCAGTTTTCCAGGTCTGGAAATGGTTTGGAATTATGTGAATATTTTGGAAAAGTTCTGAATTAGTGATGATCCGATCTGATATCAAAGATAACGGATATAAGACAGACTGCATTAACTTGGACCCAACA
>NC_065527.1:29645024-29648777 GCF_006386435.1 Epinephelus moara | reverse complement strand
CGGGGCATTGCCTCTGTATATGGGGCGCCGGCACTATCCACCACACTACCAATGTACCGTATCATCTTTGTCATGAGAAAAGGGTTGTCGGCAAATATTTGTTGTTATTGTTTTCATCAACAAAATGAACACTGATGGCAGATCATTTTAGTAATAACATATTAAAACAACTATTTATACATACCATTATTTCTTTTCAGTTTAAAAGAAAACCTTATACCTGCCTATTTCCTTGTTTGCTTTGATCATTGAGGTAAATTTGCATCTCTACAGTTTGTGCATTGTTGTTGTTGTTGTTGTTGTTGTTGTTTTTTTGTCTTGTCAATTCTATTGAGTTTTAGTTCTCATTTTATTTAATTTATTTTATTTTATGTTAAATGAAACGGGAGAATCATCCCCCCTCCCCACCCCAATAAGTTTCATACAGTCCTTAATTTAGTTGTGTCAGAACAGAGACACTCCCTCCTCCCAGTGCCAGTAAAAAGCAGAACAAACACCTGAGCCAGGTCGGTCACCTGTTGATCAAAACAAGATGAAAAATCTACTATTGCTACTTCTCTGTCACATTTCGTCATCAGGTGAGATCACACTGTGAATATTTGCTTCACTTTCCACTGGGCTCTGTATTTTGTTCCTGCGTAGCTCCAGGACACATTTGTTTAGTTCACTTTCACTACTACAGTACTTTAGAATTTGGTAAGACTATAACTTTAAAATGAATTATACTGAATATCAGGCACATGCACAGATAGACCCCAGGTGGTGCTCAAGAACCTGCCCTTTTGCCCTCTGACCAAATGAGTGCCATTTTTTGTGAGACATTTATTTTCTATTTCTTTTTCTTATTTAATATTTTACTTTTTTAAAATTGGTCCATGGCATAAATTTTCTATTAAAAGCATGATGTAAGCCTGACAACCTCATTTGAGATTTAATTCTGCCCTCTTTTTTGCTTGAGCACCTGCCCCCAAAAATGAAAAGTGTTTTGCAATCCTGCCCACATGCCTACAAAGCCAGGATGGACAACTTGAAGCAGCACTTCAACCAAAGTGGAGGTACAGCTTGTAATTCACTCTTACTGTTAAAGTGCTCTGTGTCTTAGCTGTAAAGTAAAGTGACCCTCACTCATTCCCACAGTAAAAAACATCAAAAGTCAAACCAGAAAAGTGCACTCAGTAGAGCACTGGTTCTCAACCTGGGGGTCGGGGCCCTCATTATGGGACGCCAAAGCTTCACGGGGGTCACGAGGCCTTCTTGATGAACAGGGTTGTAAGAAAACGTTTCTTTTAAATATACAGTAGGCCTTTATCTCAGCATTTCATTCATTTCCATGAAGAAAAGTAAATTAAATGTTATTTAAAGTTTAGATTATGATTCATGTTATAAACTCTCCCAGGATAAGGGCACTGTAAAGACCTGAACAGAAGCTACACTGCTTATTAAAATTAAGGGAACACCTAAATCACACACCAGATCTTGATGAACAAATTATTCAAGCTGAAAATCTTTACTGATGTACATTGTTTAATTTGTTGAGAACAAAATAATGTAACAACTGAAAACCAAAATGGAAACCAAAATCATCAACCCACTGAGGGTCAAAAAATTTGGAATCACAGGCTGATCCAACTTCCATGAATTTTATCACGGCAACTCTGCATGTGACTCAGTAGTGCGTGGCTGTCTTAACTTCTGATAACTTCTGGGCATGCTCCTGATGAGTCGGAGTATGGTGTCCTGGGGGATCTCCTCCCAGACCTGGATCAGGGCATATGAGCCTGGCTGCATCGGATGCACCGATACATAAAGTCCCATAGGTGCTCAGTTGGATTTAGGTCAGGGGAACGAGAGGGCCAGTCAATGGCATCAATACCTTCATCATCCAGGAACTGCCTACACAGTCTGACCACATGAGGCTGCGCATTGTCCTGCACCAGGAGGAACCCAGGGCCCACTGCACCAGGAGGAACCCAGGGCCCACTGCACCAGGAGGAACCCAGGGCCCGGCCCAGGTCTGACAGTTGCTCTGAGGATTTCATCCCAGCTATGACATAGAGGTCTGTGCGACCCTCTAAGGATATGCCTTTCCAGAACATCACTGACCCACTGCCAAACTGGTCATACTGGATGATGTTACAGGCAGCATAACGTTCACCATGGTGTCTCAAGACTCTTTCACACCTGTGCTCAGGTCACATGTGCTCAGTCTGAACCTGCGCTCATCTGTGAAGAGAACGGGGCACCAATGGCAGCCCTGCCACTTCTGGTGTTCTCTGGTGAATGCCGATCGAGCTACATGTTGCTGAGCTGTGAGCACAGATCCCACTAGAGGATGTCGGGCCCTCATGCCACACTCATGGAGTCTGTTTCTGACAGTTTGGTCAGAAACATGCACACCAGTAGCCTGCTGGAGGTCATTTTGTAGGGCTCTGGCAGTGCTCCTCCTGTTCCTCCTCACACAAAGGAGCAGATACCGGTCCTACTGCTGGGTTAATGCCCTTCTACAGCCCTGTCCAGCTCTCCTTGTGTCATGGCCGGTCTCCTGGTATCTCCTCCATGCTCTTGAGACTGTGCTGGGAGACACAGCAAACCTCCTTGTAACCGCACGTATGGATGTGCCACTCTGGAGGAGCTGGACTACCTGTGCAACCTGATTGGGCTGCAGGTACCGCCTAATGCTGCCAGTAGTAACAAGGACACTAGCAGAACACAAATCTAGAGAAGACTCAGTCAGGAAGGATAAGGAGAGAGGAACTGTCTGTGGCCACCACATGTAAAACCATTGCCTTTTTGGGGGTTGTCTTGCTTTTGCCTCTCCATTGCACCTGTTGTCACTTTGATTTGCACCAAAGCATTTGAAAGTGACTCACAATCACTTGTGCTTCCTTAAAGCATTGCTATCCCTGAAGTTTAACTGACTTGCTGTTATACTGTGACCATTGAGTGTTCCCTTAATCTTTTTTTAGCGTAATATGAAATATCCATAACGTCACTTGGTCGGGGTCGTGAGTTAACTCAATGATGGAAAAGGGGTCCCTTAAGGAAAAAGGTTGGGAACCACTGCAGGGGTGTACAGATCTCCATCAGGCGACCAAGCGGCCGACCGCGCTCCAGTCTGGACAATTCTTTCCAGCAGATGAAAATAAGTAGTAGTATAAAAATAAGTAGTCACGAGTCATGCTTCATGTCAACTGAATAAGAAACAAGCATCCAATACTGAAAAATCTGCTTGGATGCAGATTATTTTATCAGCCTCTCTAGGCTAATGAAAGTTTCAACACTAAGGACTAAATATTCTGTTAATTAAACTCTCATCATACAAAATCAGAGTAATAATATCAAAATCTTCACAGTTCATTAGAAAATTAAGATTTCTATAACATGTAAACTTTGTGATCAAACAACTAAAGCCATAGGCCTCTAGTTTCGCACATCAGGTGAGGCGGAGGTGCAGCGGCAACTGGGTGTGGCCAGGCGGATTTTGCAAGTTTGGCACACCGTGCGCGCTGGTGCAGCTACTCCTCTTTCCCACCTCTGTCCCTCCTACCTGCGCAAGTCGAAAAGAGGGAGGAGAGAAGGCGTGGAGTGGGTTTTACACAGCCAATTCACATCACACCAGTCAAATGAACCCCTCTCCTCACCCTTAAATGCGCCGCGCGAAGTCGTAATGAGAGTTTACTTAATTCGCCATGGCAGAAGAGAGCAGCAGCGTCAGACGGCCAAACTTCTCCCAGGAGGAAACTGATGTTTTGG
>NC_065527.1:29644315-29645017 GCF_006386435.1 Epinephelus moara | reverse complement strand
GGGGGTTAGAAGCCCAGCTCCAAGGAGTGGAAGACCAGCTCCGGGGCGTGAGTGACAGGCTGTTCCTATACGGAACTGCGAGCAGACCTCCACGGGCTGATGATGCAAAGGTAGCCTGGGAGGAGGTCACCACAATCGTAAATCAATGTTGCGTTTCTCTCGTGCGCGCGCGCTCTCTCTTTCTCTCTTGCAGTTTCACTCTGCTTCTTTTCTTTTGACTTTTCTAAGATGACAGATGCTGAATATATACTCCCTATCTGATGCTGTGGCTGTTTGTGGTTGGCTGAGAGGGATGTGAACTCATTAGTTTTCAGCTGTGATAATCAAATCAGGTTGGGTTTCCATTACGCGTGCCAAATGTGCCAAACGGTGCCAATCCCCTTTGATCTGACATCAGATGTGACGGGACAGTCGATATAGAGATACATTTATGTGCTGATTGCAGATAGTTGCATTGAACAGTGGTTTTGTGGCTATTTATTGCATCGTTAATGTGCCTGATATTCTGGAAACCTGCCTGTGAGGTGTCAGCCAAACTTCCTGCTGCGCTCCGCCTGCGCTGACAGTAGACCTGGTTTCAGCTGGCGAGCTTTTAGCGCACCTTCGGCGAAACCTTTTGGCACGAAACTGTCACTGCGCCAAGCTGGATCTGTCGACACCTCCCCCTGCTGCGCCGCCACACCCATCTCAGCGCACCTCGGT
>NC_065527.1:29638584-29643951 GCF_006386435.1 Epinephelus moara | reverse complement strand
GCGGCGCATTTAAGGGCGAGGAGAGGGGCTCATTTGATTGGTGTGATGTGTGTAAAACCCACTCCACGCCTTCTCTCCTCCCTCTTTCCAACTTGCGCAGGTAGGAGGGACAGAGGTGGAAAAGACGAGTAGCTGCGCCAGGCGCACGGTGTGCCAAACTTGCAAAATCCGCCTGGCCACACCCAGTTGGCGAAGCGCAGGTGCGCTGCGCCTCCGCCTCGCCGGTCTGCGAAACTAGAGGCCTAAATATTAAATCTAAATGTCAATGTTAAATCTAAATCAAAATATTAAATCTAAATCTAAACATTCAATGTAAATCTAAATTTTAAATCTAAACCTAAATGTTAAATCTAAATGTGCTTGGTGAAACTAAATATTTAGCTAATATGCAAATGCATACTGCCGGTTAGTGGAAGTACCAAAATAGAAGCCCGGGTGGTCAGACTGTGTTTATAGCATCAAATAACGAATTAAAACCAAACTAATCTGAGAAAATGAACACTTGAACATACATCAGCGTGATAAGAATTACCTAAAATGACAGATTTGGTGCTTTTATCACAAAATTGAACAATTCAAGAAAAATATTGAGCTATGCCGCCCCACTATCACAGTTTTGTATCATGTTTGCTCATTAATTTGGTATAATAAAATTACAAAATGTTATTAAAGGACTTAATACATATCACAATAACAAGGCCACAGAGTTACATTAGTTTAAAGAAAATCTTTAAAAAAACAGCTTGTGGTTTAAAAAATTGCAATATTTAACCATAGCTACTCATTTTTATGGCATTGTCTTTTATGGTGTTGAACTTCCCTCCAGGTTTTATCACTCCTGAGAGAGAACCCCAGCTTGCGTGTACTGCTTGACATACCAAGAGAGGACAAAGATCTAGCAGTTGATTTTGTTGCTGGTGTTCTCAAACCAAGCTACTCTGTATTGGGGAGTAACGGAGAGGTAGGGAGGAGTTGGTGGTGGTAAAATTTCGGGAATTTCTCCAATGTGTCGGAGGTAAGTTGTAATTCAATAGATAATACAATAAGGCAATCCAGGAAATGTACAGGTTAATTTTATTCTTTACAATTCATGAAGCTGCACTTACCTAATGTTTATGTACCACAAACAAGAATACAGTTGTTGTATGATTGCTTGTAAGTGACAGACGTAACACAGTAAACCATCAGCTGAGAGACACATTTGGAGACAGGACTCTAACCAAGGGTGAGGAGGCATTCCTGAGAACTATGAGCCCTGGTCGCATCCTGGCGTTTGCTACAGGGAGCAGCAAAGTCCAAGCCATTGGTTTTCATCCAACTCCTAAATTAACATTTATTCATGATGAAAGCAAACATCTTCGCATTGCACACACGTGTGCAAATGAGCTGCAGCTTTTTGTGAATGCAACAACTATGGCTGATGATGATGAATTTTACTACTGCTTCCTAGTAGCACTAATGAATGGATCTTTATTCAGCACCATTTAAACAAATGTCAGGGTTTCACTCTTTAGTTTCTGATATGTGTCACCATTATTATTTGTGGTGCCTACAACTGGACTAACAGCTACCATTAAAAGTACAAGTAAAGGCTTATTTTTTGCAACCACAACTCGAGCAAAAGTGTACTATCTTAGTTTGGATTTTTACTGTAAATATACTAACAATTTACTAAAAATCTTTTTATTCATGAGTAAAAGAAACACTGCAGTGTAATACACTCCTGGTTAGGGCAAGGCTCTCTATTTTTTTGTCAAAACAGGCTGCTGTTGTGTGCTGTGTACCATCTGCCCTTCTCATGGTAACAACACCAAAACTTTCCACCACAACCCAGTGGTTAATTGAGTGTCTGTGTTTGTAAGTATGTTTGTTTATCTTGAGCAGGTGATTTCACAGAGGAAATGGTTTATAATGTAATAAAGGCACTGGTTTCAGCTGCAGTACATAAAGGAAGCTGAGAAAGATAGACCATAGGCCCTAACTTCTCTGTTCCCCATCTTGCGCCACGTTCTTTCTTTGCCCTGTTCTTTTCATCTTTTGGTAAAATGTTCTGTTTAGAGCTCTTTCGCAAAGAAAATGCAAAGTTAGGTGATGTGCACATGATATGAACAAATCTTTCACTTCCTGATTTCTGTAGCCGTTAAGTAGCTACGCTTGCACAAGAGTGTGTCATCATAGCCCCTTTGAGTTCATTGTAGTTTAAGAGCTAAGGTTTGGCTGAGTGTATCTCTGGAAAGGACTGATACATCTATGTAGCAAAAAACAACAACAATGCTGCTGCGACCACACAGCTTGGTTTACAATGAGTTACCACTGGACATGGGGAAATATGAGAGTGTGACACAATGAAATCCAAGTTTGTTCAGTGTATTACTCTTCTTTCTGTGTGTGAGCTTTATCGGCTCTGGTTTCAATTGTTTCTGTGGTTGGTCAGATTGTATTATTAATGCTCATGCTAAAGACAATATACTCCTGTAAAACAAACTGATGATAATTTGACTGTTTGCAGAAAATCAGTAAATAATATCCTTTTGATCATTGAGAAAAAAAAGTAACTTCTGCTGCCACCACTCTGCACCTGTAGCTATTGAGTTTAGGGTGTGTTTTAGGAACTTTCGATATTTCCAAAACTCAGTGCCTGTTTGAGGATGTTAAGTACAAAGAGTGTTTACTTTTGTGAAGACTGTATCTGACCTTTCTATATGATGTTATGATTTGAAGGATATGGAATCAGTCACCTGAGCAATAAATGGCTAGTATTGTTACTGAAACTTTGTGATGTGTGTGTTTTTCTCAAAAGTGCTGCCTATTATGTTTTTGTGAACGCTGATGATGAATTTAACTACTGCTTACCGGTATTATTTATGAAAGGAATCTTAATTCAGCAGCATTTAAACAAAACTAGAGCCAATGTTTTTTATACTCTGCTAACATCAGTGATGGAATGTAACTAAGTACATTTACTCAAGGTACTCAAATTTGAGGTACTTTACTTTTCAGATTAAAATTTTATATCCCCTTCCTGTCTAGTGAAAACCATGTAGGCCTATATCCAGATGTGTTGATGTTAAATGTCTGTGATAAACTGAGGGATGAAGTATTAATGATGTGTTGAGAAAATTCTCCTCCTTCTGAAGCTACATCAACTCTTTAAAAAGTCTCTTGGATTAGCTGGAAAAGTCATTGTCACAAAGCTGATAAAAGCAGGCTGTTTTCCTGACTTTTCAGAGACAGATACAATAGTTATGCATGTCATGTATACAGACATATATGCCATAATTTTACTGCACTATGAGTATGTTTACTTTTCACACTTAAGTAAATTTTTCTGATAATACTTACATATTTTTACTTAAGTAAGGTTTTGACAATGTATGTTGACACATATGACACCACATGTGAAGCCCACAGTTACAAATCTGGGTTTGAGGATGGACAGTGATTTTAAACTGGATCGTCAAATTAGTGCAGTCGTGAAGTCCAGCTTTTATCATTTAAGTCTGCAGCTGGTTCAAAATGCTGCTGCACGACTTTTAACTGGAACATGAAAGAGAGAGCACATAACACCCATTCTGGCCTCACTCACTGGATGTCTGTGCATTTTAGAGTTATTTAAAAATTCTTTTATTTGTTTTTAAATTTCTAAATGGTGTTGCCCCGCCCTACCTCTCTGATCTGCATCACCCTTGCACTCCTAAATTGTGGAACAGTCTGCCGCTCCACGTTAGACAGGCTCCTTCTCTGTCCATTTTTAAAACCCGCCTTAAAACCCATTATCATTGCGATTGGCTGGATAGGAAACTGTGTACCAGTTACCAAAGTGCATCTGTAGCCTTTTTAAAGGGATAGTTCGGATTTTTTGACATGAAGTTGAATGGCATACTCATTAGCAGTGTCGTGCTTCCACAATGACTTTTCCCCTACTGTGTCCTGTGAGTGGAGTTCTGACCTGGTTCTGGTGTTGAAGTAGGTGGTTCCGGCTAGTTTGCTGAGGTCACAAAAATAAAACGTTTTGCTTTCCAAAACAATATGCGCTCAAAATAGTCTCCATTCGTATCACTGTGATAAGTTGTACTCTTATATTATAATCCAATTAAATCATGATTGCCAGCACCCTACAAGTAACTTATTTTTCAGCTACAGATCTGATTCCCCAGGCCACAGTGCTACATACACTTGCTACAGCTTTTAAGTTTACTCAACAAAGAAGATAAGTCATTTAGTGTGTTAAATCATTATGTTCTGCTTTTATGGGTCATTCTGCATGTGTTTTTTCTTTTCTGCTACAATAAACAATACAAGCATCAGAGACCACAAGTTCACCGGCAGTGGCATCTGTTGGTTTCCGGAGGGGGCTGGATCGTCTGCTGAACTCTGGAGTTAGTGTTGATGTCGTTACAGTACCACTGGCTCCATCAATACGAAAGATCATGAGGGAGTCCTACCCTGACCTCAGACATCAGTTTGACCCATGGCATGTTGCAAAAGGTAGTATTATTTGTTACATTATACAGTGTGTGTAATAATTTGTAATATTCAAGGCTGTGGAAAAGTATAACATTTGCTCATAAAAACTGTAATCAGTAAAAAAGTTGTAGACTTCAGGCTATACTGTGATTTTATTTGACCTTTGGCGAGGTATTTCCACAGGGTTTACTTTTTCCTTTCTATCTTGATACATTATTTAGGTGTAAAGAAGAAGACAACTGCAGCAGCAAGGAAGAAAGAAAACCGGGACCTGCAGCCATGGATCAAGTCTGTGGGCAATCACTTCTGGTGGTCATGCAGCTCTTGTGTTGGAGATGGAAGGTGATGCTTAGTTTAATTTTAATTTATTTTATCTTTTGTCATAAGGATCTTTCAGAATTATAAAACATGAAACTCTAAATAGGCTCATTTTTATTTCTCTCTTGGAATTGTTTGCCAATACAAAAGACATTTTTTCAAAGCTCACTGTCGTTTCTAGATCTTTGAGTCAAAACTGCTGCTTGCCAAGCATAAAGCTACCAAGCTCTTTCATAGATATGTTATTTCTTTTAAAAAGTTATGTTCAGAATAACGTTTTATGGGTATTATTATTTACTTGCAATTGTCTTCGTCCTAGGTAGGTGATGGTAATCGAATTGCTGGTGTTTATCATTAGATGAAAGCATGGCCAAATGAGGATACTTTGAAGTGGCTAATGCTTACCTTGTGAAATTTGCTATACAGTGTCAAAATTTCCTCAAACAATAGGAATTGAGACGCCGGTGGACCTCTATCCTGTATCATGTATGTGGTATCCACCGCTGGGAAGATGATGGGCAGGAGTACAAATGTTACCACGATGACCTCAGTGATGAGTAACAAAGAAGGAAGAAATGGCTG
>NC_065527.1:29634707-29638403 GCF_006386435.1 Epinephelus moara | reverse complement strand
CTATCATAGTAACTCATTTATTGACCTACCTTCCCCTCTAAACTGAACTCAACTTGACTATCTTGCTTGAAGTCATAACACATATTTTAGTAGTGTCTATACAGTTTACATCTGTACATACTGTATTATATACCTATGTCATGCCATGCTTTCACTGGATATATCAGTAGTTCTCAGCCTTTAGGAGTTGTGAGTCCCCAGAGAAACCAAGTCAGAATTCACCACCCCTGTCCAACCACTGGACATTATTATTACAGGCAAATAATATCAGTGTTGGAACCAATATAATATATACAGTAAATGTGTATAATCTTTTTCCTCAGAATTATGACTTCTTCTGATTTATGAATTTCATCACAGTATTTTGACTTTGTATCTTAGTTATTACTTTTTTAGGTTATAATTAATGTTTTACTGACTTCATTTCAGAATTTTATTGTAGATCTCAGAATTTACTTATTATTTCAGAATTGTGACATNCACAGTATTTTGACTTTGTATCTTAGTTATTGCTTTTTAAGGTTATAATTAATGTTTAACTGACTTCATTTCAGAATTTTATTGTAGATCTCAGAATTTACTTATTATTTCAGAATTGTGACATTTTTATCTCATAGCATTGACTTTTCATATCAGAACTGTGACTTCTTAAGTTAGAATTATGACTTGGAGACCCCTGCCATTTATCTCATGACCCACTAGGGGGTCCTGACCCTCAGGTTGAGAAAGACTGGAATATATCACAGTTTATTCATTTTCATACCAAAGTAATGCACATGTAGCATGCTCATCATCATTCTCATGCCCCCTCAATCTCTTCCTTCCCAGGAAAAGAAAAATACAATGCAATCCACTCCAAGCAATCAAACCAGTGGATTGTAAGGAAGCTCTATGAGCCAACAACTCAGGGTTTTAGAAAAGACTTGGTGCAGCAGGTCATTCAATGGCGGCTTGATAAGAATATCAGGCTTGGAGATCAGCAGTTCCACATCCATCCTCCAGTCAACATACCGGCCAACATTGCTCCCACTCCAAAGCCAAACAAAGACGACTTGGTGGCACAACATGCATCATGTTTTCCAACAAAAGATGCAGGTGATAAACCTGGGGCCTGTATCACGAAGCGAGATCAACCTTTCCTGGGTTACCCAGACCTATCCTGGGTTGACTAACTCTAACAATAACAATCAGGATGATCGGTATCACAACGCTGGATATCAACTCGGTAACTCAACCCAGGGTTGCTTTATCAAGAGCCGTGAAGGCGCACGCAGCGGACCAATCACAATCATGAGAGAAGCGCAGCGTCACTGAGCGTCACTGATCGTCCTCACAGAGCGTCCTCACAGAGCGCCGTATGTGAGGGGAAAAAAGTATTTCTCGTGAGGATCAGAGATTAATTCTACCAAAATATGAGGAGGAGAAAAGCAACATTACAGAAAAGGCCAACACCGTGGCAGCTGCAGGAGGAGGAAACATGCGTGGCAACGCATAACGGGATGAATAATGTTTAGTTTTAGTTTAGATTAGTTTATTTGCACATAATGTTAAAAACAGACAGTATAACATTTACAAGATTAAAAAAAGAAAAGTGCCGGAGAGGTTAGAAGCCTGCAAAAACTGCAGGGAGTAAGATGGCTGCCCCCCTTGCGGCTCTTACCTCTCCACATGGGTGTAATGGTTGTCTTCAAAAATCCCGGTTAATCGCTGATCTTGAACGCCGTATTTCCGACCTCTGCTGGATCCGAAATGAAGAAAAACTACTGGACTCTATAGTCAAACTGGGCGCAGGTTCGCCTGCCAACTCAGCCGAGTTGGACCTCACCATCCCGGCTACTGACGTTGATCCGCCGGCCTCGGCGAGTGCTGCCCCGGCCTCCGTCTCCCAGCTTGTCCCCGGTCCCGGAGGGGCTCCTGCTTCATCCGGGCTGGCTGCCTCGGCCCCGTCGCCACATCTCCAACCCGAGGACTGCTGGCTGTTGCTGGGTGCAAAGCCTAAGCTCGCGCCTGCTGCCGCAGTGGTTTCTACTCCAAACCCGAAGTACAGAGCACTGAACTCCACACCACGGTATGAGTCCTGGTACATGGCATCTGGCAGGAAGGCTTGTAAAACCAGCCGGCAATCCCCCTGTGAACTCCAACTGTCCAACCGGTATGATGCCCTGAGTCTGGATGACTTTTCGCCGCTTCCACCCTCGCGGCTTCAGCGGTCGTCTCCATCCCTGCAACCTGAGTCCCCTGAGCCGGGGCGCAGCGCATCCCGCCCCGCTGGCTCGTCGGCGCGGCGCAGGCTGCTCAGGGACGCGGTGCAATACCACTCGCTGGGATCCTCTTCTCGCCGTGCCGCTTCCAAGCCGCAACATCCAGAGAGCACCCGGTCCCCATCGGATCGAAGTGAGGCACAACCGGCTCCCCCTCGTCCCCTCTTCCCCCCGACTACATTCATTGTGGGGGACTCCATCATCAGGAATGTCCGTTACTTCAACACAATCACTCGCTGCTTTCCCGGTGCTACTGTGCCCGTCATCCTAAATAAACTCCCGGAGCTTTTGCACTCCCTGCCCTCCACAGTCACCAGGATTATTGTTCATGTCGGTTGTAATGACACCGCCCGTAAGCAGTCTGTGTTGACGACAGCTGATTTTAGAGACCTTTTTAGCTTTCTGCGCACCACAGGATTAGCGGTGTTCGTATCTGGCCCGATCCCAACACTGGCTCGTGGAGTTGAGCGGTTCAGCCGCCTTCTCCAGCCGCCTCACTCCTTATGTCACCACCTCAAACCTGGTTATGATTCCCATACAGCCTAATACTGTTGCTCCTGTTCCTTCTCCTAGACCCCCACTTGATCCAAACACCTTCAAAAGCAGAAATGGCCTAGGATTAATCCACTTAAACATCAGGAGTCTAATCCATAAATTAGACTATGTCAATGTTTTAATGCTACAAACGAATCCTGACATCTTAGTTTTGAGTGAAACATGGTTGAAAAAAAGCACTAAAGACTGTGATGTAGCATTAGAAGGCTATACTCTGTTTAGAGCGGATCGAGCTGGGAGAGGAGGTGGAGTAACAGTCTATGCAAAATCTGGGTTGTCAGTGTCTGTTTTAGATTCAGTCACCGAGCCTAATTGTTTTGAATTTATTGCCCTGCAAATCCAGCTGGGGCCATCTACACTGGTGGTAATAGGTGTTTATAGACCCCCATCTGCTGATTCAGAGTCCATTGACTTAATAGCAAATTTAATTTCAATGTATGAGGATTCTGAAATGCTTATTATGGGTGATTTTAATTTGAACTGGCTAAACAACACATCAGATAAATTAAAAGAATGTTGCTTTAACCTGAACTTAACTCAGATAACTGAGCCTACTAGACCCAATCTAAAAGACAATTCAAAATCTACTCTGATCGACCTTGTGTTTTCTAACAAAATTGACAAAATTGTGAGCAGTGGAGTTTTTGAGCTGGGAATAAGTGATCACTGCCCTACAGCTTGTGTAAGAAATGCCAGATTGGAAAAAACTAATTCACAAACAGTTTTAAAGAGAAATTTTAGGCTCTTTAATGAGCAACACTTTTTGGACAATGTAGCAAATGATTTTAGTAACTTTACAGCAGAGATCTCTGATGTTCAGGTGGCCCTGCAATTCTTTACAGATATTTTTATCTCATGTGTTGATAAACATGCCCCTTTT
>NC_065527.1:29624013-29632286 GCF_006386435.1 Epinephelus moara | reverse complement strand
TTAGACTGCCCAGAAAAACATTATACGGTGGAACTGGCTCCAAGGGAGAAAAGGAGAGTGGGGAATACTATTATGAATGAGTGCAAGGATTAAAGCAGCCATCAGGGGGAGACAAGAGAAATGTGACACCGTTATGTTTCAGCTCCAAGGGGGAAGGACTAAAAGAAAAAGTGGAAACTCAGCAGAAATCTTCAAAATAAAAGCGAGTGCGCAAACAAAGACATTCCAGTCTTGCTCCGGAGTTTGACTCATTGAGTTGTGTTGTGCTGATGCCTGCGTGCACAATAAAACTCACTTGCATCTGATTCTACGTGTCTCCAGTGATTTTTTACCTCTGAGTATTTGAGTTTTTTGGTATTTAATAGAAAACAACGAAAGTCCGTTCGAGAAGAAAGGAACGAGGTCGCGAGCTTTCTGGCCCAGCTCCAGACCTTCAAATTTATGTTTCTACAGAAGTTCTATGAGCCAACAACTCAGGGTTTTAGAAAAGACTTGGTGCAGCAGGTCATTCAATGGCGGCTTGATAAGAATGTCAGGCTTGGAGATCAGCAGTTCCACATCCATCCTCCAGTCAACATACCGGCCAACAAAGCCAAACAAAGACGACTTGGTGGCACAACATGCATCACGTTTTCCAACAAAAGATGCAGATGATAAACCTGGTGTCTGAGTCTGAGAAAGTCATAGTTTTGGTCTCCCATGTTTACCAAACATAAAAGCAGAACTATCTGAGGTGTACTCTTCAGTTACTGTCTAAACCTTTTGCATCCAATGCAAGTTATTTATGCTCTCTTCCCTTATATTTTTGGCAAGATGTTATAATCTCTTGCCTGATTTATTTTGTAATCCATATACAAGAAAAAAAGGTGTAAAAGATTTTTTCTGGGCATGTTGGAGTTTTCCACATGTATGTGTAAGCATGCTAAAAAGAGGTCTTTCTGACTGCTGCTGTTTATTGTATTATTTTATAAGTAATAATACCATCACATCTGGTGTCTTAGCAAACTTAGTTTTATTATGTTGGCAATAAACAGGACTGAAACAAGTAAAACTTACGTAGGTGGTGCATTTCTGTTTGTGTTTTTTTTTTTGTCAAAATATTGTTAAAAAAAATTACTTTCAATAAAAATGGTCAATGTAACACAAAATGTCCAAAATGTCTTAGAAAACTATTATGTTTAAAACATCTAAAACAAATGCAGTGCTTCCTCAGACTCCTTGAACCCTGCATATTGTCCATTTGGTGATGGATATGTTTTTCTTAAGAGGTCCACCACACATGAGGGAAGAACTCTCCTGTTGCCTGGACCAAGCTTCTCTCCTTTTAGGGCCCATTCTATTACGATGCGATAGGCAACCAGCCTGTACTGTCTGAAATACAAAACAGCATAACATGATAAGTCTGTGCATACTGTATATGAACTGCAAAGTGCACAATTGCAAGATAAATTTGATTATGAGTGTAAACAGATCTCCCCGTGCACAGCCGGTGTAATAGTGAGGTGCAGGTAGGTAGGAATGCAAAGTCAAATGAGCAAAATAGACCACGGCACATGGACAGACTTTACTGAAACTTTATTGTGAGCGAGAACCTGAAGAACCTACAGGCGAAACGCGTCGCTCGCTCACAATAAAATTTCTGTAAAGTCTGTTCGTGTGCGGTGGTCTATTTTGCTCATTTGATTGATTATGACTTTATTTGGATGCTTGATGATATGTAGCCTGTTTGGTGTAGTATTATCTACACTCATATTCTACTAATGAATACAGTATGCCCTAATAGGACATATACAATTTTATAATTGGTCACCACCACGTACCAAGTAGTAAAATTCAGCTACCAAAAAACCTGCACAACTTCTAATGAATTCCATAACTTTCTTATAAGAGATAGTCAACACTTACTCTGACGACAGCTGACCATCAGGTCCAGCTGGCCTGGGTCGCTTTTTCCAGTCGACTTTGGGAATGTGGAAAAAGGTCTGCAAGACACCATCATTCAGGATTGCGGGAAAGTCTTGATGGTGAGTGATGCAGTCAGAAGCTGGTACACTGGCCTCCTCATCGGATATAGAGAGATTTTGCATCTGTGGCATCACAAGTTCCCATTCGTGGCAGCAGTAGCTCTCCACCTCCGTCGGCATTAGTTCACACTTGGAACAAGTGCACCACCATTTGTCGCCTACCCTGTCTCTTGCAGCTACCACTGTTGCCCCAACTTCGGCTTGGACCGCTTCTCTGTCCTCCCTCTCTCTCTCTGCCCATTCTAACTCCATCTGACGAAGTTCGGCATCTGTATATTCAGGTTCATAAAGGTATCCCTTTGGCTCTATGTTAAAAGGAATGTCTTCATCGCTTTCTTCGTAGTTCGACATGTTTACATCAACGATTCGACCGTCAAACAGCTGATAGAAGGTGCGCAGCTGTCAACAGGCAGCAGCGCGCAGTGATACGAAGGGAGAGTAAATAGCGCCAAGTGATTGTGAGGTCTGACTTTTTTACGGACAACGTTTTTTTGATGCAAATATATTACTATTTTGAGCGCATATTGCTTTTGGAAGCAAAAAGTTTTATTTTTGTGACCCCAGCAAACTAGCCAGAACCACCTAATTCAACACCAGAACCAGGCCAGAACTCTGCTCACAGGACACAGTAGGGGAAAAGTCGCTGTTGATGCACAACACTGCTCATGAGTATGTCATTTAACTTCATGTCAAAAAATCCAAACTATCCCTTTAAGATTGAAGCAGCTGTGGGATGTAGAGATGTGTTTATAGATTTACACACATCTGTAACAGACCAAACAAATTAAAGTCTTTGCAATCGAATCCCAGCAATGATATAAATCCAATAGACATGAGGGAGTTTACCTGTGAGTTAAGCTCCTCATTCGCCTCTCTCGGGAAAATTATGGGATGGACGTCTGGCCTTTTTGAAGTGGCTAGATTCCTGTTTCTTTAAGGCCTTTCCGGATCTGTTTAATAGGCTGCTTGACACAGCGAAGTACCTGCAAACAGATGTGACAGGACAAAGGGCAAACATTATACTGAAGTACTACTTTAGTAAGTCACAGATGTGACACTAGTTCCACAACCCACCACCATTAGACATCGCAATTGGTTATACAGTCATGTTAACATATTGTTTCAATGAGGTAATTTATGAAATGCTTATTGCATGTGTAAGGCGTTCCGGGAACAGCCAATCATGATTGGTGGAGGTTGGAATAGGAAGATCCCAGGACAGGCAAAGATCAGTCACACAGGTGGTTTCTGCTGCAGCAAGTTCTGCTTTCCTGAGCTAAATCAGGTACACATTCACAAAAAGGAATAATTTAAGAATGATGTGCAAAGATATCTATAAAGGTACAATATAAACAGCCAAAATCTGGAGTAAATACAAGGACAGGAAAAGCTTTGCAACTCACATCAATCAATCCAAAGATCCCAGGACTAAGCCATGAATGAGTGGTACTCACAAAACCAATAGTTTCACGATGATCAAGATCAGGACAGTCTTGCAGCGTCAGTGCTCCCACCAGTCAACAGAGTCACCACAGGCAAACTGAGTCCTGATAAACAGATACCACCATGCAGGAAAGAAAAGGGAACCCAATGTTCTTTTTCCCCTTCAAAAATGTTTGTAAGAGCAGCAGAGCCTTACTAAAAAAAAGGAGAAAAGGTATTTAGAGATCAGTGTAGATTTTAACAGGTAATCAGAATCCTCTTTTCTCCATCTCACACTCTGTACTCAAAGTATGAACTTTTACTGTCATGTCAGGCAGAGTGCACTAGCGCAGAGGTGTAAAATGAATCAGTTTAAGAACTCCTTTGTGCCTGTATTAGTTTAACATTTAAATAGCGTAAAATTAGCAGAGGTAACAGAGGCTGTGCTGCAGGATAGACAAATGGACTCATTGATTCCTCATGGATGCTTTTTCTGTATTATATATTTCGTGATCTTTCGTGTTCTGTGTGATCTTTGATATAATCTGTTTACTGTTGGGTGCCCATGGATGTCAACAGGTCTAGCTTACTGGAGTCCAAGTCAAAGTTCCCCATGGGAGCAATAAAGTATATCTATGTCTAATGCCATCACATGTAAGTCAAACTGTTTGAAAACATGCATGATCACAGTTAAAAACCAAAACTCACTCTTTGGAGTTTTATCTAAATGAAGCTGAGTGTTTACATGTCAACACTATTTTGCCATTTGATAAAATGAGTGTCAAAGGAATAGGCTACAATCAACAGTGCAATTACATGTTGAAAAAGGCAGATATTTTTACAGAAGGTAATGTGCACACTCTCTACACATACAAACCTAAATTTATAGAGAAGCCAGTCTTGAGTTTCTGCATGGCCATTGACAAAACATGTCTTTTGACACCTTCGCCAACTGCTGCATCTCCTTGAAAATTAAGATGATCTCAGATGAAAAGTACAATCAACCAGATGATATCCAATATATATTTAAAACACAGTCTGTCTTCTGTGGATTAAGGAACATGCACTCAACTCCCATGATTTAAAGTAAAAAACTGTCTAAATTCATTCCACATGACCATCTATAATTAAAAAAAGGTGCACTTGTTATTAATACCTCTCAGCTTGCACTTCAATGGAGCAGCCCAGTTAACATGATGTTGTTTATAGAATGAAATCAATGAGATGTCCTGTTCTTCTGCATCAAACATGTCGAGTGACAGAACGAGATGTGGGAATTCGGCCTTACGGTGCAGCAGTTCTTCTCGGAACAACTCACACACTCTCCGGGGGTCTATTTCATTCACCCATGCTGAAAATGTAATTTAAAGAAATAAAGAAGAAAAAGGGGAGGTTGGTGCAAAGGAACCTCCAAATGATATATTCATATCACTGTCACAGAGTTAGACTAAATTTGTTGTCTAAACAGTGATATTTTGGAGGCAGTTATTGTTCAGGATAAATTACCTGCTGACACTGGTGTTGGAAATTGTGGAACTGGAGGTCCCGGCAATTCCTCTCCCCTGCCTGGTTCACTGTGGTCAGCAACGCCCATTCTTATGACAACAAATGTACCTGTTACTTGGAAACAGAGACAAATCATGATCACATGGGTGCTGATTATCTTTTACATAATACCTTCCTGCATATCATGCTCATCAATCAAAACCCAAAATAGTATTTAGCTCTGATAGGATTTCTACTGCAGTTACACAGGTGCAGCACATGCTCTGATGCAACCACCAGAGCTGAAACATTACAGCATATTATAAAAAAAAAACAGGCACAAGAGCATTCACAGCACATAACAATACTCAGTTAGGGGTCACACACTTTACACATGTTCTTCACTCCACTCAAAACAGTCTTTACTTTCCATCTTTTACATAAATCTGTTAGTCAGACTTCTTACCCATCACAACATGTAGGCTACTCGCACGAGATGGGAGGACATCAGTAGGAAAAGACTCCAGACAAATTAGGCAAACCTGGAAAAAAGTCAATAATGTAAAAAAAAAAAAGACGAATAACAAAAAAATGTATTTAAAAGTCTGAACCTGCTCCACCAGCTGACCCTGGATGCTGAGTGGTTGGAAAAGGGGCGATGCTGTTTTGTCTCTGCCCCCACAACACAGCTCCTTGGTCTTTGTGATGTTGAGCTCCAGTGAGTACCCAACAAATGTTTGTAACAGGTTGTTGACCGCCTGCTGGTAAAGGGGCAGAGCATCAGTGCCAGGCAGGTGTGCCACCAGGGCCATGTCAACCATGTATTTAAAAAGTGTCATTCCTTCACTGCTACAGGTGATGCTGTTGGTAAACAGAGAAGAGAAGGGGGGATAAAACACAGCCTTGGGGAAGTCCCGTGTTTAAAACCAGCTTACTGGATTTAAAATCATTTAAAAGCACCTGCTGTGGTCTGCCCAGTAAAAAACTCTTCATCCATAAAATCAGTGTCGGGTGAACCTGAAGGTCAGAGAGGCAATGCTGGAAGTTGTTATTGTTTACAGTATTAAAAGCAGAAGAGAAATCCATGAATAAAATCCTAGTGTGTGAGTGTGCAGAGTCCAGATTTTTAGCAACAGTGTCCAAAAGTATGAGACTTGCATCCTCTACACTGCGTTTTGGTTTATAGGCAAACTGAAGTGGAATTGTCTTTATGTTCTTTATGTTTTTGTCTTATGTGTTTCTGTGGTTCTTGTTATGGGCACTTAACACCAACGTTATTTCTTTTCAGTTTAAGAGAAAACCTTATACCTACCTATTTCCTTGTTGACTTTGATCATCCACGTTAATTTGCATCTCTACAGTCTGTGCATTGTTTTTTTGTAAGTTCTACTGAGTTTTATTTCTCTCTCTTTTCTTTTATGAAACAGGAGATTTAGTCCCCCCCCCAATAAATTCCGTACAGTCCCTAATTTAGTTGCGTCAGAACAGAGACGTTTCAACTTCTTAAGAGAATTTATTTATTCTGTGTGTGTGTGTGTGTGTGTGTGTGTGTGTGTGTGTGTGTGTGTGTTTGTGGATAAATAACTGTGGTTCACACTCCAACACAGTAGGTGGCAGTAATGCACCATAACGCTGGTTGCCACCCTCCATAAAACGTAAAAGAAGAAGGAGAAGACCCTCTGTCCTCTATGGAGCTATATTGGGGCCAAGTGTTTTGTAGCCTACTTGAAAAAATTAAAATTTGAAACTGAAAATTCAAGTTTTGATCTTGAATTTTGAAAAATACATCAATGTATTCAAAATAAAACTAAGTGTACAATAAGTTTTTTCAGGTTAAATATAATTATGATTCACTTTCATATATTTACATATTTGAGATCCTATTTCTTTCAGTTGCACATTTTATCTTTTCAGATTCAGATCTTATTTTTTACAGTTTCAAATCTTTTTTCACTTTCAGATCTTTCTTTTTCAGTTTTAGACTTTTGGCCCCGATCTAGTGTGGAGGTGTGGCATCAACTGAGAGGGGTGTGGAATCATGACAGACAGCTAAACAAAAAGGCTAGCAACCTTCCCCTATCACGTTGCCTTCAGGGAACGTAGGAACTAAACCAATTCAACTCAACACTTTATATAGGCTACACGTGTGATTGGCAGTGACAAAACTGATGTCAGTGACAAACTTCCATTTGCACGGCATGCACAAATATCCTGTATGGCTAACTCTGTTTTATTGTTGTTGTTAATATTGTTATCTGTGTTATTGTGCACTTCAACAGCCACACTTTAAGTGCTGAAATTTCCGATTTTCACGTAGCACTGTCAACGCAGTGCAGTGTCTGCTGGCAATGATGGAGAGCCATACAGTCTTGCAATGATGGCGCCCGGTTCAGCAGGCCCAACTGCTGGAGCCAGCACACATGTTGAGAAATGTTCAAAATGAGAGGTAGTGTTGTGACAACATACAATGTTTCTGACGACTTTAAGTGGTGAATTGGCAAAGCTGGAAGTTAAGCATAGGGCTAACGCACTCGCACTCACACCATGCATCTGTTTGTGATATGAACTCACCAGGACTCGCGAAACTGGTCAACAACTAGCCAGGGCCATACCAGATGGTTTGTTTATCGTTACCACAGAAACCGTGAAAAAAAGATTTGAAACTGTAAAAACTAAGATCTGAATCTGAAAAGATAAAATGTGCAACTGAAAGAAATAGGATCTCAAATACCTAACTAAATATATAAAGGGGAAAATGAAAATAAATAATTTATTCAAAATAATAAACAGAGTGAATCATAATTATATTTAACCTGAAAAAACTTTTTGTAAACTTATTTCTATTTTGTATTTTTCAAAATTCAAGATCACAACTTGAATTTTCAGTTTCAAATTTTATTTTTTTCAAGTACAAAACATTTGGCCCCAATATACCTCCGCACTCCTCCCAGTGCCAGGAAAAAGCAGAACAAACAGCTGATCCAGCTCGGTCACTTCTTCATCAAAACAAGATGAAAAATCTACTTTTGCCGCTTCTCTTGTGTCACGTGTCGTCATCAGGTGAGATCACACCGTGAATATTTGCTTCACTTTCCGTCATCAGGTGAGATCACACCGTGAATATTTGCTTCACTTTCCGCTGGGCTCTGTATTTTGTTTTTATTCTGTTACTGCGTAGCTCCAGGACACACTTGTTTAGTTTCACTTTAGGCTGACCAAACGTCCTCTTTTGCCCGGACATGTCCACTTTTCACGTTCCGTCCGGGGGGTTTTTATAAACTGACGATAATGTCCGGTTTTCCGTGTGTTTGTGTGTGTGTGTGTGTGTGTGTGTGTGTGTGT
>NC_065527.1:29614452-29623672 GCF_006386435.1 Epinephelus moara | reverse complement strand
ATCTGAATTTCTGTCTTTGAGAGATATTATTTTGTAATATAACTGAATTTTCTATCCATACATATAAAATTTAAATATATTAAAATTATAAGGCATCTTTGAGTAAACTGCAAGTATCATTTAAGTAGGCTATGTCGTGGCCGGCCGAGTGTCCTCTTTTTTGGAAATCAAAATATGGTCACCCTATTTCACTTTCACTTCTACAGTACTTTAGAATTTGGTAAGACTGTAAGTTTAAAATGGATCACACTGAATATGTCATAATGAAGGTGATGATGATGTATATATTTAAACTGAATGTTCCTCATTTGTCCTGCAGTAAAACACTCCCTGAAGTTTTTCCTCACTGCATCTTCTGGAGTCCCAAACTTCCCACAGCTTGTGGCTGCTGCAGTGGTTGATGACCTTCTGGCGGCTTACTGCGACACCGATATAAAGATAATACAACCAAAATACGACTGGGTGAAAACAGCATTAGAAAACAATCCACAGCAGTTGGAGTGGTACACTCTACACTGTTTTGAGAACCTGCCACATACTTACAAAGCCAGGATGGACAACTTGAAGCAGCGCTTCAACCAAAGTGGAGGTACAGCTTGTATTTCAATCTTACTGTTAAAGTGCTCTGTGTCTTAGCTGTAAAGTAAAGTGACCCTTACTCATTCCCAACCATCAATCAATCAAAAGTGCACTTAGTAGAACAATGGTTCCCAACCTCAGTTACCCTTATAAGGGGAAGCCAAAGCTTCACAAGGGGCTGCAAGGCCGTCTTGATCTAAAGGGGTGTAAGAAAACTTTTCTTTTAAACATACAATAGGCCTTTATCTCAGCATTTCATTTATTTTTGTAAAGAAAAGTAAATGACATTGTTATTTTTAAAGTTTATGTGCACAGTAAAGACAGAACAGAAGCTATATTCAGTCTCTGTGAAACGGCCTTGTCCTGCATGAGAAAAGTGAGCAGTTAAAACAACCACAGAAGTGATAGAACAATGGCCAAACATCTGAGAGATGAAAACACTGAATTTGTAAAAAAAAAAAAAAAAAAAAAAAAAAAAAATGTCTCTTAAGCATGAATAACGTTTAAAAAAAAATCAGAAGACAGAGAATTGCATGAAGAAGTGTTTGAGTTAATTGTACAGTTTCAGTTGTTCTGTACTGCCCCTTGCCCAATTTGCTTGAAGTTATGCAATAAAGATAATTCAGTGAATTCCTGGATAACTGTCAGTTGTACTGGTCACTGGAACCTGGGACTGCATCCAAGACTAAGGGTATAAGATAGCACCAGTTCAGATATGACAGAAAGTGAGGGGGAGAGAGATGAGGTCCTCAGCTGGACACCAACCAGTAACACTGCAGCTCATGTTTGGCATCTTAAAGGAAAGTTTCACCCACAAAATGACCATGTGTAAATCAATTAGTCATAACCTGTTACCTTGAATTTGTGAAGGAAACTTCATTGTTCTCACATGTCTCCATGGAAAACAGTAAACATATTGATTTATTGATTGATTGGGGAACACATTTAACAACAGCAAAATTGTATAATCTTAAAATTTACGGTTACTATTGTAACTTTTTTTTTTACTGTGAAATAAAAATTGTGTTTCATCACTCATGTAAAGAAAAAGTGCACTGATGATCTGCTCTTGAATCATAAACACAGCAAAAGACTGAAGAGCATCACACAATGTACAATATGTTTAAGATCATCTTTCCATCAGAGATATCATCTATACATCACTGTTAATTTTCCAGAGGCTGAGTGGCTGTGAGTGGGATGATGAGACTGGAGAGGTTAAGGGTTTTATGCAGTATGGTTATGATGGAGAAGACCTCATATCATTGGACCTGAAGACACTGACATGGATCGCTCTGAAACCACAGGCTGTCGTCACCAAACTGAGATGGGATGCTGACACAGTCAGACTAAAAGACCATGAAAACTACTTAACTCATGTTTGTCCTGAGTGGCTGAAGGTTTATGTGGCCTTTGGAAAGAGCTCTCTGCAGAGAAAAGGTACAGTCACACTCCTTCTTCTCTGACTGTAGTGAGTTTTTTAAATGGTGGTGTAATTCCCTTTTCTGTCTACATACAGGCAGTGTGGAGGTAACTAAGGTAGGTGTAGCTGATGGGTTGTTATGTAGCACAGTTGTATGTTTTTAAAGCTCAAAAGATTGTATGGGCCTGTGCATGTCATGCATTTATCTGACAGAAAAGTTGTTTACATTTTATCAGCCTGACTTATCTGTTGTGTCTTCAGTTAAATTAAAGGAACCATACCGAGTTTTTGACCACTAGTGGTGCTGTAGAGCAATCTTATTATAAGTGGATTCCTGTTTGTTTGTATCATGATGGCGTTGTGATTCACATCATGCTGCTGGTGTAACAATGGGTGTAATAAATAATGCATTCAACACATTTGTTAGAACTCAAAGATTCACACAATGCATTATGGTGAGAAACACTGGAAATATAACTGTTGTTTGTTTACAAGGAAACATGGCCCTCAGAGGAAAAACATTTTGGTATGAGTGACATCATAGTCTGTTTTATTAGCAGCATTGTTGATGAATATTTACTTATTCATTTTTTTTTTGCCCAGAAGAATTTTCACACCTTCTGTTGTTGATTGAGATCACTTTTAGATTGACCAGCAACAATTATCTACCACTGGTATGAACAAGCATCCAGGTTTACTGTACAAAAAAAGATGTAACTCACATGTCTTTAATGGCTTCTCTCTCTTCCCGTTTCTCAATTTCCCATCTTTGTTCTTTGCTATTTATTCCAGTTATCCAATTTCTATTTCTTATCTTGATATTTCCCTGTTTAATTTCTTCATCTTCCTCTTTCCTTTGTCCATCTTTTACTGTTGGGCTTTCTGATCTTTCTGTACCCCCTCTCTTGTTCCCTCCATTGTCTCTATCCCTTTCTTCTCTACATTTCTTCTCTGTCTGCAGACCTTCCCTCAGTTTCTCTCCTCCAGAAATCTCCCTCCTCTCCACTCAGCTGCCATGCTACAGGTTTCTACCCTGACAGAGCCATGATGTTCTGGAGGAAAGATGGAGAGGAGATTCATGAGGACGTGGAGCTCGGAGAGATCCTCCCCAACCACGATGGATCCTTCCAGATGAGTGTTGACCTGAACCTTTCATCAGTCCCACCTGAAGACTGGAGGAGGTACGACTGTGTGTTTCATCTCTCTGGTGTGAAGGACCACATCGTCACCACACTGGACAAAGCAGTGATCAGGACCAACATGGGTAAGAGTGAGATCAGAGGGTGCTGAAAGGGACTGCATGTCTATAGCTCCTTTTGCACCATCTTTTCAAGGCAGGAATTTTACACCATTATGCTGCCTCGCTGTTTTGTATAAAAGGTATAATCGAGGAATGAGGTGACAGAGTTGTCTCGCCTTTAAGCCAGCAGCAGAGGTAGTAACAGCCTCTAAGCAGCATTTGTGTAAAAGGCACAGCTGGCATGACAGGACCATGGATGGGACGGGTGTGACGTGTTTACGTGCAACCCACTGCCAGAAGATTTCAAAAGTAGCTGATATCAGTTAGCAGCTAACTCAAAGAAGAAGAACAGCAGCTGAAAATGTCCACAAATTGGGAACACAATGAGGTCTGGGAGCTCCTTACCTTCCAAGCAGAGGGTTAGATCAGCTGCCATGTGACAGGGATGGTAAATGATTGTTACTGTTATGTTATGCTTTTGTTATCTTTTATAAAGCGCTACCTGACGCATATGTCATGTTTCACACTACAAGCTGACATTATCATGTTACATGTCATGCCAGTCATGTTTTTTTTTTTATTCCACGATGCCAGGATGCTGTCTAAAATCACACAGTGCAGCAGCATGATGCTGTCGTTGTTTGGTTCTGTGTAAAAATGCAAAGGACGCATAAAGAAAGGACTTTGTAGTGGCTCCATTGCGCAGTCTCTGTGTAAAAGGGGCTTATGGTTTGTTTGGTATTTTGCTTTTGTCCCCCTGTGACTGGGAAGTCTTCTTCATAAAGCTAATGATTCTTAAAGCATGTTGCTTGCCCCAGGACCAGTGGTCAGATCATCTGAGCCTAACAAGACTGTTTGATTTTCTTAAGGTCATAGAAAGTTTTCAAGCATTTTACAGGCCACATTGACTACATGTTTACATGGAGAAATTATTCTGGTTTTTACCCTCATTCCAAAAAAGATAATATTTCTCCCAAACTTTTTACATGAATGTATTTAAATGTGAAAGTGTTTATTAATTTGTAATGCATCTGTGCTGGCGATAGCCGTGGCCAAAGGCATTATGTGTCCGGGTTGTCCATCTATCCCATAGCTCATGGACGTCTTGAGAATTTTATTTTTTAAATCTGGTACAAACATCTTCTTTGGCTCAACAATGAACTGTTTAGATTTTGGTGTTCCAAGGTCAAGCTCACTGTGACCTTGTGTCCATCTCATTCTCATGGACGCGATAATCCCAAGAAGGCCTTGGGGGAATTTTCTCAATTTGGCACAAACATCTACTTAGGCTCAAAGATGAACTGATAAGCATTTGGTGGTCAAAGGTCACTGTGACCTTAAAAAAACATGTTTTCGGCCGTAACTCAATAATTCATATGCTATTTCTCACCAAATTTCACACAAATGTCTAATAGGATAAAATGATTAAGTGATAACATTTTATATCCAAAAGGTCAAAGGTCAACTTCACTGTGACATCATGGTGGAGACTTAAAGCACCTATGTTGAGATAAAATACTGTATATGTTGAGGTGTCTGATGCAGTTAACATCTTTTTACTGATGGTGGAATTAGTTGTGTTACCAGTGATCAGCCAACACCCACGAAGGAGAGAAGATAAAATAAATGAGAAAACTGGCTACAGGTGTCACTCTGTTAGTAGGCAGGGATTCATGGTCCAGTCTGCAGGGGCTGTGTTGTATTCTGCCTAGCAACAGTGACAGCCTCCTTTTCATCCACAGGACTTTTGCACAACAGACCTGGATGTAAACCGTAACTGCAAGTTGACTGGTTCACTGAGGTTTACCCCTGCGAGGTGTTAATTCTATTTTATACATTATTTTCCACAGTGTCGGCTTTTAAATCCAACACATGAGGGTTTTCATATATTTTTACAGACACACACTTTTAAGGTAACAGCCAATTATCCTGTATTAACTGGACTCTAATTCAGTCTTAGTTCACAGCAACAAATCCAAATGTATGAATGAAACACTGGATGGATGGATGTGCTTCTGTTCTGACCTGCTTTTTCTGTACTGATCGTGAGTTTTGTTGTTGTTGTTGTTGTTCAACAGAGAAGCCCAGTGACATGACCGTCCCCATCACTGCTGCAGTGATTGATCTTGCTCTCATCCTCATCGCTGCCACTGGATTCGTCATTTACAAAAAGAAGACAGGTGAGAGATAAAAATGGAAAGACCATCTATTTAATTGTTTTTTCCAGTACTTTGATTTTAGTTGATGCTTTTATCCAGGTTGCAAATTGAAACATGCATCAGTTAACTGCATCCCATAATTTGAAGCAACTAACAGTAAGTGTTGTTGGGCTTAAAGCCTGTGAGTCAAACTAATATGACTATGCCATGATAATATGGGAGAGGAGATAAGAAAAATAGAAAGTGCAGTCAATAGCTGCCAGGCAGATTGTGACCACTCTAGATAATTCTGATAGTTCCAGCAGACCTCATTCCTCAGAGGCTAATAAAAATACATGCCTCGTCCATTGTTGACGGTTGTTGATCCATGTCGTCCATAACTGGACTTTTCATGGTTTCTACTTTGTCAGCTACAACACAACTAAGTAGGAAATAACAACAATAAACAGGATAAGAATAGACCAAAAAAGAAACAATTTAGCCTTCAACTTAATTATTTATGGTAGAAGCACAATTATCAAGGAAAAATGACCAAATCAAGAAAATCTCAAAGTCTAAAAAATCATGCAGGCAAAAGGCTCTGCATCTAAAACGCTCCTGGTGTGGTACAACACTGTGCAGTGGATGGAATAAAGCCTGGTATAGAATTAATCTGCAAAATGAGACCAACCGTCTTTATGGATGTCAGTGTATGAGTCACAAAGAAAACCTAAATGTGACCTGCAATAGACGGTAAAGCTTGATTTGTTTTAGGCTGTATTCATATTAAATTAATTGTCGCAGTGAAAGCACCAGCCCTCCCATTCATTTGAATGTGGGTGGTGGGTCTAGCCAACTTTTGGAGAAATGCAACCTGATGTCACGCTTTAGTGGCGAGCCACGTAGTCAGCAATCAGACCAAAAGACACCCGTAGTCCATGGGGAAGGAGTCTCTTTCTGCTATTAAATATTATAGTGAGTAAAATAAACTTTTGTTAACAGCTTGTGTCCTGGTCTACAAAAGGAGAGCACTGGTTTTGTTTGTGTGTGTGTGCACATGTGTGTCTTTTTCTACACCCTCACACAACCATGTGGCTAATCACCACAAATGAATGTAATCTTGGAACCGATCAGTATCAGTCTGATGGGCAACGGCCAATATTTTGAAAGTTCAGATGTAGGAAGTGGATATCAGGGCCAAGACTTCTTTTTCTCTGTGTGGGTCACTGCGGCAGATCTCTGTAAGGAGATATCAGCATATGAATGTAGATACATTTTCAATAAAGCTTACATAAAGCTAACTCGTTAGACGATAGCTGATGGGTTCCTAAGTTGCATTTCAGCTAATGTGTTCAGCCTCTCCACATGGACTGTTTACCTGCCACTCAAACATGATTGGTCAATACTATACAATATTAGAACTACAAACGGACTACAGATTATGCATACATATGCAGATACCAGTTTTTAGTAATTTCCAGAGAACTTGTGGCTAATAACCAGCTGGTTAAGAGGAGTGAGAAGTCAGCAGTCAGTGACGGTATGAAACAGTCAATAATACAAGTTTTCCAACATCTGAGAACCACTACAACTATGAGAGGTCCTTCAGTATACAGTCAAAAATGTGCTCACAAAATATTAGGCTGATGGGTCCAGTAGTTTTTGAATTTGGCTGTGGACAGACAGATAGACACACTCCCACACGACCAAATGTATGATCCCCTCCAGGTTTATGCCTGGCAGAGATAGCACAGTAAGGACTAAACAGAAGGGTGGTATTAATTGATTTTCAGTTTCAGAGGGGATCATACTCATTGGGGATGAGGTGACAAAAGATATTCTGGCATTTCCAACTGCAACTGAAATTATTTGTCTTTTGTTTTGATTTCAGCCAAACTTCCCCCATCTCGTAAGTAAAACTTACTCTTATTCTATTTCTACTGATCTGATACACACTTTATGCTGCAGATTAAAACAGGATTCACATTTATTGTGCAGATGAACTTTTTCCAAGACTGTTTCCTGTATTTACTGTTTATAAAAGTTCAGAGCAGGATGAGTGGATTTCACACAGTTTCACACTAACAGTTTGTTTCTGACCTCACAGCTCCTGATAGCAGCTCTGAGCGCTCTGGGAAACCCAGTCTAGAAACCTGACTGACTGATTATATTGTAATATTTTATGGCTTCAGAACAAATGAATTGCAGGTTTCTGTAAACATGTAGAGACTGAATGCAGTGCTGAAACCTCACCTCTTGTGGTGGATTAGACAGGACATTCTGTGAACATTCATGAAAAGTTTACCACAGGGGTTGCTAACTAGTAGCTACTGGTAAGACTGGAGGAACCACATAGACAGTGATGGTGGTTGGACAGCTGAGCGGACCACAGCAGTCATGAAGTTATTAAGTCAGTTGGGCCAGCTACTGTAGTTTAGCCTGAGCAGATATGATGGAGATAAGGCAGCAGAGTTTCAGCTCTTTGCTTGGGTGAGTGAAGGATTTAAAGGCAGCTTAAAGATTCGTTAGGGCAGAGTCAGAGAATGGTGTCGCCTGTCAGAGGGCTCAGGTTTATAACGCCACAGCTAACCTAGGACCTAATGAAAGGTCAAACATGAATACTGGGCTTCTATAGGAATCCACACAACCTTTGGCACGTTTTACTGTGTACTGATAACCATGCTCTTTATTTTGGTGCTGATGTTTTGTTTTTCAATAAAGTCCCCAATTTTCAAAAGTTTGTCTTGAGTCTGCTCATCTGTGACTATAGCTGCAGTAATATGAATATTACCTGAGCATTCAGTGTTCTTACAGAAGAGTTGGATTAAAAGACTGATATCATTGTCAGCTCTGAGTAGAGGAAGGAAGACAAGCTTAGCTTAGCATGAACACTGAAAGTGAGGAGGAAACAGCTCACCAGTGACAACTTCAAACATGGCTGAGGTGTGAAAAGAAATAATGGAATGAATTGTGAAACACAGCAAAGGGTGTTTATGCATTTATTTATTTACATAATCACATAGCTATATTCTTGTGTATAATGTTAATATAAGTTTTTTTTTTGTGAGCAAAAACTGCTTATTATGCTCAAAACTGGTTTATAGGTAAAGTGAATAGATGAGTCGGTCGGCCTCTCTTCACCTGTGATAAAGTGACCTGTGTTTTTCTGACGTGTCAAAGAGGCGAAGATGTTTTCTTGTTGTGTTGCTAAGCTGTAGTGTGTTTGGCTCTCTCCGGTTCCATAAATGGATCCAAGGGAACTCTGATCTGGTGTGTTGTCACCACAGGAGAAGAAATTGTTTGTTTTTCATGAAAAAAAATAATGATTAATAAATTGGTGGCACATCATATAGTTGCCATTGTTGCTGTTCTCTCTCTCAGTTTGAGTCTGTGAGTCAACAATATTTTAGATTGGGTCTAATAATCCTCCCTGCACGCCAGCGAGTACTGAACTTTGATGATAATAATAATAACTTATGATGGATATACTGTATGTAGGTCCTTTCAGGGTACCCAAGGCTGCTTTACGGGGTAAGAAAACATAAAATCAATAAATTAACAAAAAAACAAGAACCAAAATAATAATAGCAATGTTTCTGGTGATGAGTGAGCTAGAGGCCACAAGCCTCTTCAGCAGTTTTTTGTCAATGTCCAGAGATGGAGCTTTGTGGATCTTTGCTGGGAGAGAGCTCCAGATCATGGGGCCTGCCGCACTAAATGCTCTGTCACCAAAAATTTGCAGGCTGGGTTAGGAGGTGGAGAGCAGACCTAGATTCAAAGACTGTAAGTTCTGAGATGGGGTTTAGGGGTGGAGGAGGTCAAACAGATACTCGGGGTAAG
>NC_065527.1:29607447-29613952 GCF_006386435.1 Epinephelus moara | reverse complement strand
GTACTTTAGAATTTGGTAAGACTGTAAGTTTAAAATGGATCACACTGAATATATCATATTTATGATGAAGGTGAGGATGATGTGTATATTTAAACTGAATGTTCCTCATTTGTCCTGTAGTAAAACACTCCCTGAAGTTTTTCTTAACTGCATCTTCTGGAGTCCCAGACGTCCCACAGCTTGTGGCTGCTGCAGTGGTTGATGACCTTTTAGTGGGTAACTGCGACACCGATATAAAGATAATACAACTAAAACAGGACTGGATGAAAACAGCATTAGAAAACAATCCACAGCAGTTGGAGTGGTACACTCAACACTGTTTTCAGATCCTGCCACATATCTTCAAAGCCAAGATGGACAACTTGAAGCAGCGCTTCAACCAAAGTGGAGGTACAGCTTGTATTTCAATCTTACTGTTAAAGTGCTCTGTGTCTTAGCTGTAAAGTAAAGTGACCCTCACTCATTCCCACAGTATATTTCAAAACATCGATAGTCAAACCAGAAAAGTGCACTTGTAGATTACTGGTTCCCAGCACTGCGCGGCCTTCTTGATTTAAAGATCAAATATACAGTCTGCCTATAACTCAGCCTTTCATTTTATGTCTATGAAGAAAAGTAAATTAAATTGTTATTTTTAAAGTTCTGATTATTATCTGAAGGCGCTGTATGTAAGAATGTGGCCAAAACAGTTACTGCACTCAAATTCAAAATACTGCCGCGAGTCTTGTCTGGCCCCCTCCTCTACAGATTCGAGGTTGCTGCTCTGTGCTGAATTGCTGCGTTGTGCTCCGGCGTCCGGCAAAAATAGAAGTCCTGCGTATCTGTTGCGGAGGGCTCCGGAGTGCTGCAGCTGAGACGGAGCCGGAACACAGCACAGCCGCAGCCGGTGGAAACACACACATTGACTAGAATTGAATCCTGTCGGCTCCGCTGCAGTGCCAGAGTGCAGACGCAACCAACACGCATCTGGTGGAAATTGGGGGTGATTTGTTTGCCCACATCGCTGTGGCAGGGCCGCGTCGCTGCGTCCTTGATCTTCGGTTTTCCAGCAGACCGTTCGAGCAAGTCTGGCTTCTCTGCTGCTAATGCTGCTGCTGGGATACAGCGGAGGAGGAGCCGGTGTTTCGGATTTACTCGCGACCCTGTTAACTGGCGACCTTCAGCCGAATGCGTCTGTGGTTGTCGTAGTGACAGCTGTTTTCAACCAGGAAGAGAACACGTAGCTGTCCTCGCGAAGGCCTCTTTACTCAGTTTTTCATAACAATATCAAAACATAGCCGACCTGCTCCGTCTTTGGACTCTTGTTAGAGGAACCCAGTCACGGACCGACACTCGGTCGCAGTTTGAATCACACTTGTTATGACGGAATGAGAGGTCAAGTTGCTTTTCCTGTAAATCTAACTCTTATCTCGAATACATTTTCTAAATAGGCCTAAACAGTTTCGTCTCTGGTGCCTGCCTAAAGAGACATGTGCCATATTAAAGAACCGTTCAGCCCTGCTGTGAAACGTAAAAAAGAATATTTTCACGGGATTCGAACCCACTTCATTATGGGAAAATGAATTAAAAACACACAATTAACATGGTGCGCCACTATGACAACACCACTTCACTGACAGATCCATTACAAATCCGACAACATACAGCCAGCTATGTCTTCAAATTGGGAAGTAGCCAGATCAACTTGTGACCACACTGTCCATGCACTGAGGAACATTTTACAATCNGCTTTCAACCGCCTCCACCGTTCAAACGCATCTCCTATAGACCCTCGCTTTGCCTCGAGTTTTGTCTTGGTGTTTTTGGGAATCATAACGAGGTCGTTTGTGTTTAGTCGCACCGTCAGCCATTGTAGCTCAGTCGTAACTGTAACTGATACTGAGACTCTACTGACTGTGTGACTGGTAGACGGCGGTGGGTGGCACAACAGGCCAAAACACAAATTCAAATTCATAAACATGATTTGCAGACCGAATTTTTTTTTTTTAAATGCAAATATTCTGGCTGTACTATTGTTGTCGGTGAGATCAGTATGTTATATGAACATTATTCCTTAGTCTCTGTGACATATTAGGATGAATTTACGACTATTTGCTTTAGATTTCTTACATATAGCTCCTTCAAGTTATAAAATCTCCCAAGATAGGTGCATAGTAAAGACCTGAGCATAAGCTATATACATAGAGCCTTCAGTTTTTGTGGAAACGGCCTCATCCTGCCACAGAGCTTATAGAACAATGGCCAAACATCTGGGAGATGAAAACACTGAATTTGTTCAAAAATGAGCCGATCAAGTATGACTGCTGAAATAAAGATAAGACAGAAAACTGTGTAAAGAAGTTCTAAAAATCTCAGGAAAACTCATCTCTGGTGTAAAATTCACAGAAATAACACTGCTCAAAATTGATTTACTCATTTTGCACAACTTCCTGCAATGATTGAGTTCACTATTTGAGTTAATTGTAAAGTTTCAGTCGTTCTTTACTGTTATTGTTATGTATTGAATATAATATGAACTATCCATAACATATGTCACTTAGTCAGTGGTAATGGAAAAGGGGTCCCTTAAGGAAAAAGGTTAGGAACCACTGCAGTAGAGTACAGATCTCCACCAGGCGACCAAGCAGCTGCCTGGGTTTCAAGTCTGGACAATTCTAGTAGTTTCAGAAGATGTGCTGCAGCGCCTTTCAGAGAGAAACTGTGTCAGTTGGCTCTATAAACTCCAGCTGCCTTGCCCAGTTTGCTCAGTTGGTAATCCAAGGAGTTGAGGTTATGTAATAAAGATAATTCAGTGAATTCCTGGATAACTGTCAGTTGTACTGGTCACTGGAACCTGGGACTGCATCCAAGACTAAGGGTATAAGATAGCACCAGTTCAGATATGACAGAAAGTGAGGGGGAGAGAGATGAGGTCCTCAGCTGGACACCAACCAGTAACACTGCAGCTCGTGTTTAGCATCTTAAAGGAATGTTTCACCCACAAAATGACCATGTGTAAATCAGTTAGTCTCACCCTGTTACCTTGAATTTGTGAAGGAAACTTCATTGTTCTCGCATGTCTCCATGGAAAACAGTAAACATATTGATTTATTGATTGAATGGGGAACACATTAAACAACAGCAAAACTATATCATCTTAAAATATATGGTTACCTTTGTAACTTTTAAACTGTGAAATAGAAATTGTGTTTCATCACTTATGTGAAGAAAAAGTGCACTGATGATCTGCTCTTGAATCATAAACACACCAAAAGACTGGAGGATAGCAGAGCGTCACACAATGTACAATATGTTTAAGATCATCTTTCCACTGGAGGTATCATCTGTACATCACTGTTAATTACAGTCTCTGTTTCTCAGATATCCACATTTTCCAGAGGCTGAGTGGCTGTGAGTGGGATGATGAGACTGGAGAGGTTAAGGGTTTTATGCAGTATGGTTATGATGGAGAAGACTTCCTATCATTGGACCTGAAGACACTGACATGGATCGCTCCGAAACCACAGGCTGTCGTCACCAAACTGACATGGAATGCTGACAAAGTCCAACTAAAACTTCATGAAAACTACTTCGCACACATTTGTCCTGAGTGGCTGAAGACTTATGTGGCCATTGGAAAGAGCTCTCTGCAGAGAAAAGGTAGAATCACATGACCTGATGTAGTTTCATTAACATAACAATGTTCATACAACCTGCTCAGAATGAACTGCTGTTGTATTTTCACTCCAGACTGTCTGACAATAAGTTGACTGGCATGTTGGAGTGCTCTGACATTTCTGTCCATCAAAGCTGAGACTGTGATAGTTAGTGCACAGTTAGCATGAGTTAAGTAAGTTCACAGAGTTTCAGAATAGACATATTGCTGTTTCATTGAACATTGCTATGAACTGCTTTGCTGTAATCCACAAAAACAGGCAGATGTTGGATTGCTGTTGAACACTTACTTATTAATTTATTTTGCCCAGAAGAATTTTCACACCTTCTGTTGTTGATTGAGATCACCTTTAGATTGACCAGCAACAAATATCTACCACTGGTATGAACAAGCATCCAGATTTACTGTGCAAAAAACTACTGTATCTCACATATGTCTTTATTTGCTCTTCTCTGTCTGCAGACCTTCCCTCAGTGTCTCTCCTCCAGAAGTCTCCCTCCTCTCCACTCAGCTGCCACGCTACAGGTTTCTACCCTGATAGTGCCATGATGTTCTGGAGGAAAGATGGAGAGGAGATTCATGAGGACGTGGAGCTTGGAGAGATCCTCCCCAACCACGATGGATCCTTCCAGATGAGTGTTGACCTGAACCTTTCATCAGTCCCACCTGAAGACTGGAGGAGGTACGACTGTGTGTTTCATCTCTCTGGTGTGAAGGACCACATCGTCACCACACTGGACAAAGCAGTGATCAGGACCAACATGGGTAAGAGTGAGATCAGAGGGTGCTGAAAGGGACTGCATGTCTATAGCTCCTTTCACACTGCCTTTTTAAGGCAGGAATTTTACACCATTATGCCACGTTGCTGTTTTGTATGAAAGGTATAATCGAGGAATGAGGTGACAGAGTTGTCTTGCTTTTAAGCCAGCAGTGGAGGTAATGACAGCATCGAAGCAGCATCTGTGTTAAAGGGACAGCCAGCATGACAGGACCATGAATGGGATGGGTGTGACGTGTTATGTGTCCCCCGGAGACCCACTGCCGGAATATTTCAAAAGTAGCTGGAATCAGTTAGCAGCTAACTTAAAGAAGAAGAACAGCGACTGAAAATGTCCACAAATTGGGAACACAATAAGGTCTGGGAGCTCCTTACCCTCCAAGTAGAGGGTGAGATCAACCACCATGTGACAGGGACTTTTTAATGATTGTTACTGCTATGTTATGCTTTTTTTTAATCTTTTATAAAGCGCTACCTGAAGCATATGTTATGTTTCACACTACAGGCTGACACTATTGTGTTACATGTCACGCCCGTCATGCCTCTTTTGATTCCACGATGCCAGAATGCTGTCTAAAATCGCACACTTGATGGCACTGTTGTTTGAACAAAGAAAGGACTTAGTCGTGGCACTATAGCGTGATCTCTATTTAAAAAGGGCTTACAGTTTGTTTAGTATTTTGCTTTGGTCTCCCTGTGACTGGGACGTTGCTTGCCCCAGGACCAGTGGTCAGATCATCTGAGCCTAACAAGATTATTTGATTTTCTTAAGGTCATAGAAAGTTTTCAAGCATTTTACAGGCCACATTGACTACATGTTTACATGCCGAAATTATTCTGGTTTTTACCCTCATTCTGAAAAAGATTATATTTCTCCTAAGCTGTTGACATAAATGTATTTACATGTGTATGTATTTATTAATTTTTCATGCCTCCACAGCGGCAATAGCCGTGGCCGAAAGGTATTATGTTTTCCAGGTTGTCCATCTGTCCCATTCTCGTGAACACAATAGCTCATGAACAGAAAATTCTTTAAATTTGGCACAAACATCTTCTTTGACTCAACAATGACCTGGCTATTTTGGTGGTCAAAGGTCAAGGTCACTTTGACTTTGTGTCTGTCCCATTCCCAAGAAGACCTTGAGGTAATTTTCTCAAATTTCGCACAGACATCCACTTGGGCTCAAAGATGAACTGATTAGCATTTGATGGTCATAGGTCAAAGGTCACTGTGACCTCAAAAAACAGTTTTTGGCCATAAGTCAATAATTCATACGCTAATTTTCACCAAATTTCACACAAATGTCTAATAGGATAAAATAATGTCATCATAACATAACATCTGAAAGAGTCAAAGATCAGCTTATGTTTTATAATTTGAAGCTTCTTTGCAGCAACATCCATATTTGAAGCATCGTCTACTGTCATGACTACAAATGAGTCTGGACAGACATGGCTGTAAACTTTAACTGCAACTTGACAGATTCCCTTAGGTTTACCACCACAAGGTGCTAATTCAAGTTTTTACATAATTTTCCACAGTGTTGGCTTTTAAGTCCAACACATGAGGGTTTCCATATATTTTTACAGACACAAACTTTTAAGATAACAGCCAATTATCCTGTGCCTCTTTTCTGACCTGCTTTATCTGTACTGATCGTAATTTTTGTTGTTGTTGTTCAACAGAGAAGCCCAGTGACATGACCGTCCCCATCACTGCTGCAGTGATTGTTCTTGCTTTCATCCTCATCGCTGCCACTGGATTCATCATTTACAAAAAGAAGAAAGGTGAGAGAGAAAAATGGAAAGATCATCTACTTACTTGGCTTTTCCAGTACTTTGATTTTAGCTGATGCTTTTATCCAGGTTGCAAATTGAAACACACATCAATTCACTGCATCCCATAATTTGAAGCAACCAACAGTAAGTGTTGATGGGCTTAAAGCCTGAGTCATAATAATAACAGCTGTTAACAGCTTGTGTACTAGTCTACAAAAGGAAAGCACTGGTTTTGTTTGTGTGTGTGTGTGTGTGTGTGTGTGTGTGTGTGTGTGTGTGTGTGTGTGTGTGTG
>NC_065527.1:29603694-29607137 GCF_006386435.1 Epinephelus moara | reverse complement strand
CTCAGTTTTATTTGATTAATGGTAAAACAGGTCTCTGTTTACATTCAAAGGTATTTGTGTGGGCAAACTGATGAAAATTAGTCTGTTGATGACCACAGTGGATTGTTCAGTCATTGCAGAGCCAAATTAATTCAAATTTACCCATTGAACGGGTCACCTCAGCCATCATCACAACAATTGCCCCCCCTGAGAAATTTGGCAGGAGCCGCCACTGCTCATTCTCATGGACGCGATAATCCCAAGAAGGCCTTGAAGTAATTTTCTCAAATTTGGCACGGACATCCACTTGTGCTCAAAGATAAGCTGATTAGCATTTGATGGTCATAGGTCAAAGGTCACCGTGACCTCAAAAAACATGTTTTTGGCCATAAGTTAATAATTCACACGCTCATTTTCACCAAATTTCACACAAATGTCTAATAGGATAAAATAATGTCATCATAACATAACATCCAAAAGAGTCAAAGATCAGCTTATCTTTTATAATTTGAAGCTTCTTTGCAGCAACATCCATATTTGAAGCATCGTCTACTGTCATGACTACACATGAGTCTGGACAGACATGGCTGTAAACTGTAACTGCAACTTGACTGATTCGCTTAGGTTTACCACCACGAGGTGCTTATTGCTTTTAAGTCCAGCACATGAGGGTTTCCATATATTTTTACAGACACACACTTTTAAGATAACAGACAATTATCTTGTATTAACTGGACTCTAATTCAGTCTTAGTTCACAGCAGCAAATCCAAATGTATGTATGAATGAAACACTGGATGGATGTATGTGCCTCTGTTCTGACCTGCTTTATCTGTAGTGATCGTAAGTTTTGTTGTTGTTCAACAGAGAAGCCCAGTGACATGACCGTCCCCATCACTGCTGCAGTGATTGTTCTTGCTTTCATCCTCATCGCTGCCACTGGATTCATCATTTACAAAAAGAAGACAGGTGAGAGACAAAAATGGAAAGATCATCTACTTACTTGGCTTTTCCAGTACTTTGATTTTAGTTGATGCTTTTATCCAGGTTGCAAATTGAAACTCACATCAGTTTACTGCATCCCATAATTTGAAGCAACCAACAGTAAGTGTTGTTGGGCTTAAAGCCTGAGTCATAATAATAATAAATAACAGCTGTTAACAGCTTGTGTACTAGTGTACAAAAGGAAAGCACTGGTTTTGTTTGTGTCTGTGTGTGCTCAAGTGTCTTTTTGTGGCAGTCAAGATGCTACAGTGATGATAATCAACAGGAATTCTACAGATCTTTTAAGCCAACATTAACACACTTAGTTAAGTCAAATACTCAGCTGCTGAAATGGTTAGACTGGCTTTATATAGTCTCCATCCACCACTTCCACTATTTGATCATTTAAGTGAAACTCCCACACTGCCACACAACCATGTGGCTAATCACCACAACAACTGATTTGGTCTGAATGTAATCTTGGAACCGATCAGTATCAGTCTGACAGACAATGGCCAATATTTCGAGAGTTCAGATGTAGCAAGTAGGTATCAGGGCCATGACTTCCTCTTCTGTGTGGATCATTGCAACCAGTCTCTCTAAACAGATATCAGAATATGAGTGCAGAAACATTTTCAATAAAGCTTACATAAAGCTAAGTTGTTGGACGATAGCTGATGGGCTCCTAAGTTGCATTTCAGCTAATGCGTTCCACCTCTCCACATGGACTGTTTACCTGCCACTCAAACATGATCGGTCAATACCACCCGAACTACAAACAGACTACAGATTCTGCATACATATGCAGATACCCGTTTTTTGTGTGAGTGCTGCCTTAGCTGAGCTGATTTCTGGAAAACTTGTGGCCAATAACCAGCTGGTTAAGAGGAGTGAGGAGTCAGCTGTCAGTGATGGTATGAAACAGTCAATAATACAAGTTTTCCAACAACTGTGAATCACTACAGCTAGGAGAGGTCCTTCAGTATACAGTCAGAAATGTGCACACAAAATATTAGGCTGATTAGTCCCTGTAGTTTGTGAGTTTGGCTCTGGACAGACAGATAGACACACCCACACACGACCTCCAGGTTTATGCCTGGCAGAGATAGCACATAAAGACTGAACAGAAGAGTGGGATTAATTTATTTTTCAGTTGCAGTGAGCAGGGGAGGGGATCATACTCACTGGGGATAAGGTGACAAAAAATATTCTGGCATTTCCAACTGCAACTGAAATGATTTGTCTTTTGTTTTGATTTCAGCACAATGTCCCCCATCTCGTAAGTAAAACTTAATTTTATTCTATTTCTACTGATCTGATTCACACTTAATTCTGCAGATTAATACAGGTTTCACATTATTGTGCACATGAACTTTTCTTTTATTTACTGTTTGTAAAAGTTCAGAGCAGGATGAGGGGACATCACAGTTTCACACTAACAGTTTGTTTCTGACCTCACAGCTCCTGACAGCTCTGAGCTCTCTGAGGAACTCAATCCAGAAGCCTGACTGACAAAAAGAGTAAACTATGATATCTGTTACATTATAGCTTTACAATGCTTTACAAAAAAGACTGAAAGATGGCTTCCTGCAATCAGAATGAAGTGGTTTAACCCTATGGGCCTGAACGATGCATAGTGCATTAAAATTCACACCTGTTCTTCTCTATGGATTTTCTCCGCTACCATTCGTCATAGAGAGAAGCCACGCATATCACGTGAAACAGCGGAACCGTAGCTGTAGCTTGTCGGTAGTCCAGTGTTTTCACAGCAAAAAAAATGATAAAGTTGCACTAAAATTATGTATAAGAAAGCTTTCATACAGCTTTGCACACACATTACTCTGGGATGGATTACTCGCCAATGCAGGCTTGCACAGAAATGTCACGCATATCACATGAAAGCGCAGGAGCAGAGCTTTCCAGTGATACCACACACATCATTGTGCTGTCATCCCATCATGCTATAAATACAGATTGATTGTCTACAAAATAAAAACCTGATTATACAGATCTTGTTATCAGTCACTTCATATAGTGAGGAATATCGTATCTTACCACGTCTTAGGCTTGCGTGTGTTTCTCCCTGTCTATCCATATTTGTAGTCCGGCTTTCAAGATGCAAATATCTCCATATTGTCCAGTTGACACTCCATCAAACTTTGTATGACAAGACAATAGGGCTGGGTATCGATTCAGATTTTCCAGATCGATTCGATTCGATTTTCAAGGACTCAGTTCAATCTGATTCACGATTCGATTTGATTCGATTCAATTCAGTTCAAAATCGATTCAATCAAGTATATTTCAATAATGATACAGAATTTGCTTGGATATTAAGATATTTTCTGAGAACTAACGAAGTATATTTAACAAGGAACCCTCTGACCTGGTGCATTACTATTAAAAATACTGTTTACATTAAGAATTGACCCCAAAGCAGTACATTAGTCATCATGTACTTTTATTTAACATTACCTGACC
>NC_065527.1:29576379-29603447 GCF_006386435.1 Epinephelus moara | reverse complement strand
GTACATTATTAGCGTTATATTTTTAGGGGAAAATGCGAGTGAAAATACTCGCACCGTAGACCCATGCCTTCAGTGGACACGCTCCCACCATTGTTTGCTGCTCTTGTCTTCATTCAGTGTCCAGCTGTCTCGCAAGATCTCTCGCCATGACCTCAGGTGCTAAATGCTGATCTCGCGAGACTACCTGGGTTGATAGTACTGCAGTCTGCTACCGGCTGTACAACACGTCCACGGAGGAAAATAGTTATAGTAAAAGATCAATTTTTTAATTAATGAATCGATATTGTGCCATTTAAAGGAAAATCGATTCGAATAGATTAAATCGATTTTTTCAACCCAGCTCTACAAGACAAGCGCACTTCACCTTTGCGCACCCTGACAACTGTAGCCTAATTATGCATCCTGACAGGGCAGTAGTCACCATATACATTGAGGGGGACACGTGCCCCCCCCCCATGCCCAAAATGCCCCTCCAATATATAACTGAAACTGAAAAACAACCACAAAAAAACATTCAGGTCAGGTCAAAGAGCAGCACGGAGCACTGAGAAGTAAGTCAAGATCATGTCGACAAGAAAACGTCCAGATTTTTTTTTTTCACTGCAAAGTGGCAAATATTATCTTGGAGGACATCATTGCACTTGGTTGACTATTTTTCTATTACCTTAGATGTAAATATTGCATGTTTCTTTCAGATAAAACACATTTTTGACTTGTGAATGAGTCAATGGAATTTCTTGCAATAATGAAAAAATACTGGCAATCATGTCCACCTGGCACAAACCACATGCTTGGACAACTGTGAAGTGACAGAATATCCCACCATCGTGGTTCTTAAGTGCAACACACACTGCCGCCGGCGAGGCGCTGTGGCCATCAAGTGCCGCTCCTCAACACACATTGGCAGCGGCGTGAAAAAAAAGTTTGAAAAACTTAATAACGTGGGTGGTGAGACTACGGTGGCCGAGACGTACATAAAAGGCTTTTCTCGCAGCGCCGGCCACGCTGGAAATAGAGCAGTGGGCTGAAGCAGGTGTGGGTTTGTTCATAGAATATAATGGAGGCGGGCGTTTTGACGCGCGGTGTATGGCAGTGGTGTGTGTTGCACTTTATATTGCCAGATTCCAGAGAGTCTCCCCTCTTCATATATGGCAGAATATGTCAACATCCAACTTGCTATGGTGAGATACATGTAAAAATGTAAGAATTTATGAACATGGATTTGTTTTTTTCATTGATATAAAAATTAATATAAAATACAGGTACATAGAAGGACATGTAATGATGGCAAATCTGATTAGCCCAGATTGTCCTAAAAAAAAAAAACAAGATATAGCATGTGTATGTAGCCTTTATAATGACTGTGATATGAGCTTAAAAGTAAAGGCAGTAAAAAATACCCCAAAAAGGCCTAGGGCCCAAATTAAGTCTGTTTTACAAATGTCTGTTTTTTGTTGTTGTTTTTTCAGGAACCTTTTTTTCTAATTTATTTCCTGTTTCCTGTGTCTATGCATGCTAAATTAATGTTTTTGATTTTTGTGGAATATTTAGGTGGGGGTAAGAGAATTGTGTCACTTGTCAGAGGGCTCAGTAGATTTACCACAGCTAACCCAGGACCTATTGATAGGTCAAACATCATTTAACATGAATACTGGGCCTCTATATGAATCCACACAACCTTTGGCACATTTTCCTGTGTACTGATAACCATAAATGAATGTGAAAATCAAATGTATTGCTCTCTTTTGTTGCTGATGTTTTGCTTTTCAATAAAGTCTCCAAAAGTTTGTCTGGAGTCCACACACTCATCTGTGACTATAGCTGCAGTAATATGAATATTATGTGAGCATTAAGTGTTCTTACAAGAGTTGGATGAGAAGATTGATATCAGTGTCAACTCTGAGCAGAGGAAGCTCCCAGACAAGCTTAGCTTAGCATGACCACTAGAAGTCTAACAGCTTGCCAGTAGCTCTGTCAAAGATGCTTCTGACAACTTCAAACATAGTTGAGGTGTGAAAAGAAACAATGAAATGTGATTTACAGTAAAGGGTGCTTATTTGTATATTGTATATATAATCACATAGCTATATTATTGTCTATAATGTAAATATAAGTTATTTTACTGTGAGCAAAAACTGCTTCTTATGCTCAAAACTGGTTTATAGGTAAAGTTAATAGATGACTCGGTCGGCCTCTCTTCACCTGTGATAAAGTAACCTGTGTTTTTCTGACGTGTCAAAGAGGCGAAGATGTTTTCTTGTTGTGTTGCTAAGCTGTAGTGTGTTTGGCTCTCTCCGGTTCCATAAATGGATCCAAGTGAACTATGATCTGATGTGATGTCACCATAAGAGAAGAATTTGTTTTTTTGTTTGTTTTTTTTTCATGTAAAAAATAATGATTAATAAATTGGTGGCACATCATATAGCTGCCATTGTTGCTGTTCTCTCTCTCAGTTTGAGCCTGTGAGTCAACAATATTTTAGATTGGGTCTAATAATCCTCCCTGCACGCCAGTGAGTACTGAACTTTCATGATAATAATAATAACTTATTATGGATATATGTAGCGCCTTTCAGGGTACCCAAGGCTGCTTTACGGGGTAAGAAAACATAAAATCAATAAATTAACAAAAAAACAAGAACGGAAATAATAATAATTTTTTTTGGTGAGCAGTGAGCCAGAGGCCACAAGCCTCTTCAGCAGTTTTTTGTCAATGTCCAGAGATGGAACTTTGTGGATCTTTGCTGGGAGAGAGCTCCAGATCGTGGGGCCAGCCGCACTGAATGCTCTGTCACCAAAAATTTGCAGGCTGGGTTAGGAGGTGGAGAGCAGACCTAGATTCAAAGACTGTAACGTCTGGGACAGGATTTAGGGTGGAGGAGGTCAAACAGATACTCGGGGTAAGACTGTTCAGGGATATGTAGGTAAGGCGGAGTTTGTAGTGGATGCGGGATTTGACCTGAAGCCAGTGAAGTTGGAAAAGGGTGAGGGTGATCTGATGCTCGGGCTAGGTATGGGTGAGAACCCTGGCAGCTGAGTTCTGCGCATACTGGAGCCTGTTCAGCGCCGTGTTGGGAACCCTGGACAAGACTCCATTGCAATAGATATGACGAAGGCGTAAATGAGGGTGTCTGCCACGGAGTCAGAGAGAGATGCGAGGGTCAAGAAATATTTTTCAGGTTGAAGAAAGCAGATTTATTGACGGTCTGGGTTGTAGAACTCATTCTTGGGGCACTCTACTGGCTCTCTGCTGCCATATCCAATTAAAGCCACCAGATGTCACTGTCTACTTCTTTGCCCCACAGTACTGCTGTAATCAGTCTGTGGACTGTCCTGAAGAGCTGTGATACTCTTTGTAACAGTTTTCTGGAGGAAATGTCTCCAACATACCTGGGGTCTCATTTATGAAACAGTGTGTAGGATCCATGCTAAAAGTGTATGCACAAAAAAAAAGCAGAAAATTATGTGTGCCAAAAAATATTCTGACTTATAAAGCCATGCGTAGGCCTGACAGTGCGCAATTTCCTTTTACGAATCCCAAATCAGGTTGGAATTGTCCTCAGTTACGAGACACTGTCCTCGAGGGCTTTCTACCAGAAGGGGATCTCCTGGTTAAGAATCCAAATAAATAGATTTCTTGGAGAAAGCCTACAAGAAAAACTTCTCCCATGTGCTCCCATGTCCACATCCAACCATAAAGGGTCAATGCAAGGCACCTTTTGAGCATTGATGGATTTCAAGAGTGGATCACAATAACAACCGATTGTCACTTCAGTTTTTATATATTTACAGCATTAAGAACAATTGCTTCACACCGCACCAAAATGATTGTGACAGTGAATCCTCAACGCTGGGATATTACGGGATATTATAAGATGACAGTTTGATAGGTGAACGCAATTCATTCATTTATCTAAGTTTGTTGTTGCGAGCTTGGCCTGCATCATGATTAGGACTCAAAATGAGGATATGGAGTTCAATAACTGTGCAGTAAGTGTGGCTTTTTTCCCCCAGACTTTACCAATTTATGCAATCCATATAGTTCCATATAGTATGCAGGTGGTGAAGATGTACGTAAGGTGACTAGAGAAGGAAAAGTGTGTGGCAGCCACTGCTATGTCTCCAGTGTGCTCTTTGTGTGCATAGCCATGCTCACTGCAGCCATTTTACACGCAATAACTATCTGAAAACTGAAATTGTGCATGGTGATCAGTTTTTACAGTGTTGGAAGATATTACTGGAAACTGCTGATGCTCTGTTTTGCTATTATTTAAAGCTATTTGATGTGCACTCCACTCCGAGTATCAGCTGCATCCCTACTAATACAGACACCCTGTACCGGAAGGGGCAGAGCCGGCTCTTCTTGCTCCAGAAGCTTAGGTCCTTTAATGTGTGCAGTGACATGCTGCATATGTTTTACCAATCAGTGGTGGCAAGGTTCAGTACTTGGCAGGAGCTTGGATTCAGTGGAGACTGTGGTGGAGAGACGCACACATAGCAAGGTGCAGGCCGCCCTCAGGAACTGCAACCACCCTCTGCACAACATCATCGCCATTCGTGTTGCCAATTTCCCCTGTCTCCAAAATGTTAGTACACAGGGGTCAGAGTTTTGGTACAGGTGCATACATCTTCGTGTCAAGTATGTTTTTTATAGATGCCTATTTCAGGTCTCGTTCTGTGCATATGCCATGTTTATAATGAGACCCCTGGTCATGCAAAATCATCTTATTGGTTTGATTGTGACAGCATCATCTGATCCAATTCATGTTTATTCATGTGGAAATATTGTAATGCACAAGCCCATCACTAGCCACAAAACCTCAGTAACCATTTATTTATATTTACATTTATATTTATTTAGCTCTTTATTCAAATGTAGACACCATTTTTTCATCTTTGTCATTAATAGATTTTAGATATTGGTGGAGGGTGTTACAATTTCAAAGGAGGGTTGACTTATGAATGTGAATGTTATTGTACAATATGTTTAAGTAAAATAATTCAATAAATAAAAATAATTAGTGCACTGTCCAATAAAACCTAGAGAAATATGCACACCCCTATTTGTTGTAGTTCAGGCTCTGTGTCACTGTGGGCTCATGTGCTGAAATCTAATTATTCTCTTTTGTTCTTAGCCCACAAATGAGACGATCACAGAGTTTACTGCAAAACTATCAAACTGAATAAAACATTTTCTGAAGCACCAGTGACATGTGACGTGTCAGATGTCAAAGTCACACGGTATTTCTCATTTGTCACATGCTCTGAGACAATGTGCTGAAACAGTGATCTACACAGAAGTGAAACAACTTCTGTTTCATTGCCCACTTCAAGTCAGAACAGAGACACTCCCACCTCCCTCTGCCAGGAAGACACATTGAACAGCAAACAGCTGAACCAGTTTGTCCCTTACCCACACGTCTTCGTCAAAACAAGATGAAAAAGTTACTTTTGTTGCTTCTTTCCTGTCATTTGTCATCTGCAGGTAAGATCACATTTTAAATCTTCACTTTCCACTCAGTTCTGCATTTTGCTCCTGCTTAGCTACAGTTGTTTACACTGATTTAGTTTCACTGTTACCTAAACTTGGTAAGTGATGTTTTTTAAATTGACTGAATACATCATATGTATCATATGTATATTTATTAATCTTGTCTGTCCCACAGTGAAACACTCCTTGAGGTTTTTCTTAACTGCTTCATCTGGAGTCCCGAATCTGTCAGAGTTCATGGCTGCTGCAGTGGTTGATGACCTTTTGGTGGGTTACTGCGACACCAACAAAAAGATAGCAGAACCAAAACAGGACTGGGCCAAAGAATTATTAGAAAATGATCCTCAGCACTTGGAGTGGTACACTCGACAGTGTCTTGAAAATGAACCTAATTTCCTCAAAGCCACAATTCACAGTTTGAAGCAGCGCTTCAACCAAAGTGGAGGTAGAGTATTTGGTTTATTTCACTTTTCACTGCTAAACTGTTGTGCATTTTATGCTTACCATACATCAGACGACTTTTGAAAAGACTAAAGTGTGACAGCTTCTCACATCTAAAGACACTGTGAGTTTTCAGTCACATACTATAAGATTTTTCAAAGACTGGGGATCTTACAGGGTAACCTTTTTCAGGATGAAAACTAGATTCCTTTTGAGATTATTTCTCATCCTGTGTCTGGTGGAAACTTTTGCAGCAAACTTCTTACATGTCAACAAAAACACATAACTCTAGAGTCACAAGATAAAAGCTTTGATATGTTTTCAGTATTCTTGTCATTTCGGCATCAATATAATTGATCAAGATACCTAGTGTAGTGCTCAGAGCACTCGTCTTCCATGCAAAAGGTCAAGGGTTTGAATTCTGCTGGGGTCGACGTCAGCAAAGGCATGCGGTCGCAAGAGGTTTCCACACATCAGATTCCTTAAGGAGGCTTCAGGATAAGAGAGTAACTCCAGAATCTGAGCCAAGTCCTCAACGAGGGCGTGTCTCAAGCCCGTTGTAGGCTGGAGGTTCCAGATGTAAAAGCGAATTCAAGTTGTATTTGTGGACAATGTTGCCATAACTCACCAACAGCCTGCAAATAATAGATGTGCTATTTTAGCAAAAGGAGACTGGGAATGAGAAGTGAACCTTTTAAAAAATTTGGATTTCTCTCTAAAATAAGAGCTTGTTGGTGGATCAGATACACGCCGAATTAAACACCCTTGTTCATTCCATCAGTTCCTCCTCTTTTCCACAGTCCAAGAGAACCAAGACTTGTTTACGTCCTTGTGCCTCCCCAGAGTCCCCTCTATTTTTACTTTCTACCCAGTTTGCTGCTTCCTATTTGGTGCTGGAGAGAGCACAGCTATTGGTTACTTAACTTCACTCTTTGTGTGAGCCAAGACTAAAAACTTTGAATTTTGGAAAAACTGATTTTATTTGAATGTCAGAATGAAAAAAGACTGACTTCAAATAGCTCAAACTGAGTTTAATGACCACCTTACACCTAAAACGATCAAGATCATGGAAGCATGTATAAACTGAGGTAAAACTCATGGTGTTATTCCAACATTGGAAATTTGTCTGTGACAGTGACATTGCTTGAATAGTCATTGGGTGTAAGGCTGGCTGTTATGATCTCTAGGTGGACACAAAAGCAGACACAGACAGGGAGTGTAGAGTGATGATGGATTTATTGTATGAATGAAGGATGATGAGGATGGTGGGAGGATGTGGAGGAGCTCCAGAGGCAGGAGGGGAGTGGGGTGAAGGAAGATGGCAGGGCCGAGCTGGGCAGGCTGGTGAGGGGTGAGCGTGTCTTGGGAGATGGCTCAAGGTATGGGGGAATAAGCTGGTGGTGAGACAAGCTGGGGAGACAGAGGGGTCGGAGAGTTCTGTTCCTGAAGACACAAAAAAGCCCAGCAAAAGTTCAGGCAAGCTTAACTTTGAAGGAAAAATAACTGATAGTACATAGAGCAGTCTACAATGACAAAGTACCACAGTGGTTACAACAACAATCTGGCAATGATGGAATCATGAGCAGGAATACTGTTGAGTAGATGAGATGATGGGAGGCAGCTGTGCAGGCTGGACAGCTGAGGTGAATGAAGTGAATGAGAACAGAAGCCAGACCATGACACAGCACTAGGGGTTCATCGGAATACCTGATCTTGCATCCACATTTCTCTCACTTGTGTCTCTTCCTTGCATCTTAGCTCTTAGCTCTCCTGATAGCTGGATCAGCTATCAGAAGGCTTTATATATATATCTATATATACATATATAGATATATCTATATATGTATATCAGTTAATAAAGCCTCCTGTCAGTTGATCCAGCTGACGTGAGGAAGAGACACAAGTGAGGGAAACGTGGATGCGAGATCAGGTATTCTGATGAACCCCTGGTTTCCTCCAAGCGCGTTTAACGGATTGAGACGTCCTTCAAGATGGCGGGTGTCAATCAATTTCTGGGTCAAGTGATCGAGGATAGAGGAGTCAGAGAGGGATACTGGGATGAACCCTAGTTGTAAAGTGAAGAAATCCTCTGCAGGGCCACAAATTAATAATCAGCCATCAAACCAATTTGCTTATACAGCAGCCATATCACTACTACTGTCAACCATAACTCAGCTGCTGGTTAAGCTTGTTTGCTCGACCTGTCCAACACAAACTAACTCCCACTCTGAGATGAAGGAATTCAAACCATCCATCAGTAGTCAAAATTTCCTCACAATTACACATTAACAGGGAGAGAAAAAGCAGGAATACAAGACGTTGTTGTCAGATAATTGGACTAACAGGGAATCGTAAAGCCCCACTTTTCATCTTAAATTCTGTGTTGCTGCGTAATTGTTTAAAAAAGCAAATATTTTGTAAGATTAAGTTATGTAAGATTCTAATACTGTATCCTAAGTATTTGAAATACATTTTAATTGCCTCTCTAGGCTAATACAAGTTTTCATCACATGCAGAATAAATATTTTGTTAACGAAATAAACTTTCAGAGTAGAAAATAAGACTAAGAAAATCTAAATCTGTACAGTTAATTAGAAAACTAAGAATTTCTATAACCTGTAATGTTTGTGGTCAAATATCGGAGACAATGAGCTTTTAGATGGTGTTTCCCATTATCCATTGAAGTTAGAGTAACTGTGATACCTGGTTGTAGAAACTGCAGCTGCCCTCATCTGATGTGATTACCATTGCTGATGACTGCATAACATCACAGCAGGTCAGGATCAAGAGAAATACAACGAAGGTCCCCAGCTGGACTCCAACCAGGGATGTTGTAGTTCATGGCTGGCATCATAAAACCTAAGCCATGGTGTGACTTTGTGTATATAACAGTTTGATGTACACAGAATGCAAGACACAATCATTTTGATCATTTCCATCTGGGATTTACAGAATATAGCCATTATTGTAACTTTTAAGCTGTGAAGTAGAAGTTGGGTTTGATCACTCACACTGAGTAAAAATGCATTGATCATCTGCTCTTGAATCATTAGCACATCACGTGACTGGGAGGATAGCAGTGCATGATGCAATGTACAACATGTTTAAGGTTATATTTCCACTGGAGATATTATTTGTACATCATTATTTACAGTCTCGGTTTCTGTTTCTCTCGCAGGTGACCACATTCTACAGAGGATGTTTGGCTGTGAGTGGGACGATGAGACTGGAGAGGATAATGCTTTCAATCAGTACGGTTATAATGGAGAAGACTTCCTAGCGTTGGACCTGAAGACACTGACATGGGTCGCTCCGAAACCACAGGCTGTCATCACCAAACTGAGATGGGACACTGAGAAAGTTAGACTTAAATACTATGAGATGTACCTCACAAACATTTGTCCTGAGTGGCTGAAGATGTATTTGGCATTTGGAAAGAGCTCCCTGCAGAGAAAAGGTAGAATAGCATAATCTGATGTAGTTTCATGGACACAGCAATGTTCATACAGCCTGCTCAGACTTTATTCTTTATTCCTTAATCAGGATCCTAATAAGTCGTTACCGCAGTAATGACTACTTCGGTAAGGGCAGCACAAAGCTTCCCATGCAGGCATGTCTGGTTTCATGATGGTGTCTATTAACAGTGTGTGTCTGTGAATATAGGTGTGTGGGATTTCTTAAGGCACACATATTTCATTAATACTGGATCAGGCTGGATCTGTCCTCTATCCTCATCCATGGCTGGCATGCATCCCCTCCGCACTGTATCTCATAGACCAGTGAAGGACAAGACAGACAGCTTGTTTAATTGTCATCTCTGTTCAAAAAAAACATAAGCACACTTTCTGATAACTGAAATGCCTCTACTCATTTTAGCAACCATGAAAGTGTTCCCTCAAGAGTGACCCCCAACAGTTTGGCCTTCACTTATATAGCTTATACTGGAGTTATGCCATGTAGCGTGTGAAATAGAGTATGGTGAATGTGCTAGGAAAGGTAGTATCAGCACTGTCTCTCCCTGGAGCTCGCATGTACGGAGCCTGGGTTTGGTTGAAGGTGGCAGTGCTGTTTGGGCTGAGAAAGCCATGTGTAAGTAAGGTAAAGGAGGTTATTGGGTTGGTGCAGGGAGGGGAGCAGTGAGACCTGGCATTAGGAGAGTGTCTCTGGGACGCCAGAGATCACTGTCTAGCCTCCTGGAGGTGTCGTGGGACCAACTAGACGAAACACTGGTGACAGGAGGTTCCCACCTGATGACCCCAAAGACATGTTAGTTATCACTGCTCACTGGTCTGTATAGTTAAGCCTTGCCATATTAGCTTATCATAGGGCTTAGGAGGTTTTTCACTGAGTGCTGATCCTTTTCTAGAGCACAAACTTTTTGTGTTTATTTGAATGAAGAACACTTGCTCAATAGCTACACCATGCAACTGATTGAACTGCCATTGTATTTTCACTCCAATCAGTCTGACATTACCTTCTTTTGATCGTTTTCTGTGGCAGGAACATTTGATTTAGATCTCACCAATCAGTAGAGACTGACATGTTTGAGTGCTCTACACATGAAATTTTCAAACAACCTTTTTAATTGATCGTCGTAAAATTTGGACAGATATTCAAGATCCCCAGAAGATTAATTTTACTGACCTAGGTGATCCTTTGACTTTTCCTTTAGTGCCACCAGTGGGTTGACCTTTCTGGTCAGGATTCAGATATCCCAACAACTATTGACTGGATTGCGATGAAATTTGTTATGCACTGAGAATGCAAACTGAGATTAGCATTTAGCTCAAAGGGTGCTGTGCCTCAGGACAATTTCTCACAGCTGCTGGCATGGCATAGACTCACATGATGTGTCTCAAATCAAATAATTCCATTGGTGCACTCACATGTAGCCCACTGCAAACACTATGTAGGCTACTGAGCCTCCTTGCATTGTGTACAAATTTTATTAGGGTACTGCTGTCTTAAATCAAACACAGCCACTGAGCACTTATCAGAAATGACGATCACAAGATTTGACAGCTTTTTTTCTTCTGCTTGGCAAAATGCAACCGGGCGGAACATTATACCCAATGTTTAATGATGATTAATACTTAATTCTTCTACAGTGAAGACAACAATTTTGCATGCATGAATATCAAAGATAACCTATTGTTCACATAGACTCGTTTTTATAGTGAAAAGAATGTTTATTAACATGTGCACAAGTCTTTGGCGATTAAACCCCTTTGAGATGGTATGCTTTAAGCAGGGTGATGAATCCATATCAAATAGGGAACCCCCTGGTGTCTAGATGCTAGTGGTGGTAGAGGTGGTGAGATGAGATGAGAAGAGGATGTGGAGAAGATGGAGAAGTACTGATCTGGATGAGCAGAGGAATGAGTCTTTGTTGAGCTTGTCCTGGACTCTGGATACGATGGCTGGAGGTGAATGGGGTGGAGGAGGGCGCAGTGATTCTGCCTAAAATGATGGCTGACAGAAGCAGAGGAGAGAGCAGATTTAAAATTTTGCAGTAGCATCCTGGTTGGCTAATAGAGATCGTGGCAAGGTTTGATTGGATAATTAGAAGTGTGAACATCCATAGTCAGCTGATTAGAGGAAGCAGTGGGAGTGAGGGGGACCGTAGTATATGCCCAGCATTTCACAAGTTTGAAACGGTTTGTGGTCCTGCCCAAGTTGATGGCAACATGGCAACCATTGAGGGCGAAAAGTGTCAAATATTCCACTCTCTCTTTTTGATCGTTACTAGTCTACCATCTGGCTATCCATAGTGCAGTGCATTTCACCATACTGCTCAGCGTGAGCGCACTCAGCACTCAAAATAGCAGGTATAAGTAGAGAAGTATCACATGTGAGACACAACATTAGTCCTGTTGCCACATGTACTTATTTACAACTGATATGAGCCAGTAAAGAGAATCACTGCACATGCAACTGTAATGTTTTTAAGCTAACACATCTTTAATTGTTTGTATTTATTCCTTCTCTTGATTTCTTCTCGTATTTCTTCGTCTGTCCGTTCATGTTCGCCATCTAATCTTTCTCTACCCCCACTCCTCTCTCTCTGCAGCCCTTCCCTCAGTGTCTCTCCTCCAGAAGTCTCCCTCCTCTCCACTCAGCTGCCACGCTACAGGTTTCTACCCTGACAGAGCCATGATGTTCTGGAGGAAAGATGGAGAGGAGATTCATGAGGACGTGGAGATCGGAGAGATCCTCCCCAACCATGATGGATCCTTCCAGATGAGTGTTGACCTGAACCTTTCATCAGTCCCACCTGAAGACTGGAGGAGGTACGACTGTGTGTTTCATCTCTCTGGTGTGAAGGACGACATCGTCACCAAACTGGACAAAGCAGTGATCAGGACCAACATGGGTAAGAATAAGTCAAATATAATGGAAATGTATAAAACACACCTGTTAGGTTATCTACTAAAGCTAGACCTAGATCCTAACTGCAGAGGTTATGCTCAAAATCAGTTTGTTATCCATTAACTATCATACTTCATTCCATCCATCCATCCATCCACCCATTTTCGTAACAACATTGGGCGAGAGGCAGGGTACACCCTGGAGAAGTCGCCAGACTATCACAGGGCTGATACATAGAGACAGACAGTGGTGTAGTGGAGGGTATACTCAGGTATACAGGGTATACCCACTTCTTTTTCTATCCAGTTACAGTATACCCACCTATCAGCTAAAAAGCCATTGTAACACATAGTAGAGTATGCCCACTTCCTCATCAGTAACCTTCCTATCTACCTAGTAGTACACCCACCTCATCAATTACCACTACACCACTAGAGACAGACAACCATTCACACACAAATTGACACCTACGGACAATTTGGAGTCACCAATTAACCTAGTCCCCAACCTGCATGTCTTTGGACTGTGGGAGGAAGCCGAAGTACCCGGAGAAAACCCACGCTGACACTGGGAAAACATGCAAACTCCGCACAGAAGGGCTCCTTCCTGGAATGAACCAGGAGCCCTCTTGCTGTGAGTCGTCAGTGCTAGCCACCACACCACCGTGCCTCATTCATTAATCCTTAATCTTGGGCTACACGTCCTGCTTTCACCAAAAGACCAACCACATCACCACCACTTCTCTCTATATAAATAAATGAATAATAATATTGCGATGGAGACATTCAACTGTCAATTCATCGCTACTGTCATAGTCATATAGTCCCATGTACAGCCTTTTCTTGTGACTGAACAAAAATGTATACATACATCTCTATATAACAGGCTACACGCGTTCAAAAACAGAAATGTTTGTAAATCAGGACAAGCCTATAACTCAATAAACTAATCATTATTTACATAAGAAGACCTTCTTTTGTGTTATTCAGACAATTTTTCAGCTTATTAAACTGCACAGCCTGATAGGCCACAGTAATAAAATGTATTTTCAGTGCCTCTACAGCCTAAATAAATGTCTGTATCATGATGTGGTTGAATATTATTTCTGGCCTACACAATACAAGTTCAATTTTAATAGCCCAAACTATCAATAACTTAAACGTAAACTTGCAATATTATATTGCAATGAATTGTGGGTAATTAAATCAGTGAAGTCTGCACCCTGCAGAAAGTCCACTAGAGGCCCCTTGTGGACTGGATGAATTGTGGCTATGGACAGCCCTAAGCACTCTCAGACTTCCCGGGAAGGTGCCTGCAAAGTCTGCGAGTCTGCAAGTGCAGTGAAGTCTAGACATTTGGATTCAGCCATAATAACCACGTAGCATAGTATGCTAGCATGTGTAGCATGCTACACTAGAGACATGACTTAACCAAGTAATTTTGGAGTGGAACTGCAACCATTTAATGATGTTAAGGACGTGTTTAAAACTGTGACAGATCAATAATAATATTAATTATAATAATATATTTTATTTATAAGTGCCTTTCAAGACACCCAAGGATACTTTATAAAACCAGTCAACACATAACAGACGTTAACAAATGAGCAAAAACAAAGAGCAACAACAACAATAATGAAGTGCATACAGATGAGAGAACATATTCAAAAAACATTATGAAACATCAGGAAAGGCTGTTCTAGAAGGAGAGTGTTTCAGACAGAGTTTTCAGTTGTGACTTAAATGACAAAACCAATGTGCACTGATGCAGACTCTGAGGAAGGGCATGCCACAGATTAGGGCCAGCCACACTAAAGGCCCACTCACCCACTGAACTCCATCCAGTGGTGAAGACAAAGTGTGAATGATCTGTTTTGGTTCCAGTTTCTCTCTCACAGTTTCCTGCTGGTGCTGTGATTGGAGTTGTTGTAGGACTGCTTCTGACTCTCTGCATCACTGGGCTCTTCATCTGGAGTAGAAACAATAATGGTGAGTGAAGCCATTTTACTCCACTGCTGGATTTAACATGAAGGTTCAACACAAGAATAATATGTGAATAAACATATTTATTCTGAAACAATAAAAGTGTAAAACAAAAAACAATAGGCGGCTAAACAGATGTACTGCATTTCATGTGTAAGAGCTGTTCTCCTACTTTTATATTCAAAACAGAAATCCATGAAATTTATGAGGGAATTCTGCAAAACATGCAAAAGTGTTTTCTTTGTTTCCTTTCATAAAATGTCTTTCCTTTTTTTCTTTACATTTATCACTGTTATCTCTCATCTGTATTTCAGGACTCGGACCTGCAAACTGTAATTTGTCTTGATAAAAATATATGTATATATATATATATGTATATGTATATATACATATATATATATATATATATACTGTATATATATACATATATATATATATATATATATGTAGTTTAGTTTAGTTTAGTTTAGTTTAGTTTTTCAGATGTTGGACAAAGAAAATAGAATACATTCAAATAGAATACATTCATTTGAAAATATAAATGAAGAAAGAAAAGAAAGAAGAAAAAAAGAATATGCAAAAGGAAAATACAAATCCTACCATGACGCCCTTTTTAGAAAACTCTACTTTTTTTTTTTTTTTTTGTATACAATTTTTGAGTCCATATGTCCGAAAAAAGGGGATAGGGAGAAGCACTAAGCTTGTCGTGCCCTACCCCTAGTTTATACCCCTGACCAGTTAATATTTAAAGTTAAATAAGCAGCATACTAACTTTAGATTTGAGCTTAGATGGCAAAGAACATCGGTAATGCATCTATATAGATGCTTTAATATGATACATAACAATATCAAATTCTACAGTTTGGTGTATGCACTGTGACATGATATGGTAAAGTAATTAATTAGATCATTTCCCCTTCTGCTTCATCTCTGTACCTGTTTGTTTAAATCTGTTTTTGAATTGAATGATGTTTTTGCTCTGTTTCAGTTCTTCCTCTAGCCCATTCCATAAGGTTACACCATAGGAGGAGATACTCATTATTTTAAGGGTTGTATGCATTACAGGTTTTTTAAAGTTCAATGGTCCCCTGAGGTTGTACCCCCCCTCCTTTTCCATAAATTTATTTTGTACATTACTAGGTAGTTGATTGTATCTTGCTTTGTACATAACTTGCAAAACTTTAAACGTAACCAAATCAGTGAACTTCAAAATATGTGATTCCAGAAACAATCTGTGTGTATGGTCCCGATACCCTGTGTTGTGTATCACCCTTAGGGCTCTTTTTTGGAGAGTATGTACATATATACATATATACATATATATATATATATATATATATATATATATATATATATATATGTATATATATACCTACTTGTTTTAGTATTAAGAATTTAATGTGTCAGCTCTAACTGATAATGTCAGAACTAAATTTCACTTAATTTTCTGCTTGTAGCTTCAAACTCATCGCCATTGGACAAAAAGTCAGTTCCCAAATGATGAGTGACCGTGAGTAAGTCATGTTTTTGAACTATGCTTTTCACGTGACATAATTTGCAAGTTTAATAATTGACAAAGACAATTTATATATCTGTCAGTGATCCAGTATAACTACAGGAAACAGATGGAACTGCATGAGGCTCGTTTTCACCAAGCAGCCTGCTTCAGATCAGTTTAGTTCAGATCAGGTTGTTACGTTGTCAAAAGTTGTGGATGGTACCAATAGAACTGTTCCTTAGCATCCTTTTTTTCAGAGATGGGGGACTCGAGTCACATGACTTGACTCGAGTCAGACTCGAGTCGCAAATATGATGACTTGAGACTTGCTTGACTAACGTTGATAAAAGACTCGACTTGACTTTGACTTTGTATTCATGACTTGAGACTTGACTTTGACTTGAGACAGATGACTCGAAAGGACTTGGCTTTAATTCATCCAAAGAATGCTCCTAAAACCTGAATGCTATTAGCATATCCCACGTCTTAATAAGAAAATGCTGTATTTGGAAAAATATCTGAACAGAATTATGCTGTTTAAAAGACTAATAGAATAATAGTGAAATATTAGTGTTAACATTCATTCTGCTGTTTGCATGTTTTCACCCTATAGGAATTCATTTTTTGGTGTGTTTTGGGACAATTTTCAACTTTATGACCCACTTTAAAACATTTGTTAGAAAAGTAATTGATTGACTTGATTAAGTTATTAACATAGTTACTTTATTTATTACATTTGTATTCTGTCATTCAATAAATATTGCGCTGACCCGTGAAAATACGGAACACCTACGTGTAGTAAGCAGTGTTGGGGGTAGTAATAGCTATATTATGTTTTAGCAGTCACAAAGCAATATAACTTGTTACCAACAGGATTTTGTGTGATATTATTACATGTTACAATGTTATCAACTGAAATAAACTGTTTATTGTTTTCATTTTTCATTCATACACACTGATCCACACTGCTCCATAACCCCCGAAGTTTGTTGTGTGTTGTCATGTCATTATGCACTACCTTACAGACCTCAAGGGTGCAGAAGAAAGTTACAGCCTAAGCATGAAAAGGTATTGTCTTCCTGACTGAACTTTGGCTAGAGCTTCATTTGCAGTTTTAATTCTGTGAGACTGTAAGAGCCCTTGCCCCTTGGATTGAATTTCAAAACATACATTTAATTTTATTTATGAACCAGCAGGAAATGAGGCAACATTTGACTTTGTGGTTAAATTAAAGAGTGTTGATGGCAAAGTAACATCACGAGAAAATGTAAAAACAAGCCCTGCCCTAATGCATGTACACATGTTTGTAAGAAGCTGAATTTAATGGAATGTCTCCCTCAGCCAAGCCACTGTCCCAAGATGCTTCAAAACCTCCACCATTATCCCTGTGGCCAAAAAAATCGGACGTATCCCGCCTTCACTTCACACTTCACTCGGTCCTGTCTCATCTGGACCGTACAAACACCTTCGCCAGGATCCTGTACATGGACTCAAGTTCAGAGTTTAACACCATAATTCCCCAGAGACTAACAGATAAGCTGCTTCAACTTGGCATCAACACCACCACCTGTCCCTTGATCCTGGACTTTCTGACTGAGAGACCTCAGTCACTCCGAGTTGGTAACATGACCTCCAACACAATCACGCTGAGCACAGGATCCCCTCAAGGATGTGTACTCAGCCCTTTGCTGTCTACACTGCTTACACATGACTGTGTAGCAAGACACCAGGGGCACCTGATTTTCAAGTTTGCGGATGACACCACAGTTGTTGGGCTCATCCACATGGACAATGAAGGCATGTACAGGGACAAGCTTTTTCAGAGCTGATGCAGGAACAGGGCTCTGAGCATCATCGGGGATCCTTCACACCCTCTCCTCAGGCTTTTTGAACTGCTGCCATCAGGCAAACACTACCGCAGCATCAAATCTGGGACCAGTACTTCTTAACAGCTTCCTCCCACAGGCTGTCAGGGTGCTAAACAGTTAAACTGGCCTCTCTGCTCCATGCACCTTATACATAGTGCACAGCACTGCACATGGCCACTGCCAATTGTCACTTTTTCTGAAAATGGTCACTGCTGATGTGTGATGTGTGAGTGTCATACTAGACTTTTAGTTTGTGATTTATTGCTGGATAGTTAGGGGTTTTCATTGATGTATATTTTATGGTATTCATATTTATTAATTTCGTGTTGGAATGACCCCCGCAAACACTATTTCGTTTTACCTGCATTACTGTTGTATGTTTGGTGAGATGACAATTAAAGCCTGGTTTGATTTGATACATTTCTGAGAGCAGTACATAATGATGAATGAACATAATTTTTGCTCGACCACCTGTCCTCAAAAATGTCTGTGTACAGCACTGATCGGCACATCTGGGAATTGATAGTAAACAGTATGTTGGACGTTTCTATTCACATCCCCCACAACTGCAGAGCAACACCAGCACACAGTCCCGTTCTTATGCATAACTCTCTCTGGTGCTGTTGAAGCTGACCAGCACACCGGGAACCAGCAGGTGTGTGTCCCCCAGCACCGGTGTATTAATTTGTGCTTGTCATAGTTACGGACTCTCACATCTAGGCTAGGTCACCTCCTGCATCTGTTGTTGATGTTTCAGAACAGCATGTCAATCTATGCTTGTATGAAATATACAGTTTCTGCTCATCAGATGCATTAAGTCTTTTTCAAAATACACTCACAAAGTCGGTAATGCACCTGGTTTTACATTTATTTCCTTGTGCAACAAAAGCACATGGTTAGGTTGAGAAAAAAATATCATGGTTTGGCTTTAAACTGACACAGAGAGTGAACAGCTGGCTCCCTTGCAAGGTCCAGGGTTTGTTGGACCCATCCACCCCCCCTCCTGTCTTTCCAGCTCTTAGGGCCCGTCCCAATACCCCCCCTTAGCCCTACCCCTTGGCCCTACCCCTAGATTTGCGCGTTCCCGCGAGGGGTAGGGGTGTCCCAATTCCTTTTTGCGTGTAGGGGTAGGGGGCATAACGAGGGGTAGTGGGTATGAAACTAGCCCTTTGGAGCGAGGGATTTCAGATGCTGACTTGCCAGCGAGGGGTAGACGTCGCCATGGCTACCACCAAGCAAGAGACAGGGAAAAAAGTTCATACATATACGTATAATTTCGCAAATAAACATGGAACTTTTGTAAAAACGTTTGCGAATAACTGTGTATTTGTGTAGAGAACGGTATAACGATTTTTTTATTGCTATTCACAATGTCTTGATTGGAGTTGACAGAAAGCTAGCCAGCTAGCTAACGTTACCGTCGTCAGGTTGCTTGTTAGCTAGCTAGCTAGCTCGCACTATCTGGCGTCTGTAATCTGTCCTGTTCTGCAAAATTGTCGGAATTTTCACATTGCGTTAACACGCCAGCTAGTATAACTATGCTGCCTCGTAATGTTAGCTGGTTAGCTAGCTAGCTAGCAGAAGTCCCCTGTCGAATGAAGCATGATGAATACAGCAAACGCGATCGGTAGGATGAACTCAACTGAAGACTCCATTGTAGATGCCGGTTGGAAATGTAGATGGCTGGCAGCTTCCCGTTTAAAATAGTTACGTATGCGTGAACGTAACCGGGGCGGTGACGTAGTGAGTGGTGTCCCAATTCCTAGGGAATGATTTCAACCCCTACCCCTCATTGCTTCATTTCAAGGGCCAAGGGGTAGTGGGCAAGGGCTAGGGGTAGGGCCAAGGGCTAAGGGGTAGTGGGTAAGGGGGGATATTGGGATTTGGCCTTAAAGGTGCTGTATGTAAGAATGTGGCCAAAACGGGTACTGCACTCAAATTCAAAATACTGCCGCGAGTCGTGTCTGCCCCCCCTCCCCTACAGACTCGAGGTTGCCAGATAGGTTGGCGCATCCGTCAAGCAACGAGCGAGGAGCGACCATGGCAAGCGACGAGTCCTACACTTTAAGTTGTAAGTAAATAAAGTTTCTAGTCAATACTGAACAACATGGTGGTTTTAGCAGTATGGCGCTCCCAAGCTGACGCTAAGCTAACGTTAGATAAAGTTACAATTTCCTGTTTATTTTGACTTGTTACAGCCTGATACAGAGCTAATGCTAGATAACGTTAGCATTTCATGTTTATTTTGACTTGTTTCAGCCTGATACAGACCCTAGCTATTCACTACCAAGTGAAGGCTGAGGCTGATGATGAGCCAGGTGACCGGTGCAGACAGAGGAAGAGAAGTGCGAGAGGTGGAAGAGGAGGAGAAGGAGGAGGAGGAGGAGGAGAAGAAGAGCGAGCAGCTCCTGTTCCAGGGGGCAGACAACAGAGAGGTGGAAGAGGAGGAGAAAGTGCCGGTCCCAGTGACAGAGGAGGTGGCAGAGGAAGCAGAGGGAGGAGAGGAGGCAGAGATGCAGAGGATGAGGAAAGAATCCAGGGAATCCAAAATGACAGAAGGGTTCAAACAGAGGTTAGTGTTTCCACAAGAGGTTTTCATAGAGTATGCTAAAACTGTGCTAAATGAATACATTACTGCAGTGACATCATGGCTATAAGCAAGACCTTTAGTGTAGACCATCTGAATTATATGGGTCGGAGGCAGTGTTATATGGATGTCAGTTTTTTTTTAATAAGCTGAAATGCATAACATTGTTTCTTTTGTGATGTGTTTACCTAGGCATTCATTCAGCAGATGAGGGAAGTGGAGCTAAGACTGCTGGCCACCCAGCTTTTTTCTCGGGAGCCAGGGTTGGTTTTTGATGCCCTAGAGATCTTCAGGGACACCCCTACTCCTCCACCAGCGGCTGCTCTTCCTTGGTGCACCTAAGGCAACAGCAGGGAGATGGCCACAGATGCAGAGAGAAAATGCTGTGGCCAGGGTCTTATCCACTGCATCAGCCAACTGCCACACTTCACCCTGTACTGTCTGGACCTTCACAGACGGTACAGGAATGACGTGTTGGTGGTTGGTGATGCTAGAGAGCCAGGGGACGACAACAGGGAGTTCCGATATGCTGCCTATCGGCAGTATATATTTTGGCAGCATGGGTCATTGGGCCAGGGTAACCGTTGCGTAATCCCTAGCTGCTGCGTATGGAGAATTAGGGACAAATACCCTGATCCTCAGGGCCAGTACACAGGCTTTGTGCCCACTATTTGATCCAATTTGACCCTATTGTTTTCCTGCATGTTTGCATTACTGTTCATATTTCCATTATTTATTGTTACAATTGTTATTTATTTATTGTTAATTGTTATTTATTTTTTATTGTCTCAATATACTGTACATACAATTGGATTTTAGTGCAATTGTAATGATTCTTTGTTTTTGTTTTTCAATAAAAAAAAGCCTATTCACAATAGCACTGCTATGTCTTTGACCATGATAGCATACCAGAAATGCTGAAATCAGAACATTATCATATGTTGTGACAGTTCATTATGTCCAATTCTAAAAAACAAACCAAAAAACTCAGAACATTGTCATTACCAAAAAATATAAAATATGGTATAGTGGTGAAGATCTAACTACAATATAAATGTAGAAGTAAAGATTTAGCTATTCTGTCCTCTTTCAGTCATTTCAGTTTGAAAATAGTTCAATAAACCTCAAGATGAAGTATAAATAACACACACTACAGATCATATGGCGACTTCATTTTACTGAGCAGATGGTTTTTGCAAAATAACATCCCTAAATTTACAATAAACACCAATAACAAAAGAGAGTAAACACATAGTAAACACAGAGTAAATAAAATTTACAATATGTCTAATGACAATGTGTTGAAAGTATTGAGGCTCCACACTGCTCTTGCTGCTCTTTAGTCACTCTGGACTGCAGGAGCTGAGGAGAAAAACAAATAAAATGAAAAATCCATGGATTAAAACACTGGCACAGAGATATGTAAAAATACAGATTTCTTGTCTGTGCATAAAGTTATGTTACACATGAGATCTAACTTGTAGAGTGTCTTATGTAGCCCGATGGGTAAGAAGTGAGGACATTCCACTTACCAAGACCTCTCCTGACTTTGGTGTGCAGGAGTTCCTCCACAGTTGGTGCCGGCACAAGGGGAAGCAGGCCAAGTGTTCTGGGGTCATCAGGCCGAAGTGACCTCTTTCTGGGCATCCCCTTGCCAACCTGTCTCTTCTGCAGAATCCTGGCTTGCAACTCTGGAATGTACTCATATGTTTTAGCGGCTTTTACAGTGTAGAGCATGTACCTCCTGGCATTTTTCTTGTACAGCCTCTTGTACCTGAAATAAGTAGAAGCAGAGGGGAGAGAGGGGAAGAAATGTAATTAGAATATAATAGATTAGACATTGTTGACATTATACCATAGGGTGCAATGAAATTGTGGGTGCTCCACCAGGAAAACCAGTGTATCAATAAAAAGTTAGATAAAGAACATACATGTAGGCACAATGTTTTAACAGTTAAGACAACTTATTAAATAGTTATATGTAACAAATAAATAAATATAGTGCAATAAATAGTCCCAATTTTTAATTAGGCAGAGGAGTCAATGCAAATGTGTATGTATGCTTGTGAGTGTATGAGTCCTTGTCATTGAGTATTTGCAGTTCTATGGCCCAGGAAAGGAAGCTGAGAATCTGTTGAAGTGGGATTTGATTGATTAATAGCGCCGCCCAGAGGTCAAAAGGTCAAAAAGGTGATGGGCAGGATGTCTTACAGTATATTCCCAAAACCATGGTTTTTAGAATTTTCATGAGGATTTAATCCATTAAATATACAAAAAATGCATGAAGCAATGAGCAAGTGACTTACTATTTGCCTCCATCAGATTTCAGTAATTCTGGCCTGTCCTTATGGAAATTGTAATCCATGGCGGCAAGCACCATTCGGGCCTCAAACACCGGTGGGCTAAATGCTGTACGCTTACTTACATACATAAGAATGTGGTTCTGGAAAGACTCCAGATCAGCAGTGGACCTGTAGGTGGGGACAACCATTTTCCAAGATTTAGTAAATTAATTTCTAGCTATGTAAACATACTTATTAGAAAAGACACAGTCAAATTACCTAAATTTAAGGTTTTTGTGGACCTCTTTCAGCCACCGCTTGTTAGTAACGACGGCTTTGAGGGCATTGTGTGCCATGGAGCCTCTCACAAGCCACTGCTGAGTTCCACCAGATTCCAGGTCCACATGCTGACAGCTGCCCAGCACCCACTTGTGTTCACTGGTGACATGATGTATTAGTCCAAGCCACAGCTCCTAGGAAAACTATATAAACAACTGCATTTTTTCACAGACTGATTTGAGTACTTCTTGAGAGCACGCTTATAAAATAAAAATACACACTTGTTGTTGGCAGTATCTGTAAAATAATGTACTTGCAAAAACAAGCACGCATGTACATGATATACTGCTGATGTTGCTGCTTCTAACTGCTGTCATATAAGTGGGAGTCATCTCACTGTCCACAATGACCTGTCACAGTAGCAACCAATGGTAACCTTTAATCAATAATGTATTGTCTAACACCATAGAAACATATGTACTTTATTTTACCTTTGCCAACAAGCTTATTGTTATTACACTGCATGTTTACTTCAGAGAGCTCGACCTTTATTATTCATTTACGATAGACTTTTCCCAAAACATGACAATCAAGTATTTTCCAAACCATGACAACTTACCATGAATTCTTGGTACGAATCTGCCATTTTGCAGCACCACCAAAAGCAGTTGACGATATCCTTCAACCAATGGCACAAGCTGGACTGACCTTTGACCTGTGCAGCCTAGGATGTACAGATAAAACAGTCATCAAAACAAACCACAAGTTAAGTTATCATGCAAAAAGTCTTTGTAATGAAAAATACACTTACAGAATGGATTCTTTTGGCCAAATTCTTGGCCCCATGCCACATGTCCAAGCTGTGATGCATCTCTAGGTCTTTGTATTTTCCTTTGTCTAATTCAGGAAAATTAAATTAACATTATGTATAGTAAATACAGTTTTTTTCCCCAAACAATAAATAAAATGATGACTACAATTATTTTTTCCAGTAATATTCCTAACATAAACAGAGATCTGGACCTCCACAAGCTTCACCTCATTCAGAAGCCTATCGACTGTTCGCGCACAAATGCCTCTCTCTCCATGATGACTGAATTTCTCCCAGTTTCTCTTTTGTCCACTGTGATGATGGAAATGATTTCCCGGGAATCATTCTTCATGGCAGTGTATGTACAATACTGGGCACAGTGCCCAGGACTGTCCATTCTTCCATCCGCTATTGAAAGAGTAAATAATGATTTATTTTCAATGAACATCACATTCACACTTCAACAAACCACTGAAGCCTAAAAGAATTTAAAAAACACTTCACATTACCTACTATCACCACATCTCTGTTTTGTAGGCGATGTATGCTTTCTGCCCTCTTCTCTTCCCAACATTCCTTGATAGTATCAACACAATACGTGTCTTGAATACTGTAGAAGGAACTATGGTCCACCATCCCCATGTTCATGAAACAGAACAGTAGAGCAACTTTGGCATAGTTGTTCCCTGAGAGCAAGATGTTGGCGGCCAACATGAAGTCCCCTGCCGGTATCCTGTATTTCACAGTGGGCTGTGAGCTCCATCTCCATACAACATGGCCATCAGGACAGGTCTGGCAATGAATGAGACACAAATTACTTGAAATTACAAAATACAAATACAGATGTGCTTCTAATAATAAGTAGATATGAACAACTTTGAAAGCATAATCAAGTGTTACAAAACCATTTTCAATGCCTCTAACACAGAAACAACTACTAGTTTGCAATGTTGTGTGATTACAACCACTCACCCATTCCATGATGCTTGCAGTACCCCTGTGAGTTATAGAAACTTCAAAGGGGGGGCGGTACTGACATTCCACTTGGCTGACACCACATGTGTATGGGCACTTTTAGACAGGCAGCGCAAGGAATATTGCTAGCTGCTTCAGACAGTCCTCATAGGTGATGGAGGCACGTTTCCCGATTAGGTCATCCTCTGTTATGACATCCAGTTTATTAGGAAAACTGGGAGGTTGAGGCAGGGATAGGTCAACTGATGGAGGCTCTATCTCTGGGATGTCATGTACTGCCTCACTGGCATCTATTACAGGCAGACTGTCAAGGTGTGGTGGTGCCTGCAATGCTCCACCCATCCTATAGACATGAAACAGATGCATACAGTTGCTACTTATACATTACCTATTAATTCAAAATGTATATGATTGCACATAGTGTTGAAGCAGTCATAATTACATAAATTGTTACATTATTTATTGTATGAGGTTGCCCTTGGAGGCTGTTCTCTGAGAATTAATCTTTTGTGTGTGTTTCAAGTTAAGTGACTGTCTAAGGAGAGAGAATGATTCTGAGCAATATTTGTTTCTGTGTTCATAACACTGTTAAGATTCTTATCAAGTGGAACATCATGAAGCAATGTGAATCAAATGGTAACATACCGAATACAAATACGAGGAACGTAGTCTTCATCTTGACTGTCATCACCTTCAATTTCCTCCTCAGTCTCATCACCATCACCCCAATCAATACTTTCAAATTTGAAACAGAAAATATAAACGGTCAAAGCACATCAACACGTCTTGTCACACTATACAGGCAAATCCAGTGGAACTTACACACTGTTCCTCAGGTCATTTATCTGACGTTCATCCATGGTCTGGGTTTCATCATCCTGGATACTCATGTTCTGTATACTTTTGGAAAAAAAGATGACTGTCACCATAGGTGTGGATCGTAGATACTACACTAAAAAAGTATATGTTCAATGAATTTTCTTTTCTTCAATGTTATTATGAGGCTTGTGAGGCTTTATTTACCTTTCCTGCAGGTCTTCAGGGGCATCCATGGTGCTCTCAACATGCACTGTTCCTTCCTCAATAGGTGGGAGGTCCTCTCTGTAGACACTGTATTTGTTTTAGACTACTAAAAACATTTCAGCATGTGAAATGAAAATAAAAAACAATATGACACTGAATACTGACTGGTTAGAAAGAGTATCAGATGATGGACCTCCAATACTTGACAGTGATTGAGCTATCACATGCTTTTTCCCCGGTCTCTGCCTCTTACTGGGGGTGGAGGTGCTCGGACCCACATAGCTAAAGAGATGAGCGTTTTATCATACATGAGTGGGTCTCAGAGGGTACACGCATTTCCTGTTATATCAGTAAAGGTCAAGATGTATTATAATTGATGTTAGCTGTTGACTAGGGACGGACATATCGGAGGAAATATGCAGGATATTTGACCTAACTATGCTTCATTTTTGCTTCACCTCTGTAACGTTATATAGCTTTATAGCGATATATATGCGAAGACCTAATGAGGACTCAAATTTGGCCAAGTGTCAAATGTAAAGTTTCGTATTATCGTGCTAATGTTTCCACTGTTACCAAAGCAAACACGCCGGTGTTTCAGATTTACTCGCGACCCTGTTAACTGGCGACCTTCAGCCGAATGCGTCTGTGGTTGTTGTAGTGATAACAGCTGTTTTCAACCAGGAAGAGAACACGTAGCTGTCCTCGCAAAGGCCTCTTTACTCAATTATTCATAACAATATCATAACATAGCCGACCTGCTCCGTCTTTGGACTCTTGTTGGAGGAACCCAGTCATGGACCGACACTCAGTCGCGGTTTGAATCACACTTGTTATGACGGAATGTTGAAAACAGGAAGAGGCCAAGTTGCTTTTCCTGTAGGAATCCAATCTGGAAATCCATAGGTAAAATAAATAAATAAATTAAAAAAAAATTTCTTCCTTTACCTCTGGAGGCACGGCCCGGAGTTTTTCGACTAACGGNAATGTTGAAAACAGGAAGAGGCCAAGTTGCTTTTCCTGTAGGAATCCAATCTGGAAATCCATAGGTGAAATAAATAAATAAATAAATAAATAAATAAATAAAAATTTTCTTCCTTTACCTCTGGAGGCACGGCCCGGAGTTTTTCGACTAACGGAAGTGCAGGGGCCTCACGCCCTTCACTTCCGGCGGTGCCCCCAGGGAATCGCCGTGTTGTTTACAAATACTTCGGGAAGAAAACCAGCAGAGTTTAGCTATATATCAAATTTTTCACATCACTGTATCACCGTTTAGACTAATCTGATGTTTGTTAAGTCTATAAACACAATGACTGAATAAACGTTACTATTTCCGTGTGCACGTTAACATGGTTATCGTAGATTAGCTGGGCTAACCGTTAGTGTCTGTAATAACCATAGACTGTATAAAAATAAGGTAATAACTCAATAAACGGTCCGTGAATAAAATATTTTTTCCAGCG
>NC_065527.1:29567654-29576277 GCF_006386435.1 Epinephelus moara | reverse complement strand
GCCAATATTCATATACTCACGTGGAAATACTTTATTTTAAATTAAGCAATAAAGCAGCAGCTGTATAAATCCAGTTACTTCATAAACGTAACACAAGATAACGTCATGTTGTAGCCTTCATAGGCAACATTGAAAATCACATCTTTTATGTAAACCTAGAAATAAGAATAAATACATTTGAGGGTGGTTCAGAAAAAAAACACATGGTAGGCTATATGGTATACCAAACCTGTACAGTGAAGAAACAAATATGTAAGATCCTGCAACATAACCACATTTGTGGCACCGACCAACTCAACTCCTTTGGCCAAAAGGTCATATTTCCTTGAGATGACGCACAAGTAGATTTGATGTACTCATCTGGCTGTCATTCATGTAACTAAACTGGCATTCAATGTTCACCTTTTATTAATGTGGCTGTGCTTTTAGTTTCCAGCAGATCATTGTTTACTCGGCAGCATTGTGCTGGTGGGAAACATTACATCGGAACTAAGTGAAAGTGTCGAAAGTCAAGTTAATATTCTACGCAAATAGGGACTTTCTCAGATCATGGCAAGACCAAATGATTCCAAGGGTGCACTGCATGTGACTCCTGGTGAAGTTAGTTTGCCGTTGGATAATAGATAAAATAGAGCGTGAACCCATTTATAAAGAGGTGTGCCTTATCAGGCCCACTTGGCAAAACCATTCTACATTGGTGTGGGGTGTCTGGGTCCAGTAATGGGGGTATGGGGGTATTAGCCCTTCTCTTTGTTGCTGACTATTTTCTGCCTATGAGAGGGAGGTGGAAATCACTGTTGAACCCAAAATGAATATCCGAATATCCAACCTCGAACTAACTTCACCTCGGTACTCTAAAAGGCTTTGCAGGAGTTAATGGACTTTCATACCACATAGCCCACAGCCTAGTGTTGGTCATATTTGTACGCTTTTAATCGCCTTAATGCTACAACATAAATAGATAATTTATCTTAGAGATAAATCTATTATACAGCTGCTGCTTTATTGCTTAATTTAAAATAAAGTATTTCCACGTGAGTATATGAATATTGGCTTTATCGACCTTTAGCACAACAATAAACGTTAGGTTTATGAATTAAGTGGGTTTAAACCGCTGGTTTTTGTATTGGAAAGCAGTGAGATTGTAAAATGTTCCTCAGTGCATGGACAGTGTGGTCACAAGTTGATCTAGCTGCCTCCCAATTTGAAGACATAGCTGGCTGTATGTTGTCGGATTTTTATTGTATCTGTCTGTGAAGTGATGTTATAATAGTGGCGCACCATGCTAATTGTGCACCTATAATTTATTTTCCCATAATGAAGCGGGTTCGAATCCCGTGAAAATATTCTTTTTTACGTTTCACAGGCTGAACGGTTCTTTAATATGGCACATGTCTCTTTAGGCAGGCACCAGAGACGAAACTGTGTAGGCCTATTTAGAAAATTTATTCAAGATAGGAGTTAGATTCCTACAGGAAAAGCAACTTGGCCTCTTCCTGTTTTCGACATTTCGACATAACAAGTGTGATTCAAACCGCAACTGAGTGTCGGTCCGTGACTGGGTTCCTCCAACAAGAGTCCAAAGACGGAGCAGGTCGGCTATGTTTTGATATTGTTATGAAAAATTGAGTGAAGAGGCCTTCGTGAGGACAGCTACGTGTTCTCTTCCTGGTTGAAAACAGCTGTTGTCACTACGACAACCACAGACGCATTCGGCTGAAGGTCGCCAGTTAACAGGGTCGCGAGTAAATCCGAAACACCGGCAGCGGCTGGACAGCAGCACGCTGGAGACTGATATGTTTGCCCACGGGCGGCTGCTGTGGCAGGGCCGCCTCGCCGCGTCCTTGATCTTTGGTTTTCCAGCGGACCGTTCGAGCAAGTCCGGCTTCTCTGCTGCTAACGCTGCTGCCGGGATACAGCGGAGGAGCCAGCTGCTGATGCTATGTACCGGGACACTGCTAACACTGCTGCCAGGATACAGCTGAGGAGGAGCCGGCTGCTAATGCTATGTAGATACAGCTGAGGAGGAGCCGGCTGCTAATGCTATGTACCGGGACACTGCTAATTCTGCTTGCCGTGCTGCTAACGTTTGTTTCTCAAAAAAATCAGTCGGGTCGATGACCCACCTGCCGTTTGTTTCTCAAAAAAATCAGTCGGGTCGATGACCCACCTGCACATGGGCTATAATGTATGATCGAAAATGACAGTTGGAAGTATTCGAAATGTCCATCCCTGTCTAGCTATGATGCTAGTTAGCCAACTTTGGCTATAGCTTACCTGTCGAGGAGAAGAGTAGCCACTTCGACATCCATTTTCAAATTCTTCTCCGCTTTCAACCGTCTCCACCATTCAAACGCATCTCCTATATAGACCCTCGCTTTGCCTCGAGTTTTGTCTTGGCATTTTTGGGACTCATAATGAGGTCGTTTGGTTTTAGTCGCACCGTCAGCCATTGTAGCTCAGTTGTAACTGGCAACCTGGATGCTGAGACTCTACTGACTGCGTGACTGGTAGACGGCGGTGGGTGGCGCAGCAGGCCAAAACACAAATTCAAAACATAAACATGATTTGCGGACTGTAAAAATGTTTTTTAAATGCGAATATTCTGGCTGTACTATTGTTGTCGGTGAGATCAGTATGTTATATGAACATTATTCCTTAGTCTCTGTGACATATTAGTATTATTTTACGACTATTTGCTTTAGATTTCTTACATATAGCTCCTTTAATATTACGTTGTTACCGGTGGCATTACAAAGTTACGTTGCTTGGTGGGATTACTTGGTGATGCCACCCAGTGGCATTACAAACTGACACCCCCCAGGTACAGATCATATTGCCATAAAAGGTGTCTTTGCACGTCAGCATCTGACGCTGAAATCACTGAATAAGCAGAAGTATTTGATAAGTTCATAATGAGAACAGGCTGGACTTAACCCTGATGTATGTCTGGTTAAAATGTTCTTCTATAGTTTTGTCTGCTTTAATGAACTTTGTCAACACTGCCCATATTTAAACCATTTTAATAGAAAATCTATCCAACTAGCTGTTATTATTCAGGTCACGTTTTTACAAAGATTCATATGTAACAAAGGTTTGATCTGTTCCTAGAAATGATCCCAAATCTTTACATGAATAGAAAAAAGTTGGAAAGGGGATTTTTAGAATAAGATATATAAAGCAGCATATCATCTGCATTTCAAGATGGCAAAAAAGATGGCAGCATGCACTTGTGCAGCAGCTCTTGGCTCTCTAGTCTGGTGCATATTTTGTGTGTTTGATTATAATGGAAACATGGCTACATTTGCTCATTCCCAAAGCCACAGTACAGCTAGCGGGCTACACTAGCTACCGACAGGACAGGAGCAGGGAGTCAGGTAAGAAAGGAGGGGGACTCTGTATCTATATTCACCATGACCGGTGTACTGACAGCAGGATTGTTTCCCGACACTGCTGCCCTGATCTTGAAGCCCTCTCGGTGTCATGTAGACCCTTCTATCTACCCTGAGAGAGGCAGAACTGACAGCAATGCGTCCACTAATGGTGCACTGGCTGAGGAGCTAAACCGCTTCTTTGTCAGGTTTGAGGTTAACATGACAACTGAAGTCTGCAACCATCATCCCGGTCCCCAGAAAGGAGTAGTAAAAAAGTATTTTCAAAAACTGGTCCTCCATCACATTAAAACCAACCTTCCACCCTCCTTCGACCTGCATCAGTTTGCCTATAAAGCCAAAAGGTCAACTGAGGATGCTATAGCTATCACTATCCACACCACGCTGAGTCACTTGGAACACCAAGAGAGCTATGTGAGGATACTCCTCCTTGACTTCAGCTTGGCATTCAATACAATCCCACCAGACATCCTGGTGGGCAAACTGCTGGACTTGGGTCTCTCCTCCTTCATCTGTGCCTGGATCAAGAAATTCTCTCAGCACTGGCTCCACAGTGCTATGTGCTGAGCCCTCTCCTTTACTCTCTGTATACTTACGACTGCTCACCAGCCCACTCGTCCAATAACATCATTGAATTTGCGAAGGACACAACCATCATCTCGGGGGAGGATGAGTCCCCGTACAGGAAGGACGTACAGAGACTGTCAGAGTGGTGCTCAGTGAACAACCTTACACTGAACATCACAAAAACAAAGGAGATGATACTGGACTTCAGAAAGAAGCGTGACACAGACCAGTGTACAGTTCTTTGTTTTATGTCACAGCTAATTTTGCTGTATTCCTTTGTGATGACAATAAAAGCTTTCTATTCTATTCTAACAAATGATATACAATATCTGTCATCTGGGATTCCATTCTCCAAGAACATTAATATTTCTTTTCTTTTTTTTTTTACAATATTTTTGAGGGCTTCTTTGCCTTTGATATCGATAGGACAGGTTATTAGTGTGAAAAGGGGAGAGAGAGAGGGGATGACATGCAGCAAAGTCAAAGTCAAAGTCAAAGTCAGCTTTATTGGCAATTCTACAATATGTACAGGACATACAGAGGATCGAAATTACTTTTCTCTTCAGACCCTCGGTGCAGACAGTACACTTGACATAACATGCAAATATAAAATATAAGATATAAGATATAATAAGTAGAGGCATAAATAAAACCTGAGCTAAAAAGAGTTATACTCTAAAAAAGTAAAAAAGGCACAGTGGTAGCAACAGTGCAATATGAGAAACAGATCAGTACTGCAAATTGAGCTTATGGACTGGATAAAGTGTATGTGTGCATGTATAGTTCAGAGTTCAGTGTTGATGGGGGGAGGGGTTCGTCGTCCAGCGATTGAGTGGGCAGGGGGCAGAGAGGGGAGGGGGGGCAGAGCAGGGAGAGAGTTAAGCATCCTGACAGCTTGGTGGAAAAAGCTGTCTTTCAGTCTGCTGGTCCTGGCCCGGAGACTCTGCAGTCTCCTCCCTGATGGCAGCAGGCTGAAGAGGCTGTGTGACGGGTGGGTGAGGTCACCAGCGATGCAGAGGGCTTTGCGGGTGAGGCGGGTACAGTATGTGTCCTGAATGGAAGGGAGAAGGGCACCGACGATCTTCTCAGCTGTTCTCACGATGCGCTGGAGGGTCTTACGGCAGGACGCGGGGCAGGCGCCGTACCACACCGTGATGGAGCTGGTCAGGATGCTCTCGACGGTGCCTCTGTAGAAGGTCTGCATGGGTGTAAGGGCGGTAGTCATTGAAACAGGAGGGTGATGACTTCTTCGGGACAGGGATGATGGTGGTGGTTTTGAGGCATGTGGGGACAACAGCCTGGCTCAGGGAGATGTTAAAGATGTCTGTGAAGACATCTGTGAATTCCCCTGCACAGTCCCTCAGCACGCGGCCAGGTATGTTGTCTGGACCCGAGGCTTTGCGAGCGTTGATCTTACTAAGTGCTCTTCTCACCCTGTCCGGGGTCAGTGTCATCACCTGGTCGCCAGGAGGGGGTGGGGTCTTCTGTGCAGGCGTTCTGTTGTGTGCCTCAAAGCGAGCAAAGAAGTCATTCAGCTCATTCAGCAGTGAGGTGGCACTGTCACAGGACTGCGGTGGGGGTTTGTAGTCCGTGATGGTCTGTATCCCCCTCCACAGGCTCCGTATGTCTTTGCTGTCACTGAAACGATGGGCTATCTTCTTGGAGTACTGACTTTTAGCCTCTCTGATGCCACGGGACAGGTTGGCCCTAGCTGTCCTCAGGCCCACCTCGTCTCCAGCTTTGAAGACGCCGTTTCGAGCCTTCAGGAGCCTGTGGACCTCCCCTGTCAGCCACGGCTTCTGATTGGCCCGAACAGTGATGGTCTTGAGATCAGTTACATCATCAATGCACTTGGTGATGTAGGCAGTGACAGTGTCAGTGTACTCCTGGATGTCTGTGTTGTTGTTGTAGGTGGCAGCCTGTTTAAACACATTCCAGTCCGTGGTATTAAAACAGTCCTTGAGTGCCTCTGAGGACCCTTCTGGCCACACTCGTACCTGCTTGCGAACTGGTTTGGTGACTTTAACTAGTGGTCTGTATGCTGGCATTAGCATAACAGTGATGTGATCAGAGGCACCGATGTGGGGGAGGGGGAGGGCCTTGTAAGCTCCTCTCTGGGTGAAGGGTCACGGGTTGGAATTGAACCCCCGGCCGCTGCGGCAAGGACATGGGTTGCCTGCTCTCCCGGGTCAGCTAATGGGTACCCGAACATTACTATTTCAGAGTATTATTTAATCAAAACATTCAATGAAAGAGTTAATATTTAAAATACAAAGACGGATTCATCAAACAGTCATGTCCATGTTTGGTATTATAAAAATAACTGCTGTCATATGTTGCTGTCTGAAATGGTCGCAGTTGAATGGAATGTGTTTTCGTGAAAGATTGTCATCAACTAATGTTTCACTAGCACTTAGTCCCTCAATCATTTGTCATTTGTCCCTAAATAAGTACTCAAAATAGTTTGTCCCTTATTGTGAAGTATCACCTGGCAGGCTGACATGCTAAACTAAGAAAACAACATGGTAAACATTAAACTTACTTGTTTAATCTACATACATCCTTGTGTTGAAAATGTGTCATCAGTGGGCCCACAGGGAACCTGCATCTGCGAAATTTCAGTGGCAACTCCATAGTTCTCCCATTTGATTTAAAATAAATACATTAAAATTAATGCATTTACATTTTTCTTAATTTATTATTGTATTACATCACAAGAAAAACAAACAAACAAACAAAAACAGTCAGCTAAATTCTGCAGATTTTCATTCTTGATCACTGTAACAGTAAATAAATTGGTTCTAGTCATCAGGAAGAAAGGAACATCTGACCTCATTTCTTGCTGAACTTGTTATCTGAAACTGTTTTATCTTGCAATCTATGAGGAAATAACATGTGCAAGTCAATCAGGGTTTTTTTGTTTTGTTTTTACAAGGAAGGCTGTGAAGACAGACACAGAGGTACAAAACAAACTGAAACAACTTTAGTTTGTGTGTAATTAGACAGACCTTTATAATCCACAGTTCTGGTATTATCAGGAGAATATTAACAAGTTGTCACTGAAACTACTGCTGTGCTGCAGACAGTGCCCTTTGTAAAGCATGCTGTACTCGCTGACATGTGCTTTATAAATAAAGCTTTACAGGTGAATTGCATCAAGTCCAATGGGTCAAATTTTGCGTGTTATATGATACACTGCCTGCTTCTTCTAAAGGTCTCTGTCTGTGCTTGTCTGCTGCTAAAGACACATGGACAGATAACAGAGGCTCAAATTACTGTTTGGGGCTTCTTCTATTTTTTTGTCTTTGAAATTTTTACTGAGGTCCGGACCTCAGTGACCTCATAGCTGGCTACGGCCATGGTGGTGGACGAGCTCAGGTTCGAACCATTATGCGCGCACGTAGTTTCCATAATTTGCAAGACACCATTAGACTCGGCCAAGGGAAGAGTGGTCAAAGGGAAGAGGGGCCCTCCAGCCCCCTGAAAACTGTTTAAAAGAGTGTGCTGTGTTCATGGTAAGTCAGTCTGCTCCCGGGACCAGGCTCAGGTTTGTTGTTTTTTGCTCTCTTGTAGAACTCAATAGATTCTGCTGTCCAGACAGTCAGCAAAGTATCAAGGGGTTGGGGTGAGGGTTAATATGAAAAAATACAGGCAAGGTCAAAAGCTATATAAGAATCACAAAACAGATATCAAACAGTGGAAAGCTAAGGCACATGGTACAAAGACAATCTGGGAGACTGACAGTGAAAGTGTCCCAGTAAATATAGAAGGGAGCTAATGAGAGGATGAGGAAGAGCTGAGTGGTGATTAGCAGGTGGAGTGAATCTACTGATGGGAGGGCAGCCAGTAGCTATGTTTCCATCCAAAAGTGATTTGAATCATTGGGAAATGCGCATTAAAAGAAATACGAATCCTTTGTGTTTCCATTAAATGTACGGACTTTGGTGAAAACTACGAACTTGTGCGAGGTTTCTGCAGAACCGGAAACAAAACAAGTCTTGCATTCTTCTTCTTCTATGTTTTCTGGCAGTTGGCAACCAGCTTGTAAATGCATTATCGCCTTCCTGTCCTGGAGTGTGGATATCACCATGGAGAGAGGACTTCAAGTTTTAGTCACAATCGGGCAAGTGGTATTAGAGCTGTCAGCCCAGTTAGTCCTGGCAATAAGAGGGGCTGTCATGAGGAGAAGACAGCAAGCGTCTCCACCGACGGTGAAAGTGCGCTGTGTCAGACTTAATTCGAACATAACTGTTTCCATCCCCCATTTTGCGAATCAACCAAAACCCGCCTATAGCAAGCGTATTTTAGTTTGTGCAAATCAGGGGATTTTAATTCAAATTTTGGCGTTTCCATCATAGTTTTCCGATGCGATACTTCTAGATGCGCATCTAAACAGGCTGATGGAAACATGGCTAGTGAGTCAGTTAATGAACAAACATCCCAAATTAATAAATGAATGATAGTGTAATTCAAAACCATGACACCTTGCTCCTGGCATGGTACAACGCCATGTGCAGGATGGAACAAAACCAGGTGGCAGCCCGACCGTGGAGAGCCGCACCTGGTAGAATTGTCCCTCCTGGCTCCCTTACAGTCAAGACAGCAAAGATAATTAAAAATGAGGATTTATTCATCGTGTATCATGTCTAACTTTAGTGGATCAT
>NC_065527.1:29554144-29566625 GCF_006386435.1 Epinephelus moara | reverse complement strand
CCCTCCTCCCAGTGCCAAGAAAAAGCAGAACAAACAGCTGATCCAGCTCGGTCACGTCTTTATCAAAACAAGATGAAAAATCTACTTTTGCTGCTTCTCTTGTGTCACGTGTCATCATCAGGTGAGATCACACTGTGAATATTTGCTTCACTTTCCACTGGGCTCTGTATTTTGTTTGTATTTTGTTCCTGCGTAGCTCCAGGACACACTTGTTTAGTTTCACTTTCACTTCTACAGTACTTTAGAATTTAGTATGACTAAGTTTAAAATTGACCACAATGAATATCAGGCACATGCACACATAGACCCCAGGTGGTGTTCAAGCACCTGCCCTTTTGCCCTCTGACTAGATAAGTGCCCTTTTTTGTTGGACATTTATTATTTATTTTGACTTGTTTTGAATTTGGCCCGTTCCATGTGCTCCCAGCTTGTTCTTGTTTACAAGTTCTTCGGGGGGTGGATTGAATTTTTAAAAACGTGAATTTATTCTTATTTCTGAAGCAACAGGAAATAAAGCATTTAGATGGATCGCAGGTTAAATTAAAGGGTTCTGATGGGAATGTAACATTAAGAGAAAAACTGATGTAAATAGCCAAAACCAAACTACTACTACCTCAACACAGTCTTTCTCTTCAGCACTCTGTTAACTTCATATTTAAAAACTTTGAGGCAGAAATCATCCTCAGTGTGTCGCTGTGTCAGAGCAGTTTCTACTCTGTACATCCAGAACCACTGAAACCTCTCTGCAGAGCATGCTCCGTCGTTTATACACAGTAAAATGTGTTGACTCAGCACACAACATGAAATAAGACAAGTTGATCTACAGAAGAATAAATATATGAAAACAGTACAGAATGCCTGAGAGTGTTACTGTCTTATATTCTATCATATTTTCTATTTTGATTTGTTGCCAACACAAAGCGATATCCCCGTGCACTCTGGTCTAATGGCCCGATGAGGTCCATACCAATTCTATCAAACGGTACCTCAATTAATGGGAGGGGGCGCAACGGCGCTTTTGGGGTGGCCAGCTGACATTGGCGGCAGGATGCACACCACCGACACACATCCGCGCGAATGCCCGGCCAGTAAAATCGGGCCATGATCCGGTTCAGTGTTTTATCATAACCCAGGTGCCCTGACATGGGGTTGTAATGAGCCGCCTAGCATCCACTTCGCCTGCTTCCAATTCGGCACTTAAGGGGAAAGTTAAGGGGAAATTAACTTAATATGCAGAGTGACTGTTTGTCCACTGATTGTCTGTTTTTTGTGACACTTCTTGATGTGAAAACATTTTAGACATTTTAGGTAAGACATTAACTTTGCCTGACACCCACTATTGTATTTGTGAAACATTTATTTTATTTGTGAAAATTCTAAAGGGGAGATTTCACCGTTTTTGTTTTATACCTAGACCTCATCGGACCAGGTCCAGATCAAAAACCACTGTACCTAGACTTCTCAAATCTGGACAGGATTATCCTACAGAGGCTAAACATTCATTCAGACACAGTTTTTGATCTGTGAAACCTTTATTGTATTTGTGAGAATGACAAAAACGGGACATTTTCATTTTTTTAAACATCTTTTTTTTTCATATTAAACCACGTCTCTCCATCTCATTTCTGATTGACATGAAGATCTCTTCTTTCTCACTACAAAAGAGTAAAAAAGTAAAAAAGTTATGTTTATCTCTTGAGAAACATTAAACACATCTTCATCGACTGGTCAATTTGGAAATATCCTATAAAAGTCATGATTTGCACTTACCTTTCCTCCATCTGGCCATGGTCCACTTTTACCACAGCTTCCGTCACCGTCAGTTTGCAAACCTCTTCCAAAGCCTTTATTGTTGCCTGTGTTAGAACCTCTTTAGCTATTAGTGCTAATATTTCTCATTTGAACAATGCGATTACAGTAATTATCACAATTATGAATACCTGATTGATTAAAATAGTTTGTTGGCTTTACTAACATCTGCCATCATTTCAGACCCTGTTCTTGTTCTCCCGGCCATATGTATGCATATGGATGCATATATGCATCCATATATAACAGACAATCATTTTTCTTCTGTTGTTCGTGAAGAATATGCAACTGTGATTCTGAATATCTGTAAACTACAAAGGGAGCAACATATTGAATGGCACTGTGTTTTAACTTGGAGCTTGGTTTTTCCACATCCTGCTTTTCCTGAATTTTGGGGCGGCAGTGGCTCAGTCCATAGGGACTTGGTTTGGGAACCGGAGGGTCGCCTGTTCGAGTCCCCATCCGGACCAAAATATGGAGCGTGGACTGGTGGCTGGAGAGGTGCCAGTTCACCTCCTGGGCACTGCCGAGGTGCCCTTGAGCAAGGCACCGAACCCCCCAACCGCTCGGGGCGCCTCACCAAGGGCAGCCCCCTCACTCTGACATCTCTCCACTTTGTGCATGTATAGGTCCTGTTTGTGCATGTGTGTGTCTTTCGGGCCTGTGTGTAATTGACAAACAGAGTGAAAACATTGAATTTCCCCTTGGGGATTAATAAAGTATATAAACTAAACTAAATTAAACTAATTAAAACACTCCATGAAAGCATCAATATCTAAACGATTATCAAGATTTTTTTCACTTGATATCTTTTGCAAGACTGGGACAGACTTAACATCATTAAGATTTCCTGCGAGAATTTTCTCTTCATCCACGGATGCCAGTTGGTTTGTGTGGACCAACATGGGAGAACATTCGCCAAGTTGTCCTTGGCGGCAGTGTCTGCTATGTTGTTCGTGGCAACTGTGATGAATTTTTCCCTGGGCTTTTATATTAACAGGTATATCACCTTCAGTATCATTTGGGTCTTCCTCCAAAGATAGGAAGTAAGTTGTGCAACCAGCAAATTTGCATACAGCCTTTTATTTTGTTAGACTTAAAGGAAAGAAGGCAAAATTTGTTTACAAATCCTATTTCGTGGCTCAGAAGATCCGGCCAGTCTTTCTTCAAAACTCTGTATCCTTTTCTTTTAGCTGGCTGAATTGCAGCCACTCTGTATCCTTTTCTTTTAGCTGGCTGAATTGCAGCCCATTCAGTCCTTGTTAGGCTTACTGTAAACTCTTGGGGGCAGGATGGAATTTCTTGTCCAAAGGATAACCTCCTCTTAACCTGGTCCTTATGTCCAGACTGTATTTTTTGGGTATCTCTACATGAAGGACAGCGCCATGGGGATATGGCAGCAATGTCTTCAATACTTTGGAATCCCACACAAACAGGATGAAACCAGTCATGGCAGAGGTTGCACTGGGCATTTGGCTTGTTGGGATTGTTTGGTTGTTTACAAGTACAAAATAAGGTATCATCAGAACACACAATGCTGTCAGTCTGAATGCACTCAGCCACTGGCTTGTCTCCGCTGGCTTCAGCATTAACTATTGTGTCTATGTGTGTTTTTTCTATCTTTTCCTCCATTTCCAATGTTTTCTCCTTGTCTTTACTAACTAGATCCTTTGTGTCATGCTGAACTTCCCTCTCGCAATCCAATTTGTCTCCGCACAAAGTATTATGTTCATCCTCACAAATTTCTGGACTTTGCTTTTGCTCACATGTCGGAAAAATGTCTCTTACAACAGCACTAAGTTTGTCCTTAGTCCTTTTTTTTCAAAATTTTGAGAGGTACAATCTTTTTCTTCTGACTCAACAAAACTCTTGCTCTGATTAACTTTCTGTCACTGTGCCATACAGTGTACAGCCACTTTTTTTTTTGACATTCTTCTCCTTGAATATATTAGCTGCCAACGTTTCCCACATGGGGCTATTCCAACTTATTTTTCGATTAAGATGTTCAAAAGCTGGCAGTTCTCTCACTATCCTGTCCTCTCCTCCTGATTCTGTCCATAAATCTGGACAGCCACGTCTCTGACCTCTTCTTAATTTCTCCATTTTAAAGCCTAAGAAATGAAAGACACACAATTATTTATAATGAATACTTGAAGTAGAAAATCCAGACATTTTTTAGCACCTAAGAGCCCTAATACTTTATCTCTAAACAATAAATTCTTGTAAATACCCCACTTTTCCTTATTATTTTTTCCTTGATTTCCTTATTAAAATTCTTATTTTCCATAATAACTATGATCGGTTGCCTCCACGACGGATAGATTGGGTTTTTCTCTTTTACTTAAAAGACCCTTTGGTTTTCACGACATGTAATGCTAATATTGATGACGCTAGGAGTGTGAATGTTGAACATGAATCACATTATGTGTTAAATGTCATAGAACTGTTTTGATGACTTCAATTTGACAGCGAAATGAACATTTTGCTGTGATAAGTTTAATGTCCTGCATGGGTCCCGCATCGTCATGGAGGAAATGCGCCCACTGGGGGCCGGTCAGCACCGTGGAGAGCTCCCCAAACAACCCGACCAGACTAGAGCTTAGATTCTCTGCCCGAGCCCCCGGCCCGACCCGGCTTGGTCCTGCGGGCCGGGTCATAGCTTTTTTTTTTTTTTTAAAGCTATGATTTGATAATGAAACGTTATAGGCTATGTAGCCTATTATAAAAAGTAAAATTACAACACAGTTATTTACAATCCTGCAACGGTTACACCATGGCTTTCCGGAACCCTGCCTTTCCAAAAATAGACCTCCATTCTTTGTAATGGCGGGGTTTCCCATTTTTTCTAAAGGCCCCGCTATTCCGAATATTGGGGACATCCCCCCCCCTCCAAAATTGATTTTCAAGTCCATATTTCTCGGAGTTTCCTGCATCAAACACTGCCGCCTGCTCTCCGGCCGCACTCGCACAATTCTGAAATAAGCTGTTGCCTACTACGAAAGCTTGAAATTAACGTTCAACTCATTGTTTTTTGTTTTTTTTACCCAAGTGGTACCCCAGATACCGTACCTCCCTCCGTCCAACCGCGCACTTCTTTGGATTGGCCGTGAGCCGTGCCCGCCTCAGGGACTCGAGCACGGCCTCCACCTGCTGCATATGCTGCCCCCAGGTCTCACTGTGGATGATTACGTCATCCAAGTAGGCGGTAGCATATGCAGAGTGAGTACACAGCACCCGGTCCATGAGGCGTTGAAACAAGGCTGGAGCCCCAAACAACCCAAACAGAAGTGTGCCAAATTGATACAAACCGTACGGAGTGGAGAAGGCCGTCTTTTCCTTGGACTCTGGAGACAAGGGAATCTGCCAGTAGCCTTTGGTCAAATCCAGTGTCGTAAAAAAGCGAGCACTGCCTATAGCCGATCAAGGAGCTCGTTGACCCGGGACATCGGATAGGCATCAAATTTGGAGACCACATTCACCCTGGCTGTTGGACTCTTCTATTACTCCCATCTGTAGCATAGCCTGAAGCTCCGCCTGAACTATTTTCCTTTTGTGTTCAGGCAGCCGATAGGGCCATGAGCGCACTGTCACACCCTGGGGAGTCTATATGTGGTGGTGTATGAGTGTCATGCGTCCCGGCAGGGGGGAAAACACATCGGCAAACCGCCATTGCAACTGGGCAACATCTGTTCTCTGGCTCGGCAAGAGATGGTCGCCAAAAGGGACCGGGGCTGAAGTTGGTTTCACCACCTCCGGTCCCAACTCATCTCGATCACCATGGTAGCCAGAGAAACAGATGCCACCTCTCTCGATGCTTGAGGTGGTAGATCTGTGTTGCACCTCCCCTGTCGAAATGCACCACTTCATAGTCAACTTGCCACTTGGCGAGTAACTTGGAGCTAGAAGATGGGAGCAATGCTTTTATGGTTTTACTGTGATTACCGGATTCTGTCCAGCTGTCTGATCGCCGGCTGAGACACTTCCCCTCCCTCCTCCAGCAGCGGCAACTCAACCACACCCCGCTGCCACAAGCATTTACAATCTTTTCCTTGGGTGTCCTGTACTGAAAGCAACTGTCAACTTTTTATACACTAAAACTCAGAATATGGGTTGCTGGAAGTGCACGAGTATCTGCTGTGTGCGTGCAATTCAGTTCAAGTTTAAGGAATACAGTTTAAGGTGTGTAGTCTACTTCTATTGATATATCTTTTTATAAAGGTCTTGGAAGGTGACAACATAATACAGATAACAGGCACAAATTTACAGTGGAACTAAAAGGCATAGGGCTAATATGTATTCTTCCTGTCTCGGCAAAAGATTCTCTGGGCTTCAAGAGAGGTGACAACCATTCAAACAAATGTCAAAAATATATGAAATACATTTAAATTACTTTTTATCTTACAGTGAAACACTCCCTTAGGGGTTACCAAATGGTATTTTCTGGAGTTCCAAACATCCCAGACTATGTGGCTGTCGCAAACGTTGACGGAGTCCCTCTGTCTTACTATGACGGCAGCATGACAACACCAGAACCAAGGCAAGACTGGATAAGAAAATTAATCAAAGAAGAACCACAACTCTGGGAAAGGATCACTCAGAGCGCCGTGGATTATCAGCAGTTCTTCAAAGCTCAAACCGACAGTTTCAGGCAACACCTCAACCAAACTGGAGGTATGTTAAAGGAACAGTGTGTAAGATTTAGGGGGATTTAGTGGCATCTGAGAACGATGATTGCAGATTGCAACCATCTGAAACTCTCCAGGTTAAATTTCCGTCAGTGTTAATTGATCAGGGGGGGTTTGCTGGTGGACAAATTATCCGCAGACGTCTCCACTGCTCAAAAACAAACGGACCAGGGGCCTCATGTACAAAGACTTGCGTGGATTTCCTACTGAAACATGGCGTACGCTTAAATCCAGAAAACGTTGACTCGTACGCACAAAAATATCCAGATGTATGATCCTGTGTGTACGCATGAATCCAGGCACATTTCCTTTGTACATCCCAATCAACGTGGAATTGAGCGCACATGTTGGAGTACCCGACCCCTCCCTGTCCATGCCCCCATTTAAATATGCAAATCATATTTAATTGAACCCTGCACCTGAGATTCCCCTCTCTGCACAATCAGAAAACTAAAACAAAAGAATGAGTAAGACGGGAAAAAAGAAAAACTTCACAGAATGCAAATTGGAGACGCTTCTCACTGAAGTGGAGGCGTGCAAAAATGTACTTTTTGGCACGCTGTCCTCCGGCATCAATACAAAACGCAAGAGGAGTGAGTGGGAGAGTGTGTGAGGCTGTCAATGCTGTGGGGACAGAAAAGCGTAGACACGCAGAATTCAGAAAGAAGTGTTCCAATATTAAGGTGGACGTGAAGTGTGTGGCCAAAACAGGCGGGGGGACAGGAGGGGAGGAGCTCACCCCGTTTGAACAGAGAGTCGCCTGGGGTCAGTTGAAAGCAGACAAATAATTATGTGACCGATCGGTCGGCCAGCTCTCTCTGGAATGCCCCTGTTGCTAAGAAACCCCAGTGTGGTCAGCACCTGTATGGAATGGATACAGGCAGCGCATGGCTCCTCACCGTGTCACGCTCCAAGGCCGGCGCAGCTCTGCGCACAGTTCCAGGAGGACTGCCCTCGGGAACCTAAAGCAGCTGATGAGCCAGTTGTCATCATGTGCCAGTGCCATCTGTCTCGGAACACACGCTCACTTCGTATTGCACCATTTACAATGTCTTAATACTGCTACAGCAGCCGTTGTTGTTAACGGTATTTTCTGCACCACTTTGCGCATGCTTTTATATCTCATCTAATTGCAGACACATGGGAGTGTTAATTGTTCATGTGTCTCTGATGTGCACATCACTCTGAGGAATAATTGCTTTCACATTTATGTATTATTATTATTAACAGTTTCCCAGCATCACCTCTAAGTGTCGCCAAAGGATCAACAGCTATAGAAACGTGCGTACACCAGCCATGAAGTTGGCGTGAGGCACCGCACATTTCCACGGTGATTTCACTCTTGATACATCTGAACTTGTACGCACCCTTTGTACATGAGGCCCCCAGATGATGTAAACCAGCAAAAACAGTGAATAAATCAGTTTCACATTCAAAATTAGTGTTTTTCCAGCACTATTAGGGAGGGGCTGATAACCACAGTGGCTGACTTGAAAACAACAATGTCCCTATCTAGAGCCAGTGTTTCGTTTGTCCATTCTGGGCCACTGTAGAAACATGGCAGTGCAACATGGCCATCCCCATAGACAAGGACATGCTGCCCATATAGATATAAACAGATTATTTTAAGGTAACAAATACGTGATATTTCTTATTTCCAGGTGATTATACACTAAAGTAAACATATCTTAAGTGCTATATCGTAGGCAGCTGGACTTGCTTGAGTTTCTTGAAGACCTCGCAACCAAGAGACTTCTTCAGTTCTTTAAACGGTATGTGGGTGTGTGTCCTTGCAGAGTCGTCCAGGTCACGTGTGAGTCATTGACCCATCAGGCCAGGTGTGATGGGTCCAGGTGTGAATGGGCGTTAAGTTGTGTGGGGAGGGATCCCAAGACTGCATTTTAGGTCCTGTTTGTATGACAACGATTTCAACTGAAAACGGTAAACTTAAGTTGCGTTTTGGCCGATCATTTACACGACAGCGGCGTTTTGGGTGCCTGAAAATGCAGCGTTTTGAAAACGGGTTCCAGAGTGCAATTTTTTGGAAACGGCAGCGTCTCCGTTGTCATGTAAACTTGCAATATGCAGTTCCTCTGAAAACGGAGACTTTTCGCACATGAGCATTACGGTTCCAGTCACTAGGCATGCCGACCGTCACAACAACAATGCTGAGTTCTGTTTGCGCTGCTCACCCTGTTGATTTGAAGTGAAGTGTAGATCTGTTACTGAAGCAACTCCCCCTCGTCGTCCATCCAGAAAAAGTTATCTGTGCATGCTTTCGCCATTGTGTCTTCTTTGTTTTGGTTTGTAATCACCGCGCTGTAGGAAGGCGCTTCAGCGCAGGCGCGTGGCGTCATGCCGTGGTGTTGCTTTGCAAATTTACACTGCCACCCATTGGCCTGGCGTGCATACTACAGCGTTTCCAGCAGATTTTGCGGCTCCCTGTGAACGGGGATCGTTTCAATAACGTTGTCATATAAACGCAGAAGTTTTTTAAAACGCAAAGGACAGACCTTTCCGTTTTTAGAGAAACCGTTGTCGTCTAAACTGGGCCTTAGGTGGGTGTCATAGGCCACCTCCTCTGTTTAACAATGGTCGGTCCAGTTTGATGTAGATGGCTTCTTTCATGCCTCTTTCAAATCATCGTTCTTCCCTGGCCAAGATGTGCACATTGCTGTCCTCAAAGGACTGTAAGTGGACAACTGAGTCTTGACCTGAGGAGCTGGCTCTCCTGTGCTGTGCCATGCGCTTGTGGAATGATTGTTTTGTTTCACCAGTGTACAAATTTGTGCATTCCTGGCTGCATTGAACTGTATACACTACATTACTCTGCTCCTGCCTGTGAACAAGCTTCTGCCTTAGTGTGTAATGTAGTGTGTGCAAATGCACAAGTATATAAAGTGTTATACAAATAAAATTGACTTGACTTTACTGAAAGTGTAGGGCAAATAATTAGGCAATGACAGTGTATCTCTGGTAAAGATGTAATATCAACTGCAGCTGACTGTGTTGGGACCTCAAGGCAGTTTCTCTCTATCTCTGTCTCTCAGGTGTACACATTCACCAGCAGATTGTCAGTTGTGACTGGGATGACGAGACTGAAAAGGTAGATGGTTTGGTCAGGTATGGTTATAATGGAGAGGACTTCCTCACATTTGACGCGGAGACAGAGACATGGATCGCCGATAACCCGCAGGCTGAAATCATTAAACAAGAGTGGGATGGAAATAAAGCTAATAATGAGTTTTGGAAGAACTTCCTCATCAACGAGTTTTCTGCATGGCTTAAGATGTTTTGGACCTATGGGAAGAGTCTTCTACAGAGAACAGGTACAGTCACAACCACTGATGCTTTTTAAATGACACAAAAGTGTTGATTCAGCTTTCCTGTTTTTAGTGTATTATAAATATGAACAGCCCATTCTCACTCCCAGGACATCAAACACTGACCCTTTTTACACCCCTTAGGTTATGATATTGATGCCAAAGGCAACCTTTGTCATCTCTATGAGATGCGCCAGGCTTAGATAACTGTATTGTAAACCCATCTGCAGCAATACTTGATGCTGAGACCAACTGATGTAGATCGTATAGCAAGAAAGCTCATGTACGGTGGAGGAGGAGTGGGTCATACAAAACCCTTTCACCAGGGGACCGCAGTTTGTGTCCCATGTGAAACCAGAAGTCGACTAGCACCTACAAATGACATTATGTACTTTACATGAAGTTATGCTCTTAACTTAAAGTTACTGAGGTTAGGGTTAGAAGAAGAAACATGACAAGGACATAGCTTGCCATAACCTTGATATAAGTTCACATGGTTCTGAGTACAGGTGTCCCGGGGAAAGTCTTAGGTTTTGTGACCCATCCACCTCTCCAGCCTTCCCCCTTATGGATCCGATCCTTTATTCTTTACTCTTGTCAGCACTTTGGTCACATAACTGCATCCTTGAATTATTGGCTCATAATTACGAAGGATATGTACATATTGATGCATTACTTTTTTCAGGAAAACATGAAATAGTGTAGAAGAACAGCCTGATACACTAAAGGGTGCCCTGTGTGTCCCTATCAGACGCTGAGGGGCATGGCAAAGTGTCGGTATTTGTTGACCTGGGAATGGGAACGGACTGATATGAACAAACTGTCCCTCACCTCTTTTTATTTCTTTATTCTCACTCTCCTCTCCCCTTTCTCATAAATCTCACTTCAGTGATATTATTCGCATCTGTGTCTGCTACTAATACGTTTAATTCACAGTACCTCATATTGGGATATTAGTATTGATAAGTAGGGCTAATTTATTGATTGATTGATAGATTATTGATGTTAATGGTAATTTTGTACATAGAAAATGAGTGGTTATTAACAGTAACAGATATCTTTACATTAAAAACATAAGCTTATAAAACAATGCATTGTAAATTTTACAATTTTTGGTTTACAACTTATTACAAAACAGCTGTTCTTCTTGTTCGGGGCCCCCATCAATTTTCAGAAGTCTGTCAGACAAAGATACATTTCCTCTATGGATAAACAACAACTGGATACAGCGCTGGAGGCGGAGCCTGTTTTTCCATTTTACTGTGAAAGTTGCTCAATGATGGCGCATGAAGTCAATAAAGTTTAACTTTCAGGGTATAAAAAATTCTTCCACACTATTTGGCCCAGAGAGCAGGTTCACCAGAGACTTAGAGTCCTAGTGCGGCTCTTGTAGACTTTCAGAATGTTATTGTACTAAATGGATCAATTCCCAACAGTGAAATGAAATGTTTCCCAGGGTTTGAAATGCTCAAAGAAAATCTATGCACAGATTTACAGTGAATACTGTTTTCCAAATTTCAGTCTATGGGAAGTCTTTTTGGGCCCCATAGGTTGTAGTTACATGGTTTGGCCACCATGTCAAATTGGCTTCAAAGTGTGGTGCACTTCCTGGAGGCCTGCCTAAACATCTCAAATGACATCATTTATATGTAAACTCTTAAAGTTAAACAACAACAACAAAAAGCTATTCATGGCTGTAAGAGGTAAAATTATCCAATATTTAATGAAAAAGCACAGATTAGAAAACAGTCTCTGTTCATACAGATTTGTGTCACAGAACTCTATTTTTACTCTTTCCTCTCTGTTATGTCCATCATCGCATGATCCCCCAGATTTATGTCATGACCACTGTTGGGTGTAACGCGTTACAGCCAAAAATGGCTTTTTCAGTAACGAGTAGTGTAAGGCACTACTGTCCCTAAATGCAGTAATCATATTACAGTTACTAATCAAACACTTAAGTCGTTACTTGAGTTACATAAATTCATCATTAGATATTCCCCTTACTTAAGAGTTAGTGACGACGGGCTTCAGGCTGTTGCCAACGGGTCGTCCTCCATGTCCAGCCGGTGTTGTGCCGTATTAAGCATGCCTGCCGTGAAAAGCACCCCTGGTCGCAGGAATGCACGTTCCCGCCGCGACCAGGGGTGCTTTTCACGGCAGGCATGCTTAATACGGCACAACACCTGTCAGTGGCGAACACAGATGCGGGGACGAGCCAGAGGATGGGAGAGTTTCTGCCGCAAATAAGCGCAGAGATCCAAGACTGTCATGTGTTTATAGCAGATAGCAGGAGCGAGGACAGACGTCTCACTCCGCTACTCTGTGCGCAAAGGGACCGCACACTTCCAGTTTATTATTGTAACGTCCGTTGGCCTACTAAATATTGATAACACGCTTAGTATTTTACAAATTCGAGTTTTTTTTTTTTTTTTTTTTTTTATTTGATGAACGAGGCGCTGTTATGCAAAAATGAACTAAATGACTGTGGGGCAGTGGGCAAGTAATATAATCATAACACCTTTACACACGGTAACCACCCCCTGCCTGGCATAACAACTTCTCCCTGCAAATACTTAAGGAGAGAAAAAGGGAAGTCTGCTTAGGGGCCTACTTTGTGAACCAGCTGTGCAATGAACAAGAAGCTCTGGCCTGACACCTCAT
>NC_065527.1:29532575-29553696 GCF_006386435.1 Epinephelus moara | reverse complement strand
GATGGATCCTTCCAGATGAGTGTTGTCCTGAACCTTTCATCAGTCCCACCTGAAGACTGGAGGAGGTACGACTGTGTGTTTCATCTCTCTGGTGTGAAGGACGACATCGTCACCAAACTGGACAAAGCAGTGATCAGGACCAACTGGGGCAAAACTGGATTCACAAATGACCAAGGTGAGGGTTTTTTTTAAATTTCTTGCTGTTTTTGTATGCTGAATGATTTCATTGTTTGACTTTCTTGTCACTTTTGCTTTTATCATCTGCTCGAGATTTGTTAATAATTTTAAGATCAGTATTATATTAATTTATCTTCCTTTTCCAGGATCACGGGTCAGACCATGTGACCTTCACAGTGACATGAAAAGACTTTATTCGTAATTTACAAATACAGTACACTTCCTAATTACCAATTCTTAATATATAGTAAAGTCACAGAAATGCTACCTTAAAGGGACATTTCAGTGACTTATGACGCATTTTCATCATGCAGTCTAACTTATGAAAGGCATAGCAGTAAATGCCAGTATATCCTGACCTTTAGGGCCCTAGCTAAACAATCTACAGCACATCATCTAAGGTGCATGGCACAAGTGCATCAAGGGTGTGTCCAACTTCTCTTTGCTGGTTAACCAGTGCATAATCTAACTGCAAACTAAGATGGGCAAAGGGATTACGTTTTGCCCCTTAAATAACTGTAGGTGTGTTTTGGGCCCAACATCAATTCAGCCAATTGAAATGTAATCTCCCCATTCCCTTTTAAAGCCAGGTGTACCTGCAGCTGGTGCTATTTACATGGTAAATTCATTAAACTGAGGAAGCAAGCTGTTTTCTGCTGAGAGTGATGAAGTAAGAGCAGTAATGTCACTGCAGCAAATATAGTGGCACATTTAAGCAGCAAAACTAAAACCTAATTAGGGTAAAAGAGCTAAACTTTTGGCTCAAAATCATCAGCCAAGTTACTCTGCTCCTCGTGAGTAAATGCACACATCGTCTCATTTTATGTGGAGTCAGACAGCAGCTCTGCAGCTCTGTTGTTCTGTTCACATTGTACAGAATATCATTAATATTTTCCTCATTCATGATGTATTATTTCACCCACCTGCCCTGTGTGTGTCACCAGCAGAGTGTACATGTGTTGTGAATCTGCCTATGTAGGTGCATCTTTATATCTGAATAATACAGCCTTTAAGTAGCAGGAAAATACTGCGTCATTCTTACTTTACACCAGGTTTTGTCACTTAATGCCACAAATAAGAAATACGCTAACAATGCACCTGACCGCACCTCAGACCTGCATGCCTGTTGGCATCCAGATGGGCGGAGGTACATTTGCTACTTACACAACGTGGGTGCTGGCTAACAGTTGCGTTGCAATGTGTGCCACTATGCATCGGGTCACCGGGTGTAAGATAGGCCCCCCTGTCTTCAAAATCCCCCAAAAGACTTGGTCCTGCATTTCCCATAATGCATCTCAACAGTGTCTTTAGTTAGACCATCACTGCTTAGTGTTACTTCTTTTAATAAACTCCACTTGTTTAGGTTGTATTGTAGGCCTTCAGCAAAATTATTGTAACCTTCGAGTCCAGCTTGAGGTGCTTGTTTTTAAATGTTGTTTTTTCTCACCACATAATGACAGGTGTCTTTAATGCTGCCTGTCCACTCTTTAAAAACATCAAAGTTAGTAACATGTACAGTATCTACTTAGCTTAACTTATATGTGGTGCCCTTTAAGTACTGTATATCTCTGCAGACACACACACACACACACACTGATGCCTATTGTCATTACACTGTATTCACCACCTGTATGTGTGATGAACAAATGGATGGATGTACTTCTGTTTTAAATGCGTCTGCACATGTTGTGATCTTTTTTCTTTGTTCATTTCTATTTTCTATATATGGTCTGAGCAGAGGAGCCCAGTAACATGACCGTCCCGATCACTGCTGCAGTGGTTGTTTTTGCCGCCGTCCTCATTGCTGCTGTTGGATTTACAGTTTACAAAAAGAAGAAAGGTGAGAAACTCAGAGCAGCTGAGCTGATGCTCATATTCAGACTGCTAAACTAAAGCAACATTTAATAGTGCAGCAATCAGCCTTAGCTCTGTAAGCCACAGAGTATCTAATGCACAAAATATAAAGAGATCTAAAAAGACAAGGAAACAGGTTTTATTCAGTGATTTATATGAAAGGCATGAGAATAAAAATGTTTTGGCATTTTAAACTGTGACAACTGAAATTTCTCTTTTCCTCATATTTCAGCCAGTCGCCCTGCACCTCGTAAGTAGAACTTATTTTTATTGTATTGTCTCTGATCTGACTCACACTCTGTAGATTAAAAAGGCTTTTAATTGCAATAGTATTTCAGTGTGAGCTGACGTAGTTCAGTGCAGGATAAAGGACTAACAGTGTGTTTCTGACCTCACAGCTCCTGTCAACAGCTCTGAGCTCTCTGAGAAACTGAATCCAGAAACATGATTGACAAACACACCATCCTGCACACAGTGACGTCATGTAGGACTACAGAGCAGTCAATGCTGTGAAATTAAGTATCCACACCTCCAGTTAAACACGCTGCCTGAAGCTAAAAGCTTCTAAAATTGTTTTACCATTTAATGTAAAACTTCTGTTACGTTACATTTAAAAAAAAAAAAAAAAAAAAAAAGACCAGCAATGGTAATTGTAGATAAAAATAAGTGATGTTTACTCTAATAGGAACCAGAAGAATTTGTGAGCTCATTTATTTTTATTTGCTCTGGCACATACAGCTGGTCCACCTCCCTGTTAGACAGATTTAGGCTGATGAAATTAGCCTTGTGCTGTTTTTAAATTATCATCCAGTGGACAAAAAGACAAATGGTACGTTAAGACAGAAACTTGTATGTCAGGTAAATATGATTAAAGCAAATAAAGTGTTTCAAAGATGCATTCAGATTGTATGTTTTTTTCTTCTTTTTTTGTTTTTGTTTTTTGAGTACAGTATGTGTGTTGGGTAAATCAGAAAAACAGATTCCCATTCCTATAAAAAACAGGAATAGTGATTTAATTTCTCAGTGTGATTAAAATTATCAACAGCAATGAAAACAGTAATAATTTGGTTGCACAGAATGATTTTTTTTTTCAAAATGGACATAGATGTGAATTTTAGGTTAGTGAAATTACCCCCCTTCCTGTCCTAATAAATTTGTACGGTCCCTAATTTAGTCGAGTCAGAACTTGTGATGGGCGGATGAATCCTTATGAAGCTTTGGGGCCTTAAATGCAGCAGCACAGTGACATCTGGTGGCTTCCAAAACTCACAGCATTCCTTCAAGACTGAAGTCAAAACACCTCCGTCTTATTTTAATGGTTCTGGTCCCACATGTGCAATAAAAGTCTCAGATATCTGCATGTTATTATCATAAATGCTTTTCTTCAGAAGTGCTGCATTAAAGTGGGGCAGCTGTAGCTCAGTCCATAGGGACCTGGGTTGGAAACTGGAGGGCAGCAGGCTCAAGTCCCCATCCAGACCAAATATGGACTGTGGACTGGTAGCTGGAGAGATGTCAGTTCACCTCCTGGGCACGGCTAAGGTTCCCCTGAGCAAGGCACTGAAGAATCATCGTGGAAGGACAAGCCCCTGTGCTGCATGTACCACTGACAGATTGAAAAAGTGGCCGACATCAAGAAATCCTCCCAGTGACTGGAAAAGGCTGGACTGAAAGACAGCACAGAAGGACTAATCATAGCAGCACAGGAACAGGCACTTAGTGTACAGGAACATCTGCACTGAGTATGGGCTGGAAGTCCCAAGGTCACAATGGAAGACACCTTCTAAGGTGGGTGAGAATGACTTAGCTTGACTTAGATCCTGTGGGACTTCCAGATCCAGACTGACAAACTGGTGATGGCTAACCAAAGTGGCATTGTGTTGATGGACAAACAACAGAAGAAGGCAGTGGTGACAGATAAAGCAATCCTGAGCGCCAGCAACATCAGGAAGAAGGAACACAAGAAGCTCAAAAAATACCAAGGGCTGAAAGAGGAGCTAGAAAAGATGTGGGGAGTAAAGGCAACAGTGGTGCCAGTGGTAATCAGAGCACTGGTGGCTGTGACCTCCAGCAGATTCAAGGTACAACATCTGAGTTCTCTGCCCAGAAGAGCGCAGTCCCAGGAACAGCTAAAATACTGTACAGAGCCCTCAAACTCCCAGGCCTCCGGTAGAGGGCACCCAGTCTGTGGCAACTGTGACAACAATGGAAGTCAAAGAGGGAGGGACAGGGGCTCCTGCAGTCTCACAGAATTAAAACTCAAATGCAACACACTTTTAACTGGGAATCAATACCATGGGCTAAACTTAAAAACTACAATATAAAACTAAACAAAGAAATGCAAAAAATAAAACGGGCACTTATCTAGTCAGAGATCAAAAGGGCAGGTGCCCTCAATTGGTGTTTTAACCGCAGTTTGAAGTCAGCTCTTTGTGTTTTCATGGATACGTTTTACACAAACCAACTCAACAACAGTTTGGAAGGCTGCAGATGCATGCCCCCCTACATTTCTTTGTTTATTTTTTTAAAGATAGTTTTTTGGGCATGTTTTGCCTTTAATCGACAGGACAATGAAGCGTGAAGGGGGGAGAGAGAGAGGGAGACATGCAGCAAAGGGCCACAGGCCGGACCCGAGCCCGAGCCACCGCGGCAACAGCCCTGTACATGGGGCGCCCGCTCCACCACTAAGCCACCGATGCCCCCCTACATTTCTGGTTGGAAGGAGAAACACACCTACCTTTACACATCATGAAAGACTTGGATATTAACAGGTTTTTAGATATGCACAAATATTGCAACATCGATCTTTTCAAGAAGGTGTTTGAAGGAGTGAAAGAGGGAGGCTGTGTTCGCACGGCCCAACAAGCCCACCACCTGTGGAAAACTCTGAAAGAATCTTATACTGATGCCAAGAAGGAAAATGGCACAAGTGACAGCTGTTTCCCTTTTCCATATTTGACGTGATTAACAACATATTAGGGCATGTTAATAGGAGTATGCACTGCTGCATGTAGAGGTCATTATTAGTAGATCATTTGTTTTAAGTCATGTTAATGGAGGCTGCGTTGTAGATAACGGTGGTCTGTAAGGGCCATTAAATACATTGTGACATGTTAACAAAGAATTCTTTTCACTATGTTACTGGTTTGTTCCATTTTTTTTAAACATCTTTGTTGCTTTCTACAGTCGTATTGCACATGACACTGCCCCCAAAATCTCTAGTGGTACTGCTCTTTCATCGGTACCTGTAAGCTTTAACAAAACATGTACAAACACAGACAAAATGAAGGCAGGGTACAGACAGAAGGCTCCATCCGTGTCTGTATATGTTTCTAATATTGAGCAGAAATGAGCCCAAGGAGTAGTGTCTGTGGTGGAAACACTAAAAAGAGCTAACGTTTATGTAGGCTACCTGTTGTACAAGTTCTTATGGGAACAGAAAGTGTCTGGTGGAAATGTGGCTATACGCACATTTGATGCCTGTTAGACTAGGAATCAACAGTGGAAGAAATATTTAGATCCTTTTCTTAAGTAAAAGTGTCATTGTGTGGAGCAGGTGGACCCCAGCGCAGGAGACTGCAGGCAACAGGAACTTAAATGAAACACTTTTATTTCAAGGGTTGAGCAGGAAAACACAAAACTGATCACATAAGAAAACCAAGGAACCAACAAAGACTGGACTTAAACCAGAACTTAAAATCAAACTAATATGACTCCAGTGAAGTTATTGTGGCATCAAAATGTGTTTTCTTTTGTAAGAAGCACTTCATTCTTATTGCACACCTTTTTAAAAAAAAAAATATTTTGTATCAAAATGTGTAATGTGTATTTATGAATGAAGCTTTCAGAACGTCAGAGGAGAAGTCAGACTGTTAAAGTGTGAATACATATGGGGTGCCGTTTGTAAAGTGTCTCACGCTGAAAATAACATCAACATTTTGCCACATTTAGCTTCAAACAATGTTTAAAAAAGTATTGNGCGTGATAATAACTACCTAAAATAACAAGAAACATGTTTGGAGAAATTTTATTTGACGTGTACTTTGAGTTGAGTATTTGTACCAAATTCTATGCTTGTGTCACAAAGTGAACGATTTTTTCAGTTATCTGCTGCAATAAAAACTTGGGTAAAGTCCACATATACTGGGGTCATTTTCAAAAGAGGCGTTTTTATGTGCTTTGGCCTTTTGTCCACATCCAAACTGGGTTTGAGGTCACTGAAAACAGATTTTTGTTAAACTCTGTCCAGGGTGAAGAGTTTCAGAGGTTCTGTTTCCAGTGTTGACATGTAGAAACAGGGAAAACAGAGTTTTTGGCTTGTGACATCAGTGTTCACCAGTGATGTTGTGGAGGGCATACGCAGGTCAACGGGGTATAACCATCTGTTTTTCTGGCTGTTTACAGTATACCCATTTATCAGCCAAAGAAACATTGGAATATACAGGAGAGTATACCCACTTCCTCCTTGTTAACCTACACATCTACCAAGTAATACACCCACCACTTAAACCGCCACTAAACCACTGGTGTACATCTCTTTTGTGAGGCATCACAAAATAGCTGTTGCTCTAACCTTGCTAACCGGACTTTTTACACGTTTGCAAAAGACATTCCCGCTCCAACCTCATCACATATCGTTGCTTGGTCGTGGACTTTCCACGGCTACATATGACTTACATTATAGCCTGGGTGCATCTGTTGTTGACGTTCTGGGACGCCATGTCAACTTCTGCCTGTTACATGCATTGTGTCTTTTCAAAATACACTAACGTTTTCACTGGAAAAGTATAGTTTGTATGCACTCTCTTTCAAAATAAATGTACTACATTGGTACAACACTGAGAATTGATGTTTTGTTTTCTTCAACAACAAATGCACTAGTTAGGTTTAGGTAACAAATGCACACAAAAAAAATAACAGGGTTTGGTTTTACATTCATGTGAGAAGAGAACACTGGCCTCCCAGGTGAAAGTCGGTGAGTCTTGTTGCTCCCTGAAGCCGTCAGGGGCCATTACACACTGATGGCACCAATGTCCTCTTTGCGTGACTGGCCAATATGGCTTTAAGGTTATAGTTACACTGCGACCTCTTGCTTTGGGTCAGGACAGCACTGGACATTTGGAAAATTTCTTTTTTTTTCTTTTGCAAACTTAGAAGGAAAATTCCAGTTTTCAAAAATACCCATGTACAGTATGTGTGGACGAGGCCTCATCTCCTTACTCATCTTGTCACTATAAGTAATGAAGTGGGCAGAGCTAAAATGCATAAAGGAGCTGACACATATTTCCCTGCACCAATTTGGATTCCCAGCCAGTTCTCATTTCAAACTCATCAAATACCACATGCTTTGTGGCATCAGACGACACAAAAAGTCACTTTTCGCAATGCTATGATATACCGCCGGGTGGTGTCAGTGGTGTCATAGGAATGGCGGGAGGGGAGGTGGATGGGTCCAGTAAACCCTGGATGTTCACCTGGGAGCCCGCTGTTCACTTTATGTGTAAATGTTACCAAACCATGATGTTGTTGTTTTTTTTTTTAAATCTCACCATCAGTTTTTGTTGCTTAAACCTAACCACGTGCTTTTGTTATAATAAACGTAAAAACGAGGTGTTTTACCTACGCCATAAGTTTATTTTGTTAAAGACAGTATATATATATTTATACTAGGGCATTAACGACTTTGATTTTTTTCAGGTGGACTTATCTGTCAATAAAGTCGAAGTCGAGTCGACAAGTCATTTGATGACGTCATCACATTGACACGGCGGAGGAAAGTGAAGTATCTCCACACATGTGATGTGTGTCTGTCAAGGCCCGAACATACTCGGGCGCAACGTATGCGGAACGGACTCTGCAGAGGTCCGCGCGGACTCAAAGCGGACGTCCGCAAGCCCTGTGCGCGCAAAGCTCAGATTTTACGACCGCGCACCAGTGACTGCTCGGCATGTATTTTTCACATCGCAGGGATTTTTCACGGACATTTTAACAGGAAACTACAACGCGGAAGTGCGCTCAACTATGAAAGCCCGAATGACTGCGGACATTCCTCGCGGAGTCTGCTCCACTTAAGTATCAGTGTAAGCCAATCAGAGGCAGCGATTGCATTCCGTACACAAGCACACAGAGAGAGAGAGAGAGAGGGAAAAAACACACGACTTGTCGACGCCTCCTGGGGGTGTCGACTTGTGCCACTGATGTTGACACGTCGACAAATCGGCTTTTCTGTTAATGCCCTAATTTATACAACAGTTTTTCTTCCGACCGAGTAATTTGATTGGACAAGAGACATTCCATGAATGCTGATATAGAGTATAACATCACTGGGACATGTAACAGTAAAATCACTCCGCTCACAGGTGTTATAAATATAAATACAACCGTTAATTAACCAACTGTCACACTCACTACATTGACGCAAACTGACACTATAGCTATACACTATATACTGAATTATCAATGATCCTCTGATGAGGTACTGATGAGGATGAGGGAGAGTGGAAGCTGAATCCGGCCGTGCCAACATCCAGGTTTGCCAACGTTTCATCAGCCAAACTGGACGAAGTTACACAGTTGCAGATCAATGTAAATACAAAGTAGCTTGTGAGTTCCTGGTGTGTGTGCTGTGTTGCCTGGCAACAGACTGGGGCAACTGGGTTTTTTTTCGCGGAGCTACATAACATACTTAAATGACGAATCACAGCCGTGACGATATACAGTACAACATCACTCCCTCTCGTGTGATAGGCCTATTGCTTAAATATATATATATATATATATATATATATATATAGTTTTGGTCCCCCAAATTTCCGCTGGTGCTAATCTGGTAGAGCTGTCAAAGAATATTAAGCATGCTGCTAGGAATCTAGGTGTGATTTTTGATGCCAAACTCTGTTTTGATAATAAAGCCAAAAGTGTTGTTCAGTCTCTTTCAGCTCAAGATGATTGCGAAAATTAGGTAATTTTTATCACTCACAGACCTAAAAAAAGTTGTTCATGCTTTTATTTATTCGTGACTTACTGGGACAAAGAGGCATGAGCACATCACCCCTGTTAGTTCTCGAATTGATTTAAAAATTTTATTACTCATTTTTAAGGCCTTAAATGGTCCAGTGCCAAAAAATATTACAGACTTATTGACACAGCATGTGCCCTCTCGACCACTGAGATCCGGGGATGGAGCCCTGCTGGTTATTCTCAGGTCGCAGTTTGTGACAAAGGGAGATCTTGCTTTTGCTGTTAGAGCCTCCACACTCTGGAATGCTCTGCCTGTTGAACTAAGGAACACTAAGTCCCTTGCCTCTTTTAATTCTCGTCTTAACACCTTTCTCTTTGTAAAAGCTTTTGGGAATGTTTGACTGCTTTTATTTTATACTGTTTTAATATGTTTTGTTTATATTTATTCATTTTAACTGTTTTTTGCTTCTTGTGTATCACTCTTTTAGTCACTTGCCATGTCTGTTGTTTTTTTAACTACCTTATTTGGTTTTATCTCTTTCTTTTTCTCTACTTTGTAACATTGTTGAGAAAAGTGCTAAATAAATAAAGTTTATTCTAGATTTAGCTCTAGAAATCAAGTAGGCCAATTTGGGCATACCAAATGATGATTTGAATTTAAGTATTTTGTTATATGCTGATGATATTGTTTTAGTTGCTGAAAATTAGATTAATTTACAAAAAATGCTGAATATTATGAGTTTATGGTGTGGTAAATGGCAACTTGCCATCAACAGTGATAAAACTCAGATTATACATTTTAGAAGATCTTGTGAGCGACACATATTTCAGTTTGGATTAAAGCCCTTAAAGTATGTTCCTTCATATAAATATCTTGATCTTGTTTTTAATGAAAATATGACCTTCTCCAATGGAAGAAAATCATTGGTAGAGTCAGCAGGGAGAGCTTTAGGGTCTGTAATGTGTAAAATGAAATTGTGCCCCGACCTTGGTTTTTTGACATTTTCAAAACTTTATGACTCAATTGTTGGCCCAATTTTATTTAATGCAGCTGGCATGTGGGGGTTTAAAGATAGCCCTGACAGTTATGCTATTCAGTCTCGAGCCATGAGGTGCTTTCTCGGGGTTCACAGATATACTGCTAAAGGGGCTATTGAAGGGGACATGGGATGGGTGTCGTGTCTTGTGAAACAGAGATGTGAAATAGCTCAGTTGTGGAACCGCCTCGTTCATTGCCAGAGGATGGGCTGACCAAAAAGATTTTTACCTGGGATAGAGCTCATTATCATCCTTGGGCAAAAGAGGTTTCTGTATTATTTTTGTTTTCTGATTTAAATAATATATCTATACAATTTGCAGTGTAATATAAACATAGTGAAAGAAAAACTAGTTAAGATTCACAATGAACTATGGAACTATGTTCAAATCAAAGTGGGGTTCCATACAGAACATTATGTAACTTTTAATTTGAAGAGGGGACAGAGGTCTCTTTGTGCCTAGTTAAGAACTGGTACCCTTCCTCTGGCTACTGAAGTGGGCAGATATAAAGGTATCCCGGAGGAGCAATGTGTACATGTTCTTTGTGATCTTGATGTTGTTGAAGATGAATATCATTTTCTGTTTCATTGCCCTTTATACTGTGATTTAAGAAACCACCTGTTTGAAAAAATTCAGTGGAAAAATCCTGATTTATTTTGGTTGTCCGAAGGTGAGATGTTGCGTTGGCTTTTTGATGAGGAGACCTTTGCCTTGGCAAGATTTATAGAAAATGCTTGGCACTTAAAGCTATAGTTGGTAATCCTGTTCAGAAACACTTCTTGTTATACTGGGTTAAATGGCCCTTCCATCCTGAGAGTAGTCAATACATAATGTGCTCAGAAAAAAGAATGAAAAAAATCAGACCTCTGTGGCAGCTGCAGGCCTGTAAAAACTCTGACCAACCCCTGCCATTCGGTGCGAATGGAAAGAACCAATCAGATGCCTTCATGTCTCGTATTGCCTGAGCCCCCCTCCGTCCTTCCCTCCCTCCTCCCTGCGCGCACTCATCACGTGTCACGTGTATTCAGCACACTCCTCAGCAGAAATACCGAGTTAGCAGGAGTTTGCTGAACAATGGCAGAGAAAATGCAGCCAAAAGTATCACTTCCAGTGTTACTTGTAACGGCTCACCCTGCTAAACAGGCTAAGAAAAGAAAGTTAGAGGCAGAAAAGGCTGCAACGAAAAAGGCTTTGGATAAAGCGAGAGGACAAACCAGAGTCAACAGCAGTCCAGCTTTTGAACGGTGGAGACAACTGAGGGAGCTGAAGGGCCTGAAAAGTGATGCAGAGGTTGCTGTCTTTCTGTTGGACAGGTAATTATTTGTTTTGCTTTGGGGGGATTTGCTATTTTACTCGGCTCTCTTCTGCCCTGCTGACTTCTACTGCAGTGCAGGATGCATGTCCAGGCATGTCTGGGCTCGTGGTTGTGGACGGAGCACTGACAGGAGGGGGAGCAGGGAGCGGAGCTTAGAGGAGGTGCCACTTTCAAATCTTGCTAGCTCTCCAACATTACCAACTATAGCTTTAAGACAGAGAACATTGTACCCAACATAATTTGGCTGTTCTGAAATGTTTGTTTTTCGTTTTGTGGACTTTTTGTTATTGATCTGTCATGTGGCCATCCAGGCTGGTGTTCTGTTTAGTGTCTTGTAAGCCCATATGGGCTGGGCACCACTTGGTGCATGACACTTAGATAAAATCAATCAATCAATCAATCAATCCAAAGGTCCAAGGTCCAAAATGGAGTGCGACAGGGCGGAATTCTGTCTCCTTATCTCTTTAATGTCTATATGGATGATTTGTCTAAATTGTTGAATGTTTGTAAGACGGGCTGTCTTGTGGGAAACTCTGTCGTCAACCACCTAATGTACGCTGATGACCTGGTAGTGCTAAGCCCGTACAGTGCTGGTTTGCAGCAACTGTTAAAGGTGTGCTCACAGTATGGAAACGATTTTGACATCAGATACAATTCCAGCAAGAGCAACATCATGATTGTTAGGACCAAGGAGGACAGGAGACTAATTTTTCCTGATTTCCACTTGAGTGACACGCCTCTTAAGACTTGTAAAGAAATAAAATATCTGGGCCTTGATGACTTGAGTGACGACAGAGATCTGTACAGACAGTGCTGCAAATTATATGCTCAAGCCAACATGTTGCTGCGAAAGTTTAGCATGTGCTCACCTAGTGTTAAATGTTTTTTATTCAGATCCTACTGTACTCCTATGTACACAGCACATCTGTGGTGGCAATATAAGAACAGCAGCCTGCGGAGACTCACTGTAGCCTACAATGATGCCATGAGACTCCTCCTTATATATATATATATATATATATATATTCTATTTTAACTTTAACACCTGACCCAGATTTAAACCTCATAAACAGCCATATAATAATATTTATATTTTATACAAAACATTCATATTAAAGTTATTCTCTTGTTGTTCTGAGTTCTTATCTTTATGGATTTATGATCACGTTCTGTGTTAAAACTTTGTCCTGTTTGGTTTTTAACCCTCTGATCGGAGCCAAAAACAAAAACTCTAATCTGATCCTCATCAGAATAATCCTGATGAACTAACTGACTGACTGACTAATGAATTAAAATTAATGAATTAAATAATTAATGAAATAAATAAGAAACAAACTAACTAACTAAATAACGAGCTCCTCCTGACGTTGTGTTTTGAACATTTAAACCATGCTGAGTTCAGTGTTTCTGTCTTTTCTGAAAAGTATTTATTTATTTTGTATTTCCTGTCATAAACATCACGTCAGCAGACAACAGGTGGATGTTGACAGAATAATATCTGAGGTGACATCGTAAAACATCCCATGATGCAACACTGACCACATTATGGAGACACAGGTGAGATGAAATGAGATGACAAGTGAACAGTGATACTCACTGGTTGATGTTTCTGTTGCTTCACCTGAAAAAGACATGACAGGTTACTGAGTGATTCTCAAGCTCTGCCCACTGTTGTCTGAGTGGCTGTGGTGTGTTCAGGTACGTACAGGTGTTGGCGGTGCCTTTGGGCAGTGGCAGGTACGACGCCGGTCTCCAGGTGCGTGACCTGAAGCCCTGACGGCAGCGCTCACAATCCTGTCCACTCGTGTTGTGGTCGCAGTCACACTGCAGTGTTGCGTCACGTAACACACACTGAGACGCGTGGAGGTTACACCTACATCTGCAGNTGAGGGGAGGGGGACACTGTGGAACTGTCAATAGTGAGGGAGAAACTGTCAGTTTTGGATAAAGTGGATTTGGTACCGACCAGGAGGAGTTCTGTTTTATCAGAGTTGAGTTAATTAATGTTGTCTCGTTGGGGGACATTGGTACTTTATTATTGTCCCATTTGAGGGCATTGGGACTTTATTGTCCTCTCATTTGTGGACAATGAGAATTTATTGTCCTCTAGGACACTGTGACTTTATTGTCCTCTTGTTTGAGGACATTGAGACTTTATTATTGTTTCATTTGAGGGCATTGGGACTTAATTATTGTTAACAATGTTTAGGTTTTTATACTTATCAGGTCCTATTGATCCCAAATATTCATTCATTCATTCATTCATTCATTGTCCGTAACTGCTTATCCTGTTGGGGGTACACCCTGGACAGGTCGCCAGACTATCATAGGGCTAACACATAATGACAGAAAACAATTCACACTCACATTCACACCTACAGGCAATTTAGAGTCACCAAGTATCCTAACCTGCCTGTCTTTGGACTGTGGGAGGAGTCAACATGACTGTCGACCCACACAGAGTGCACTGGAGACATTGGTGGCTGAGACACACTTTTCCTTCTCTAGTCACCTTACGTACATCTTCAGCACCTGCATATATTGTGCAAATTGTGCAAATTAGTAAAGTCTGGGGAAAAAAAGCCAGCAGAAGCTCTTGCACAATTTTAAACTCCATATAATTATTTTGAGCCCTAATCATGATGTAAGCCAAGCTTGCAACAACAAACTTAGATAAATAAATAAATATAAAACTTGTGTTCACCTATCAAACTTTCATCCTCAGATAATATCCCAGCATCTGGCATTCACTGATAGTCATGATCATTTTGGCACAATGTGAAGCAATCGGTCTAAATGCTGTAAATATATAAACACTGCAGTGACACGTGGTTGTTATCATGATTCACCCTCACGTTGATCAGCAGGCTCATTTCTCATTTCATCAACTCCCACGAGGTGCCTTGCACTGACCATTTATGGTTGGATGTTGCCATGTAGAGGGTGGGATATGAGGCAGAGCCATGTGCAGACAATTAGCACATGGGAGAATTTTTCTGTGTACTGTACTGTGGGGCAAATTCACCAAAGAGGTAGACAGTGACATCTGGTGGTTTTCATTGGATATTGGACTGGACTATTGCAATGGAGTCTTGTCCAGGGTTCCCAACACGGCACTGAACAGGCTCCAGTATGTGCAGAACTCAGCTGCCAGGGTTCTCACCCATACCAAGCCTGAGCATCACATCACCTTCACCCTCATCCAACTTTACTGCAGCTTCAGGTCAAATCCTGCATCCACAACAAATTCCTCCTCCTTACCTACATATCCCTGAACAGTCTTACCCCGAGTATCTGTTTGACCTCCTCCACCCTAAATCCTGTCCAAGACGTTGCGGTCTTTGAATCTAGGTCTGCTCTCCACCTCCTAACCCAGCCTGCAAATTTTTGGTGACAGAGCATTCAGTGCGGCAGGCCCCACGATCTGGAGCTCTCTCCCAGCAAAGATCCACAAAGCTCCATCTCTCGACATTTACAAAAAACTGCTGAAGAGGCTTTTGGCCTCTAGCTCACTGCTCACCAAAAAAAAAATTATTATTATTTCCGTTCTTGTTTTTTTATTTATTTATTGATTTTATGTTTTCTTACCCTGTAAAGCAGCCTTGGGTACCCTGAAAGGCGCTACATATATCCATCATAAGTTATTAATATTATCACATCAGATCATAGTTCACTTGGATCCATTTATGGAACCGGAGAGAGCCAAACACACTACAGCTTAGCAACACAACAAGAAAACATCTTCACCTCTTTGAAATGTCAGAAAAACACAGGTTACTTTGTCACAGGTGAAGAGAGGCCAACCGACTTAACTCATCTATTAACTTTACCTATAAACCAGTTTTGAGCACGAGAAGCCGTTTTTGCTCACAGTAAAATAACTTATATTTTCATTATAGACAATAATATAGCTATGTGATTATGTAAATAAAATAAATATATAAATAAACACCCTTAACTGTGAGTCACATTTCATTATTTCTTTTCACACCTCAGCCATGTTTGAAGTTGTCAGAAGCATCTTTGACAGAGCTACTGGCAAGCTGTTAGACTTCTAGTGGTCATGCTAAGCTAAGCTTGTCTGGGAGCTTCCTCTGCTCAGAGTTGACACTGATATCAATCTTCTCATCCAACTCTTGTAAGAACACTTAATGCTCACATAATATTCATATTACTGCAGCTATAGTCACAGATGAGTATGTGGACTCCAGACAAACTTTTGAAAATTGTGGACTTTATTGAAAAGCAAAACATCAGCACCAAAATAAAGAGCAATACATTTGATTTTCACATTCAATTTATGGTTATCAGTACACAGGAAAATGTGCCAAAGGTTGTGTGGATTCATATAGAGGCCCAGTAATCATGTTAAATGATGTCTGACCTATCAATAGGTCCTGGGTTAGCTGTGGTGTTATAAATCTGCTGAGCCCTCTGACAAGTGACACAATTCTCTTAGCCCCACCTAAATATTCCAAAATAATCAAAAACATTCATTTAGCATGCATAGACACAGGAAACACTTTGTTACATCAAAGTAAAATAAATGAGAAAAAAAGGTTCCTGAAAAAAACAGACATTTGTAAAACAGACAGGAAGCCATCTTTCAGTCTTGTAAAATTCTGTAAAGTTATAAAGTGACACATATCATAGTGTTTACTCTTTTTGTCAGTCAGGTTTCTGGATTGAGTTTCTCAGAGAGCTCAGAGCTGCTGTCAGGAGCTGTGAGGTCAGAAACAAACTGTTAGTGTGAAACTGTGTGATGTCCCCTCATCCTGCTCTGGACTTTTATAAACAGTAATTACAGGAAACATTCTTGAAAAAGTAAATCTGCACAATAAATGTGAAACCTGTTTTAATCTGCAGCATTAAGTGTGAATCAGATCAGTAGAAAAAAAATAAAATTAAGTTTTACTTACGAGATGGGGGACATTGGGCTAAAATCAAAACAAAAGACAAATCATTTCAGTTGCAGTTGGAAATGCCAGAATATTTTTTGTCACCTTATCCCCAATGAGTATGATCCCCTCCCCTGCTCACTGCAACTGAAAAATAAATTAATCCCACTCTTCTGTTCAGTCCTTACTGTGCTATCTCTGCCAGGCATAAACCTGGAGGGGATCATGCATTTGGTCGTGTGTGGGTGTGTCTATCTGTCTGTCCACAGCCAAACTCACAAACTACTGGACCCATCAGCCTAATATTTTGTGTGCACATTTCTGACTGTATACTGAAGGACGTAGTGGTTCACAGTTGTTGGAAAACTTGTATTATTGACTGTTTCATACCATCACTGACAGCTGACTCCTCACTCCTCTTAACCAGCTGGTTATTGGTCACAAGTTTTCCAGAAATCAGCTCAGCTAAGGCAGCACTCACACTAAAAACGGGTATCTGCATATGTATGCAGAATCTGTAGTCTGTTAGTAGTTCGGGTGGTATTGACCGATCATGTTTAACTCATATGATTAACTCATATCGCAGCGGTGCCTGGACAGCGTGACGTGTGTGGTTGTGCTGCTGCCGTGGTCCTGCCAGATGCCTCCTGCTGCTGCTGCCGTCATTAGTCATTAGTCATACTTCTACTGTTATTATACACATATGACTATTGTCACACATGTATACTGCCAGATATTAATACATACTTTCAACANGGCTTTATAAATAAAATTGATTGATTGATTGATTGATGTTTGAGTGGCAGGTAAACAGTCCATGTGGAGAGGTGGAACGCATTAGCTGAAATGCAACTTAGGAGCCCATCAGCTATCGTCCAACAACTTAGCTTTATGTAAGCTTTATTGAAAATGTTTCTGCACTCATATTCTGATATCTGTTTAGAGAGACTGGTTGCAATGATCCACACAGAAGAGGAAGTCATGGCCCTGATACCTACTTGCTACATCTGAACTCTCGAAATATTGGCCATTGTCTGTCAGACTGATACTGATCGGTTCCAAGATTACATTCAGACCAAATCAGTTGTTGTGGTGATTAGCCACATGGTTGTGTGGCAGTGTGGGAGTTTCACTTAAATGATCAAATAGTGGAAGTGGTGGATGGAGACTATATAAAGCCAGTCTAACCATTTCAGCAGCTGAGTATTTGACTTAACTAAGTGTGTTAATGTTGGCTTAAAAGATCTGTAGAATTCCTGTTGATTATCATCACTGTAGCATCTTGACTGCCACAAAAAGACACTTGAGTGCACACACACACACACACACACACACACACACACACACACACACACACACACACACACACAAACAAAACCAGTGCTTTCCTTTTGTAGACTAGTACACAAGCTGTTAACAGCTGTTATTATTATGACTCAGGCTTTAAGCCCATCAACACTTACTGTTGGTTGCTTCAAATTATGGGATGCAGTGAATTGATGTGTGTTTCAATTTGCAACCTGGATAAAAGCATCAGCTAAAATCAAAGTACTGGAAAAGCCAAGTAAGTAGATGATCTTTCCATTTTTCTCTCTCACCTTTCTTCTTTTTGTAAATGATGAATCCAGTGGCAGCGATGAGGATGAAAGCAAGAACAATCACTGCAGCAGTGATGGGGACGGTCATGTCACTGGGCTTCTCTGTTGAACAACAACAACAAAAATTACGATCAGTACAGATAAAGCAGGTCAGAAAAGAGGCACAGGATAATTGGCTGTTATCTTAAAAGTTTGTGTCTGTAAAAATATATGGAAACCCTCATGTGTTGGACTTAAAAGCCAACACTGTGGAAAATTATGTAAAAACTTGAATTAGCACCTTGTGGTGGTAAACCTAAGGGAATCTGTCAAGTTGCAGTTAAAGTTTACAGCCATGTCTGTCCAGACTCATTTGTAGTCATGACAGTAGACGATGCTTCAAATATGGATGTTGCTGCAAAGAAGCTTCAAATTATAAAACATAAGCTGATCTTTGACTCTTTCAGATGTTATGTTATGATGACATTATTTTATCCTATTAGACATTTGTGTGAAATTTGGTGAAAATTAGCGTATGAATTATTGACTTATGGCCAAAAACTGTTTTTTGAGGTCACAGTGACCTTTGACCTATGACCATCAAATGCTAATCAGTTCATCTTTGAGCCCAAGTGGATGTCTGTGCGAAATTTGAGAAAATTACCTCAAGGTCTTCTTGGGAATGGGACAGACACAAAGTCAAAGTGACCTTGACCTTTGACCACCAAAATAGCCAGGTCATTGTTGAGTCAAAGAAGATGTTTGTGCCAAATTTAAAGAATTTTCTGTTCATGAGCTATTGTGTTCACGAGAATGGGACAGATGGACAACCTGGAAAACATAATACCTTTCGGCCACGGCTATTGCCGCTGTGGAGGCATGAAAAATTAATAAATACATACACATGTAAATACATTTATGTCAACAGCTTAGGAGAAATATAATCTTTTTCAGAATGAGGGTAAAAACCAGAATAATTTCGGCATGTAAACATGTAGTCAATGTGGCCTGTAAAATGCTTGAAAACTTTCTATGACCTTAAGAAAATCAAATAATCGTGTTAGGCTCAGATGATCTGACCACTGGTCCTGGGGCAAGCAACTTCCCAGTCACAGGGGGATGAAAGCAAAATACTAAACAAACTGTAAGCCCTTTTTAAATAGAGATCACGCTATAGTGCCACGACTAAGTCCTTTCTTTGTTCAAACATCAGTGCCATCCAGTGTGTGATTTTAGACAGCATTCTGGCATCGTGCCTCAAAAGAGGCATGACTGGCGTGACATGTAACACAACAGTATCAGCCTGTAGTGTGAAACATAACATATGCGTCAGGTAGCGCTTTATAAAAGATAAAAAAAAAGCATAACATAGCAGTAACAATCATTAAAAAGTCCCTGTCACATGGCGGCTGATCTCACCCTCTGCTTGGAGGGTAAGGAGCTCCCAGACCTTATTGTGTTCCCAATTTGTGGACATTTTCAGCTGCTGTTCTTCGTCTTTGAGTTAGCTGCTAACTGATATCAGCTACTTTTGAAATATTCCAGCGGTGGGTCTCACACATAACACGTCACACCTGTCCCATTAATGTTCCTGTCATGCTGGCTGTCCCTTTTACACAGATGCTGCTTCGATACTGTCATTACCTACCCTGGAAATCCAGAGTTCTCGCGAGAGCACAATTTGAATTTGCTCAGCGAGTCACTCTGGCAATCAGTAATGATGCTCATTACCTATGCCCATGAAACCGAGCTGCATCAATCACATCGGTGTATCTGATATAGGCGGGCCAGAGGCGAGCTAAACAGATGACGACAGCGCTGCGTCGACGAAGTCCGGAATCAGTCAGTAAACATTGCAAGATGGCTACGGATGAACACCAGTTGTTTGAAACGGCTTTGGCCGCTACAATGAACGAGTTAGACTTGGCTTTTTCTCTAAAAGAGGAACAGAAGATGGTGCTCGAGTCTTTCCTTTGCAAGAAGGACGTTTTTGCTGTTTCGCCGACTGGATACGAGTCTAATCTACCAATTAGATCCGCTGGTAGCTAAGCGTATACGTCACCCTGTGTATTGTTCTGATTGGTCGTAGTGTTATCCAATTGCGTGCAGTGATATTTACAAATGCATGCTTGCACATACGCACACACACTCACGCATAAACACATGCATACCATTCACAACTTTTCTTTTTTGTTATTATTGTGGTAATATGATTATCATTATGGCAATTTTTTTACATATACTGTATGTATATATATATATATATATATTTCTCTCTTCCTGTTTCTTTCCTTTTCTTCTAATAATCTATTATTATCATTTTTATTTATTTATTTTGTTAATATTATTATTATTATTAGTTATATTACTATTATTTATTATTATTATTATTTTATTCCCCCTTTTTTTTTTTTTAACCTTAGTCACATAGCATATATACTGTTATAGCCTACTATATTACATTATGTTTCCACTGCTCTCCATCCTTTTCTGTTTCTATTACCATTGTTATTATTATTCCTGTAGCTAACTACTAAGAAGAAGGGAGGGTGAGGGCGAGTAGCCTATTAATGATTATAATTTGCCTATTATTTTCAATATTATCGACTTTATTACTAATAGTAATACCATACACAGACTGTGTCCCGGGTCCCAGCTGTGCTCTGTGGGTTTGGTGGCGGCCCGGGGTCTCTTTAACCCCAGGGCTCTCCCTTCGCCTCAGCTCTCGGCCGGATTGGCGCCCCCTCGCCCGCGCGGTTGCTGGGTCCTGCGACACCCCGCAAACTTAAATTTATAAAACCTATCTAACTTAATTTAATACATTCAACTTCCTATAGCCTATAGCCCTTTTCCCTCTTCCTCCCTCCTTCTACCCCATATTTTTATTATTATTGTTATCGGCTTTGTGATGGCTTATATAAATGTGGAATTATTTTTATCAATTCTATCAGTATAGCTATTACTATAGGTATCACTTTCGTAACTATTTTTACTATTATTATTATTATTTCATCATTGTTATTGTTGTTGCTAGTACTATTATTATAGGCCTATTATTAATTTTGTATGAATATGATTACTATTACCACTACTGCTCATGACTCCTCAACACAACACAAAACACACACTCAAACACTTGTGTTGCTGTTGTTTCCTTTTTTCTTTTTTCTTTTTTTTTCTTTCTCTTTCTTTCTTTTTTTGTTGTTGTTTGTTTCGTTTCTTGTTTCTTGTTTCTGCTTTGTTTCGTTTTATTGTCATTTGCTTGTTTATGATTCTGTCTACTATACGTTGTCACTTGTCTT
>NC_065527.1:29518437-29530854 GCF_006386435.1 Epinephelus moara | reverse complement strand
TGTCAGAACTTCCTGTGGAAGATACAGTAGCTTGATAGTTTACGTATGGTGCTTCAAATGTAGCTCCTGCCATCTGCTGACGCTTTTAGGTGACTACAACAACATGTCGGCTGGTACATGAACAGACACAGTTCTGGCACTGACTCAGATAATAGTGAAAGTAATAAGAATAGGACAAGAATAACCCGATGACATCACACACGCCGTGAAAGACGACCGGGGATAATTGGTGAGTACCAGCGTGTAGCGTGTACCAGACATAATGCAAGTCCTGAGTCTGAAATATGTCTGTCAGCGAGTCCTACTCCACCTATTTAGACTCCACCGTAGACAACGGCAGAATTTCTTCTACCACGTAGCGAGCCACAAGCTCCATGGCTTCTTTCAGACTGATGGGTTTAACGTTATCTCCGTTATTAGAACCAAACGACAGCTGTTGCTGTTTCGGAACTGAAGGACCAGCGTTCTAAAAGTAACGGAAGTAACTGATGTCTTGTTTGAAAATGTACTTAAGTATTTGATTACTCAAACAGCAAACTAACGCGTTAGGTTACTTGTTACTGCAAAAAGTAATCAAAGTACTCTAACGCGTTACTTTGTAACGCTACTTTGTAACGCTACTTTGTAACGCTACTTTGTAACGCGTTATACCCAACTCTGGTCAGACAGTTTGGAGTGAAAATACAACAGCAGTTCATTCTGAGCAGGTTGTATGAACATTGTTATGTTCATGAAACTACATCAGGTCATGTGATTCTACCTTTTCTCTGCAGAGAGCTCTTTCCAAAGGTCACATAAGACTTCAGCCACTCAGGACAAACATTAGTTAAGTAGTTTTCATGGTCTATTAGTCTGACTTTGTCAGCATCCCATCTCAGTTTGGTGATGACAGCCTGTGGTTTCGGAGCGATCCATGTCAGTGTCTTCAGGTCCAATGATATGAGGTCTTCTCCATCATAACCATACTGCATAAATCCCTTAATCTCCCCAGTCTCATCATCCCACTCACAGCCACTCAGCCTCTGGAAAATGTGGACACCTGAGAAACAGAGACTGTAATTAACAGTGATGTACGGATGATACCTCCAGTGGAAAGATGATCTTAAACATATTGTACATGGTGTGATGCTCAGTCTTGTGGTGTGTTTATGATTCAAGAGCAGATCATCAGTGCACTTTTTCTTCACATAAGTGATGAAACACACATCAGTGCACTTTTTCTTCACATAAGTGATGAAACACAATTTCTATTTCACAGATTAAAAGTTACAAAGGTAACCATATATTTTAAGATGATATAGTTTTGCTGTTGTTTAATGTGTTCCCCAATCAATCAATAAATCAATATGTTCACTGTTTTCCATGGAGGCATGCGAGAACAATGAGGTGCTCTTCACAAATTCAAGGTAACCAGTTCACTAATTGATTTACAAATTGTCATTTTATGGGTGAAATATTATTTTAACATGAGCTGCAGTGTTACTGGTTGGTGTCCAGCTGAGGACCTCATCTCTCTCCCCCTCACTTTCTGAGAGTTTCAATTACAGAATATTTAGTCCTTAGTGTTGAAACTTTTATTAGCCGAGACAGCCTGATAAAATTTATCTGCATCCAAGCATATTTTTCAGTATTTGAATGCTTGTTTTTTGTTGAATTGACATGAAGCACAACTCATAAACCATGACTAAGTGACATATGTTATAAATATTTTATACTGTATTCAATGCATAACAATAACAGTACAGAACAACTGAAACTGTACAATTAACTCAAATAGTGAACTGAATCATTGCAGGTTGAGGAGCTGTTAAATAAGTTGTGTAAAACGAGTGAATGGATGAATTTTGAGCAGATTTGTTTATGTGAATTTTACATCAGTGATGAGTTTTCCTGATGTTTTAGAACTTCTTTATGCAGTTCTCTGTCTTATGTTTCTTTTAACAGCAAAGTATACTTAATAGACTCTTTTTTTTTCTTTTCTTTTTCTTTTACAAATTCAGTGTTTTCATCTCCCAGATGGACAGGCCATTTCACAGAGACTGAAGGCTCTATGAATATACATTGCTCAAAAAAATGAAGGGAACACTTAATAGTCACAGTTTGACACCAAGTCAGTTAAACTTGGGGATATCAATCTGTCCATTTAGGAAGCACAAGTGATTGTGTTTCACCTGCTTTGGTGCAAATCAAAGTGACAACAGGTGCAATGGAGAGGCAAAAGCAAGACAACCCCTAAAAAGGGAATGGTTTTACATGTGGTGGCCACAGACAGTTGCTCTCTGCTTCTCCTTTCTGACTGATTCTTCTGTAGTTTGATGTTCTGCTAGTGTCCTTGTTACTACTGGCAGCATTAAGCTGTACCTGCAGCCCAATCAGGTTGCACAGGTAGTCTAGCTCATCCAGGATGGCACATCCATACAAAAGGTTGCAGGAAGGTTTGCGACAGGCGTGAAAGAGTCTGGAGACGCCGTGGTGAACGTTATGCTGCTTGTAACATCATCCAGCATGACCGGTTTGGCGGTGGGTCAGTGATGGTCTGGAAAGGCATATCCTTGGAGGGTCGCACAGACCTCCATGTCGTAGCCAACGGTACCCTGACTGCTGTTAGGTACCAGGATGAAATCCTCAAAGCAATTGTCAGACCTTATGCTGGTGGAGTGGACCCTGGGTTCCTAATGGTGCAGTGGGCCCTGGGTTCCTCCTGGTGCAGGACAATGCGTAGCCTCATGTGGCCAGAGTGTGTAGACAGTTCCTGTATGACGAAGGCACTGATGCCATTGACTGGCCCTCTCGTTCCCCTGACATAAATCCAATGGAGCACCCATGGGACGTTATGTATCGGTGCATCTGATGCCACAAACTACTGCTACAAACTGTCCAGGAGCTCACTGATGCCCTGATCCACGTCTGAGAGGAGATTCCCAGGACACTATCCACCAACTCATCAGGAGCATGCGCAGACGTTATCAGGATGCCCCCACATGCTTGCATGAACAACTCAGACTGACGCACATTATGAGTTGCTCTGATAAAATTCACTGAAGTTGGATCAGCCTGTGATTTCAATTTTTTACTTTGATTTTCAGTGTGACTTTAAATCCAGCCCTCAGTGGGTTGATGATTTTGGTTTCTACTGACAGTTGTTACGTCATTTTGTTCTCAACAAATTAAACAATGTACATCAGTAAAGATTTTCAACTTGAATCATTTGTTCATCAAGATCTGATGTGTGATTTAAGTGTTCCCTTAATTTTAATAAGCAGTATAGCTTCTGAATCTGTGTATCATTCGTTTATTCGTTTTTCAAAATAAAACCAAATATGAAAAAACGAAATAATTACTTGTTTTTTCAATATTTATCAATATTTGGAACCCTGGTTTGAAGTCCACATGGTCGCTTCCCATAGAACATTGATGCATTCATTTTGTTCTGTGTTGTGGGAAAGTACAAAAAATGCATTTATATCCCAGCATGCTAATTTTATAATGTTTATAGAAATTAACTAGAGTGGCATTTCCCAAAGAAAACGCATGTGAGTGCTGAAATCCACCTAAATACAGCATTATTTCTATGCTGCCGTTATTGCTGAATGTGGCGAATTCGCGAGTCGCGACAAACATAGATCTTCAAATAACGTAAAAATTACTCGCCACATGAAGTCTATTCCAATATGTCTGCTGTAGAAGCAAACAATAAGCTGACATGTATTGTTACCTTAGCACAACTTACCTCATATTGAACAATTTCTCCTAATTTGCAGCCTCTACACGCAGCGGTTGTTAGCCAAAGCATTAGCTTCCATGAACCGAATGTAGTTGTCACTCCGACCGGTCTGACAACAAAGAAACCAGTGCTTGCAAAAGAAAAAAACTTGGCTTCCGGAGAGATGAAAATATTCAAAGTGTATGAAAGGCCCAAATCTGGCCTGTTATCCGTTTTTTCCATTTTCCATTTAAACAGAAAATCGGAAATTGGAAAACGAGTCGTTATCTGTTTTTTCATTTTGGTTCTGGAAACAAATATTGAAAAAACAAGTCATTATTTTGTTTTTTCATATTTGGTTTTATTTTGAAAAATGAATGAACGAATGATACACGGATTCTTCTGTTCAGATCTTTACCGTGCCCTTATCCTGGGAGAGTTTAGAACATGAATCATAATCTAAACTTTAAATAACATTTAATTTACTCTTCCTCACAGAAATGAATGAAATGCTGAGATATAGGCCTACTGTATATTTAAAAGAAAAGCTTTCTTATAGCCCTGTTCATCAAGAAGGCCTCGTGACTCCTGTGAAGTTTTGCTGTCCCATAATGAGGGCCCTGACCCCCAGGTTGAGAACAAGTGCTCTACAAAGTGCATTTTTCTGGTTTGACTATTGATGTTTTGAATTTTATTATCATACTGTGGGAATGAGTGAGGGTCACTTTACTTTACAGCTAAGACACAGAGCACTTTAACAGTAAGAATGAAATACAAGTTGTACCTCCACTTTGGTTGAAGCGCTGCTTCAAGCTGTCCATCCTGGCTTTGAAGATATGTGGCAGGATTGCAAAACACTCTTCAGTGTACCACTCCAAATGCTGTGGATTGTTTTCTAATGCTGTTTTCACCCACTTTTGTTTTGGTTCTATTATCTTTTTATTAGAGTCGCAGTTACCCACCAGAAGGTCATCAACCGTTACAGCACCCACAAGCTGTGGGAAGTTTGGGACTCCAGAAGATGCAGTTACAAAAAACTTCAGGGAGTGTTTTACTGCAGGACAAATGAGGAACATTCAGATTAAATATACACATCATCATCACTTTCATCATAAATATGATATATTCAGTGTGATCCATTTTAAACTTACAGTCTTATGAAATTCTAAAGTACTTTGATAGTGAAAGTGACCTAAACAAGTGTGTCCTGGAGCTACGCAGGAACAAAATACAGAGCCCAGTGGAAAGTGAAGCAAATATTCACGGTGTGATCTCACCTGATGACGACACGTGACACAAGAGAAGCAGCAAAAGTAGATTTTTCATCTTGTTTTGATAAAGAAGTGACCGAGCTGGTCACCTGGTCAGGTGTTTGTTTCTGCTTTTTCCTGCACTGTGAGGAGGGAGTGTCTCTGTTCTGATGCAACTAAAATAGGGACTGTATGAAACTTATTGGGGTAGGGAGGGGGGATAAATCTCCTGCTTCTATTGAAATAATTAACATAAAGCAAAATGAGAAACAAAAGTCAGTAGAAGTGACAGAAAAACAATGCACAGACTGTGGAGATGCAAATTTACCTGAATGGTCAAAGTCAACAAGGAAATAGGCAGGTATAAGGTTTTCTTTTAAATTAAAGAGAAATAATGGTATGTATGAATAGTTTCTGCCATCATTTTGTAAACAAAAACAATGACAAAAAACATTTGCCAACATCCTTATTTCATGACAAAGATGATACGTTGAGCTAAAATAAAGATCTAGGACAAAATGTATGTGTTATTACTGACGAAACAAGAAATGAGAGAAGAGAAAAAAAAGTGATAAATTATTTTATGAAATGTATTAGAAAAATGTTTAAAACAAGGAATCCGAGTCATGCTTGAAATAATTTTCTGATCAGTATGAGTGGAATGAGATCAGAGCACCTAAAGAGGGTAACCTCCAGTAAACAGTCAGCACCAGGATGTTTTGCTAACCTGCAAAACACTCACACCAGAGCAGGGTCAGCTGTTAGCACGAGATGTGAGCTGGAATTCGTCAGTAAATAAGCAGCATGTGAGTCTGACTGTGGAGGGTGGAGTTGTTGAATAAATGTTTGGAGCTCGTTGTATGTAGCGTTGGCTATTAGCAGCTAGCTCTGGTTGTTAGCTGCTGAACTGCAGCAGAGCGAGTAACCGTCAGCTGCCAGACTTCACATCTGTTGATCCCCACAGGACTCCACTCAGTCTGGACTGTCTGAAGCAGGTTTATGGTTTGATTCCTGTTTGACAGGCAGGTCGGAGGTTCAGTTCTGTCAGTGTAGCTATGCTGTGTGAAAACAGTGTGAACTCTGGGTGGATGATACAAAATTTGGGAAATGGAGCAGGTGGCAAATAAGGAATTCTCTTATTTCATTCTATAAAAAGGCAACACCATTCAGCATTATATTTTTCTTTGGACCCTCCTGTGGAAAAACTGCAACACTCTCCCCTAATTTATGACAACAATCTATTTATAACAAACAAGACAAAATGGTGAAAATACAGCCACTCTATTTTTGACTAAAGAGCTGTTTGATAAATGGTTATTAAAGTTTTGTGGCTAATAATGAACTTGTGCACCCCAATATTTTCAAAATGACATCCACAGAAAAGTTTGGTCTCATTTTGAACATCTGCAGATTCATTCCAAAACCCAACATGTTATGATCCACTAAAGTTAGACATGATAGTCGATGAATAAATCCTCATTTTTTATTATCTTTGCTGTCATCTTTACTGTAAGGGAGCCAGGAGGGACAATTCTACCAGGTGCGGCTCTCCACGGTCGGGCTGCCACCTGGTTTTGTTCCACCCTGCACATGGTGTTGTACCATGCCAGGAGCAAGGTGTCATAGTTTTGAATTACACTTTATTTATCATTCATTTATTCATTTGGGATGTTTGTACATTAGCTGACTCTGCTCCCACTGACTGCCCTCCCATCAGTAGATTCACTCCACCTGCTAATCATCACTCAGCTCTTCCTCATCCTCTCATTAGCTCCCTTCTATATTTACTGGGACACTTTCACTGTCAGTCTGCCAGATTGTCTTTGTGCCATGTGCCTTAGCTTTCCACTGTTTGATATCTGTTTTGTGATTCTTATCTGGATTTTGACTTTGCCTGTATTTTTTCAAATTAACCCTCACCCCAACCCCTTGATACTTTGCTAACTGCCTGCACAGCAGAATCCATTGAGTTCCACAAGGTAGCAAAAAACAACAAACCTGAGCCTGGTCCCGGGAGCAGACTGACTTACAATGAACACAGCACACTCTTTTAAACAGTTTTCAGGGGGCTGGAGGGCCCCTCCTTCCCTTTGACCACTCTTCCCTTGGCCGAGTCTAATGGTGTCTTGCAAATCATGGAAACTACGTGCACGCACAATGGTTCGACCCTGGGCTGGTCCACCACCATTATCTTTGGAAATAATGCTGAGCAAATTTAAAGAAAAAGGTTGTATTAAGTTAAAAAGGTCTCATACAGTTAGGTACATACTTGGTAGAATAGAGGTGAAAAGTAGACAGAAGTCACATTAACAACTTCATTAAGGCTTCGGTTTGCCAGGTAATGAAGACGTTCAATCTGGTCAGTTAAACAAAGGCCACCAAGATGTAATGGCTAGCGTTAGGTGGAGTGGTCAGAGGGGCGGAGAAGCACGCTCCCATCAGGAAGGTAAACAGTTGTTCTTTGTCTTTCACCCAAATACTCAGGAACCACAAGCTATTTGTCTTTTCTTATGTCAACATTCAAGGCCAAGGAGGTGCTGCAACACACACACACACACTGATGTGTGACCAACAGTTCTATTGTAGGCTGAAAGGCCATTTTTGCTGAGGTAATGAACATGCACTGGGCGCTGAACATATCTATATTTAAAGAGTAGTCATACGAGAAGCATTAAATTATATGGCACACATGCTCGGTATATAAGCACAAGACATACAAATAAACATAAATCACACACTTAATATGCTGGATATGAGGTATATTAGGACGAGGTATATCAGAAGAATATGAGGTATATTAAGGGTTAAGACTTTTAAAGCATAACTATAAGTTGCTATGCTAACAACCAATTATAGTAAAATAAAATGTGGAAATTTACAGACTAAAGATTAATGATGATTGATGTAGTGGATATTAGGGATTACATTTATATTCCACAGAAGGTTATGTTGTTGAAAGTTGATACTGTTCAAAGTCTAGTTATGAACGACATGGATCAAAGATTTCTGGCTGTGTTTTAGTTATTAAAATCATTCATCCTTATAATTATTTTACCTATAATTCACACACAGAGCCTGTTGACAGGAGAAACCAAACTGCTCTGCCAAATACGCTGCAGCTCTGTCAACAACAAAGAGTGTATTTTTATTAGCTTCTGAGAAGCTTCTGAAACTCGCTGCAACACATCTGCTGTCTACAGTGACCACAATCAGCTCAGGTGACCACCTGGTGGACATCCTCTCCCTGCTGAGTGCACTTTTCTAGTTCACAGAGCTACTGGTGATCAGTTTCCTCCTGACTCTGTGTTCATACTAAGCTAAGCTTGTCTGGGAGCTTCCTCTGCTCAGAGTTGACAATGATATCAGTCTTTAAATCCAACTCTTCTGTAAGAACACTGAATGCTCAGGTAATATTCATATTACTGCAGCTATAGTCACAGATGAGCAGACTCAAGACAAACTTTTGAAAATTGGGGACTTTATTGAAAAGCAAAACATCAGCACCAAAATAAAGAGCAATACATTTGATTTTCACATTCATTTATGGTTATCAGTACACAGGAACATGTGCCAGAGGTTGTGTGGATTCTAATGGAAGCCCAGTATTCATGTTAAATCATGAATCTATTAGGTCCTAGGCTAGTTGTATAAATCTACTGAACACCATTCTCTAACCCTGACTTAATGTATCTTTAAGCTGCCTTTAAATCCTTCACTCACCCAAGCAAAGAGCTGAAACTCTGCTGCCTTATATCTCCATCATATCTGCTCAGGCTAAACTACAGTGGCTGGCCCAACTGGCTTAACTGGTAACCATGAATGCCATGGTCCGGTCAGCTGTCCAACCACCATCTCTGTCTATGTGGTAAGCGGGATTTATACTTGTGCGTCAGCTCTATACAGAACCTATGCATATGTGGGCATTTATACTTGAACAGTAGTGTGTCTGTGTCACTCTGCAGTTACACATCTAAAATACTACGGCGTTGAGGTTTTTGTGCAGTGCTGTAAAGTTTTGTTGATTCAAAACACACCAAAGACACATTAAATATAGCTTAGACAAAGCACTTGTCTTTTGCTGGACACATTTTTCTTGTTTTTAGCACAAGCCTATGGTATTTTACATTAGCCTAGTGGCTAACGGACTTCTCCTCTACTCATATAATAATAATAACTAGAAAAGCACTCGGAGAGCGCAGACCTCCGCCAAGCAGCTCGGATTTCACGCCATTTTATTATTTTATCCACTTCGCTTCAACCGATCACTACCAAAATTTTATCATCTGTTCCTTGTCCCGTTATCAACCTTTCCTGAAAATTGACTGAATTTCATCAAAATCTGTTCAGAACTTTTTGAGTTAGTTTGCAGACAAACAAACAGACAAACAGATCAACGCCAGCGAAAACATAACCTCCTTGGCAGAGGTAATAAACTTTATTTCTGTAGTGCTTCTCTAAAACCAAGTTACAAAGTGCTTTACAGTCCCATACAATATGAAAAATATAAAAGCACAAGAACATCATCCACAGAAAATACAATTTAAGAATTATACAAATATAAAATATACATAAACTTATACACATATGTCCATACAAACACATTTATACTCTTACATACATACATACATACAAACACACATACATGTCCATACACATACATACATATAAAGGCTTCACATACTGTATGCACACACATGCATATAGTATACACACATGTATATGTGTGTACGTAAGTGCACATACACACCTTTAAAGCCATACAATGTTATATAAATGCCAGTCTGTACAGGTGGGTTTTAACAACTTCTTAAACTGAGGAACTGATTTCAGCTGATTTGATGCTAAGGGAGAGTTTGTTCCATAACTTTGGTGCTAAAACAATAAAGGCATGATCGCCCTTTGGTATAAGTCTGGACCGTGGGACTTTTAACAACATTTGGTTTTCTGATCTGAGGAATGTTGGAGCAGAATAGGGGGTTAAGAGTTCTGAAATGCAAAGCGGAGCCAGACCCTGTAGGGATTTAAAAGTAATTAATAGACCCTTAAATTGAATTGTGTACTGAATGGAGAGCCAGTGTAATTCAGCCAGGACTGGGGTGATACGTTCCCTACATCAAGTGTGAGAAGCCGTGCTGCCGCATTCTGTACCAATTGTAAATGGTTAACGGATGCATAGTCTAGGTGTGAGAAAATGAGGGAATGAATAAATTGTCCAACAATGTTTTTAGAGAGTACTGGTTTATACTTGGCAATATTTCTGATTTGTAAAAAACAGGATTGAACAACACCCTTAATGTGCTGATTGAAGTTTAGATATGGATCAAAGACAACTCCCAAGTTTCTAGCTGAGTGTTTTGTGTAAGTTGTTAGTGATCAAAGGTAGGGGGTGACACTGTTGGAGGTGTGGTCAGGACCAATAACCAAAGACCTCTGTCTTATCAGTATTAGGCTGTAGGAAGTTGGAAGCCATCCAGTCCTTAATGGCAAGAAGGCAGTGTTGCTATGATTTTCAGGGCTAAATTAGATGTACAACTGAGAATCATCAGCGTAACAGTGGTATAACACAGGGATGAAATTGCAGACAACATGGCCGAGGAGTAAAAGATACAACCTGAATAAAATAGGGCCAAGAACTGAGCCCTGTGGAACACCACATGACAGCAGAGCAATTGATGAACTTAAGTTGTCAACAGTTACTTTGAACTATCTATATGACAAGTCGGATGCAAACCAGTTAAGAGCAGTTGCACTTAGACCAACCCAGTTTCTGAGTCTGTGGAGTAAAATTGTGTGATGAACTTTATCAAATGCTGCAGTCAAGTTCATTAAAATGAGAATGGTATGGTTTCCTGTGTCTGCACTCCTCAAAATGTCATTTGTTACTTTAAGAAGAGCAGTTTCTGTACTGTGATTCCTTCTGAAGTCAGATTGGAATTTATCAAATATGTTGTGTTTTTCTACTCTAGATGTTGCTGAGCAACCACCTTTTCAACAATTTCTGAGATCAGCTGTAATTTGGATATGGCACGGTAATTACTGGGCAGTGTGGGATCTAAACAGGGTTTCTTAAGGAGAGGGTTCTGTGTACTTCGCGGCCATTCATTTTTCAACAAATTGAAACACGGAAAACCAACCATTATCCATTTTTTGTTTTGAAATGACCAAACGAAAAAGGAAAAAAAAACAATCCATCTCTCGTTTTTTTTTATTTGATAATAAAGAAAAGAAAAACGGAAAATGAATTGTTATCCATTATCCATTATCCAATTTAATTTGGGAATTTCAAAAAACCCTGTGGGAAACTCCTTTCTCTATTTTTCACCACGAGCGAGCCACCACTTTTTTTTCAGAGGACGAGAAGGCGCGTCATCAGAGGGCACCTACATAACGCAGCAGCAATATCAACTCAGAACATTCCATTTCTTCTATTTTCCGCAATAAAACCGAGAACCGTCACCTTATCGTGGTGGAGGAGTTGAGTGCCCTAATGACCCTAGGAGCTGTGTTGTCGGGGGCATTTCGCCCCTGGTAGGGTTTCCCATGGCAGATTGGTTCTGGGCAAAGGGTCAGACGAAGAACAGTTCAAAAGACCCTTCATGATGGAAAATAACAAGAGTTGGCGTACCCGGCCCAGAGGGTTACCGGGGCCCCGCCCGTGGGCGAGCGCCTGGTGGCCGGGCCTTCGCCCATGGGGTCCGGGCGGCCCCAGCCCGAACCGGCTACATGGGCTTGTCCCCCTGCAGGCCCACCACCCTCAGAGGGATCCAGAAGGGTTCGGTGCAGTGTGGGTCGGGCAGCAGACCAAGGCGGGGGCCCTGGCGGTCCGATCCTCAGCTACGGAAGTTGGCTCTTGGGACATGGAATGTCACCTCTCTGGCGGGGAAGGAGCCGGAGCTTGTGGAAGAGGTTGAGCGCTACCGGCTAGATATAGTCAGCCTCACCTCGACACATAGTTCCGGCTCTGGAACCCTAGTCCTTGAGAGGGGCTGGACTCTCTCCTTTGCTGGAGTTGCTCTGGGTGAGAGGTGGAGGGCCGGGGTGGGCTTTCTGATAGCCCCCAGACTCTCTGCCTGTACGTTGGGGTTCACCCCAGTGGACGAAAGGGTTGCGTCCCTGCGCCTTCGGGTCAGGGAACGGATCCTGACTGTTGTCTGCACTTATGCGCCGAACAGCAGTTCAGAATACCCGCCCTTTTTGGAGTCCCTGGGACGGGTGCTGGACAGTGCCCCGACCGGGGACTCCATTGTCCTGCTGGGGGATTTCAACACTCACGTGGGCAATGACAGCAGGACCTGGAGGGGCGTGATTGGGAGGAACGGCCTGCCCGATCTGAACCCAAGTGGTGTGCAGTTACTGGACTTCTGTGCAGGTCGCAGTTTGGCCATAACTAACACCATGTTCGAGCATAAGGATGTCCATCGGTGCACGTGGCACCAGGACAGCCTAGGTCGCAGGTCAATGATT
>NC_065527.1:29483440-29512187 GCF_006386435.1 Epinephelus moara | reverse complement strand
GGGGGCAAACACTTTTTCACACAGGGCCATGTAGCTTTGGATTTTTTTCTTCCTCATTAATAAAACCCTTCATTTAAAAACTGCATTTTGTGTTTACTTGTGTTATCTTTGACTAATGTTTAAATTTGTTTGATGATCTGAAACATTTAAGTGTGGAAAACATGCAAAAAAGTAAGAAATCAGGAAGGGGGCAAACACTTTTTCACACCACTGTATATATATATATATAAAGAAGAACAGGAAGAAAAGTTTGACTATTTTAAAGTTAAAATACATCAATCTGGTGCACTTCGGGAGCAAATTTAGGAGGCTAGATATATGAAAAACTTCGTGTTTCTGTAAACAATTTTGGCCACAGTAAGCCAAATATCTAAAATATGCATTAACCAAGCTAAAAAGGCCAGAGAATGTCATGAGCAAAAGTCCCCAGAATAACTTGAGACACCTGATAACTGGAAATAAAAACTAAAGAAATAACCCACATTGTTAATTAGCTCCCGTGATTATAAATATAACATTTCGATCAGATAGACCTCATCAGTTATTAACTACTTTTACACTCTTTGGTTCGGTAGCAGAAACAGTCTGGAATTATTTTAAAGTTCTATTACAGTAGCCTATGTGATATTAAGAATGATTTCATCCTGTCATCAAACTAAATAGTGAAAAATACTCTGTACTTTAGTCATAATAATTCTTAAATGTGCCTTAGCCTACTTTTAATATTTGTAAATCATTATTATTATTATTATTTCTAGTCTCTACATCTGTTAAATCAGATAAACTGATGTTTGCAAAATTATTGACAAGGATTTTTTATCTGTTTTATCTGGTTTTTATTCTGTTGTAGCCTATTATTGCAGGCTGTTGTTACTTAGTTGAAAATAACTGTTTTGCTGCCACTGAAACAGAAGTTTTTTACAGATAGGCTACCGTTTCATCTCATATGAGTTCATAATGATGATGTCGCTCCTAATTAACAACTCCGCCTCTTTCACATGAACGCGCTCATTGCTGGAAAACAGAGATGACAGAGCGAGTTGATAACCAGCTTTGTAGTAGCCTACTGGTTATCCTGGATGAGCGCTGTTAGGCTCTGTGAAGCCAGCTCACCTAAAGAAAGCCTGGCTATGTTAAATGTGCATCGTAGTACAGGCAGACCGGGGGAGAGCGAGTATCAGAGCGGAGACAGTGGAGTGACGGACCGCGGGAGAGAGAAAGGCAGGCGAGCAGTGACACACATCCTGCGACTAGAGTTGCTTTACCTGCCACAGCTGTTTTATTTTTATTCTCCCCTTCCTCAATGCAGTTCCATCATGTAGCGTGACAAAAATAGGATTTATTATGAATCTGTGGATCTCAGAGAGAAGGGGAGAGCGTTCCAGAGTTTGGGAGCAACAGCTTGAAAAGCACGGTCGCCTCGGGTTTTAAAATGGGTCCTAGGGATGGTGAGTAAAATCCGGTCAGAGGATCTTAGAGTCAGATTGGGCGAGTACGGGAGAAGGAGGTCGGCAATGTACTGTGGCATCTGACCATGTAAAGCTCTAAAAGTTAAAACCAAAATTTTAAAATTAATGTGGAGGATAAATTGGCGTGATATGTGATCTCTTGTTACTACTGATTAAAAGCCGAGCAGCTGCATTTTGGACAATTTGGAGCCGGTTCAAAGTGGTTTGGTTTAAACAGGTCAAGTAAAAAGAGCATTACAATAATCTAAACGAGAGGAAATAAAAGCATGAATAAGCATCTCCATCTCAACTCAGGTCACCACAGATCTTAATTTAGCAATATTCTTCAAATGGAAAAAACAAGAGCTAATAAGCTGACTGACATGACTGTCTAGGGACAAGGACTGGTCAAGAATGACACCTAGATTTCTGATGGTACACTGAGCATGAGCACTTGAAGGCCCCAAAGAATGCTTAATGACAGGAATGGAGTGTTCCGGGGCAATTATAAGTGATTCTGCCTTTTTAAAATTTAACTGGAGGTACCTGTCAGACATCCAGCTTTTAATAGCATCCAAACAATCATTTAAAATAGACAACTGGTTGGACTCATCAGTTTTAAAAGAGCAGTATAGTTGAATATCATCAGCATAAAAATGGTAAAGGATTCCGCTGTACTGACTAATAATCTGTCCAAAAGCATATACAGGGAAAATAACATGGGACCCTGAACAGAACCCTGCGGGACACTGCATAACAACGGCGCTGCGTCCGACATAAATTGGCCAGCAGTGACTGAAAAACTCCTATCAGTGAGATATGAGGAAAACCAATCTAGAGCAGACCCAGAAATACCCACTAACTGGTTTAACCTGTTTAAAAGAATGCCATGGTCAACCGTATCAAAAGCAGAGCTAAGATCCAGTAGCACCAGTACAGAGCATTTCCCACCATCAGCTGCCATCATAATGTCATTAGTAACTTTAAGCAGGGCTGTTTCTGTAGAATGCATTTTACGGAAACCTGATTGACAGGAATCATACAAGCTGTGAGTTTCTAATACAGCTGTGAGCTGCTCTGCAACAACTTTTTCAAACAGTTTGTACACAAAAGGCAGCTTTGAAATAGGCCTGTAATTAATCGGGAGGGTGGGATCTAAATTTGTTTTTTTCAGCAAAGGTTGAACTATGGCATGTTTAAAATGGCTCGGGACAGAGCCAGTTAAAAGAGAGAGATTAATAATATCTAAAATAGTGGAGCCAATTGAATTAAAAACATTTAAAAACAAGGATGAAGGAAGAATGTCACAGGGGCCAGAAGAAGGCTTAATTTTGTGCACAAACTTAGTGATGTCCTGTAAAGAAACAGGAGAAAAGGAGCTCAAATTAGTGGAGCAGGGAACACTAAAGTTATGATGGTTTGAAGATGGGAGGATATTCGCTCTGATATCACAGACTTTATTCACAAAATAGTTTAAAAAGTTATTGCAATCAGTATCAGAGAAGACAGGCACTTGTGGAGCAGTAGGAGAGACTTGGTCCTGAATAAAACTTTTGAATTTCCTTCGTTAGTAAAGATGAGGTTGGCAAAATAAGCAGTCCTAGCATCCCTTATATTGTTTAAACAGATTAAAAGCTCTTTAAGGTGCAGCAGATGGACCTCCAGCTTAGTAGACTTCCATAAACGCTCTAGTTTCCCACATTTTCACCTAAAGCTAAGGACTGACTTATTGATCCAAGGTGAGGAATTGACAGATGGTATAAGTCTGGATTTAAAAGGAGCCACTATATCCAAAACAGAAGAACACTGTTTATTAAAAGACTGGACAAGGGTCTCCACATCATTAAAATTAGATAGCACATCTGAGTTAAATAATGTAAAAACATTTTCAGCTGTGGTCTCGTTTATGATGCGCCTAGAGGACTTATGTTTTTGAGGCAGCAGCTCCACATTACAGGAAGTATTAAAAAGAATACATTTATGATCACTAACAAGGAAATCCTCCAGACAAACATCATCAACCATTATACCATGTGAAAGAACTAAATCAAGTGTATGTCCAGCATTGTGTGTGGGCCCAGAAACATGTTGAGTAAAGTTAAAAAACTCTGTGATGCTAAGAAAATCAGATGCAGCCTTAGAGGTTGCATTATCAACGTGGAGGTTAAAATCACCAAGAATTAAAACTTTGTCCAACTTTATAACTGAAGATAAAAACTCAGTAAAATCAGAAAGGAAAGGACCAGCTGGGTCAGGAGGTCTATAAATTAAAATACAATAGAAAGGCTTCAACTGACCAATTTTTGTCATGTTAAGTTCAAAAGAGGGGAAAGACTCAGTGCTGACTAAGCAACAGTCAAAGCGATTTCTATGAATCACTGCAAGACCTCCACCACAGCCTGACAGCCTCGGCATGGTGATGGAGCTATAGATGAATTTGGCGAGCGATTTGTGTATGCTGCCATCTTGTGGCGGCGCCATTGCTGAGGTGACGTGTCAGTCATCAATTCATTATGCTGTCTGAACTGACTCTCTACAATGACAGCATCATGAATAGCTGGATTGATGATGTTAGACAGTGGCCTCTGGTAACTGATGAAGGTATCTTAAATGAGTACCGATATTAATATAGAGATTAATCATTTGTTTGAGCAATAAGCAGGAAAGATTAGAGTAATAGGGAGATAACAGACTGTATCATTAAACACTGTGTAATATAACGTTAGCATACGTTACGTGCGCTGACGTTAGCAAGCTAGCAGCCTGACATTTAATCATTATGGACAGGCTACGTGACCATCACATCATATTGAAGGCGATCAATATTGAATTCTTGAATACCTAAAACAAAACACAAACACGTGTTGTTGTTGTTTTTAGTCACGTAGCCTGTCCATAATGATTAAACGTCACGCTGCTTGCTAACGTTAGCACACGTAACGTATGCTATTGTTATATTACACAGTGTTTAATGATACAGTCAATTATCTCCCTATTACTCTAATCTTTCCTGCTTATCGCTCAAACAAATGATTAATTTCTATATTAATATCGGTACTCATTTAAGATACTTTCATCAGTTACCGGAGGCCACTGTCTAACATCATCAATCCAGCTATTGCTGTCATTGTAGAGAGTCAGTTCACAATGACAGCATAATGAATTGATGACTGACACACGTCACCGCAGCAATGGCGCCGCCGCAAGATGGCGGCATACACAAATCGCTCGCCGAATTCGTCTATATATATATACACACACACATATACACATGAAGCAGCGGACAACAGTAACATTTAACAAAGGTAACGTCACAAAATTTAGCTCCATTACAGCTCACAAGGTTCACAGACAAAACAATTGTCTTGTACTAAACACATTTTCCAAACAAATACAACATGCTAATGTTATTAGCACAAGCCTATGGCATTTTACAATACATAAATTAGCCTAGCTGCCAGCGGACTTTTCCTCTACACTCATATGAAGCCAGGATAAATCACACACAAGACTTAAATTGCTATTTTCTTGCAGTGACGTGTAGTGACATTTCTGGGAGGGTACGTGCGATACTCACAAAATAAGTATTTTGTTGAGATATTATTACTTTTTGTTTCCTTTCCTCTAAGAGTCACTTTTTGGTTTATCACAATTGTATTTTATTTTATTCTGTCTAATTTATAATGAGAGATTCCAGAGAAGCACACAATGCTGTTTCATAAAATGGACACTTGGTGGCAGCACTGACCAGCAGCGTCACTAGGACTCTTTGCCATGCGCAGCGGAGGTTGAGCTCATAATCCGGATGAATGGAGAATGAGCACCTGTGTCCTGCTTCGCTGATTTCTGTTAAATATTTCCAGTATTTCCAGGTTAGTTACCCACTTTACATGTGACTACAGATGTTTATAAGCTAATATGAATCCCCGGTGATGTGTTGTCTCTAAGCTAAAAGTGCGTTAAGTGTGTAAACATTTAAGTGTTACGGTATGTGACGAGAAAATGGCGCCCGGCGCCGTAGCAAATTGTTTTCTTTTGTTTGTTTCTTTCGGCTCCTGGGCATTTGTGGGTTATTTCTCTGTGTGTGAAAAGCAGTTGTGTGTGTGGTACATTGTTCGAAATGCACTAAGCTAATGCTAATATACAAAGTAAGCTAAGCTAGTAAGCTACGGCGGCAGCCTTGTTAAGGGCGCGCACGTTAATAGTAGACAATGATATGGTTCTAGTTCATGGGATTTGGCGGCAGCAAGCTATGAGGCAGCCATGTTCATTATTTTAGTTTGTGTTCATACAGTATAGTGTAAATGTCATGTAGCTTAACTGCAATGGAAATTTATTCTGTTATATAAAGTGGACACTTATAAAATGTACAGTTATTACAAAAATACTCTTTCGATGAGAGGACAAAGATAACGTGTGTTTGAGGGAGAAGTACATACATGATTGTTGAAAGACAGAACACGTGATTTAAATGGAAAATGTTTATTTTTGGTTTGATACAAATTTTGCTAAGTTTATTTTTGGAAAATATGTAAAGGGAGACATTTATGTGTAAACAGACATTTAAAGAACATATGGTTTCATGTAATCCAAATATGGGTATTTGGTGCTTTAATGTACAGCAGACAAAATAACAGAAAATAATCCATGATTGCAGTTAAAAAGTTGAAATGAATATGAAAATAAAAATATAATCCGGATGAATGGAGAATGAGCACCTGTGTCCTGCTTCACTGATTTCTGTTAAATATTTCCAATATTTCCAGGGCACTCCTATCAGAGGATTATCTATATATCTGCCAGTGGAGATCGAGCTGGGACCCACTACATACGCATCAGGCTACTGGGTAGGGTACAGCGTAGGCTCTACCATACATACAGCGGGGATTCAGCGCAAAAGTATAAATCCCACATTACCAGTAGCTACTAGTTAGCAACCCCAGTGGTAAACTTTTCATGAATCATGTCTCTTCCCCTGTCCTGTCTAATCCACCACAAGAGGTGATTTTTAGTACTGTATTCAGTCTCTACATGTTTACAGAAACCTGTAAATTCTTATCTATTCTTAGGCTATATACTGTTACAGTTGACCAGGGTTCTGGATTGAGTTCCTCAGAGAGCTCAGAGCTGCCGTCAGGAGCTGTGAGGTCAGAAACAAACTGTTAGTGTGAAACTGTGTGAAGTCCACTCATCTTGCTCTGAACTTTTATAAACAGTAAATACAGAAAACACACTTGAAATAATCAGCACAATACTGTGAAACCTGTTTTAATCTGCAGTATTAAGTGTGGCAGGCTGCACTGCACTGAAGTAGAGGGGATAGGAGAATGTGTAATCTTACCTGTTTCTCCACTGGCAGGCTGCGCTGAGGTCGGAGAATGTGATCTTATTTCTCCACTGGCAGTTTGTGTGTGGGAGGGAGATGGACTTGAGGCTGCATCACTTGGTGCTGAGGTGGGTGAGGTGGCTGCAGTTACATTAGTAGGCCCAGGATTTGCAGAGGTGGGGCACAAATACTTCAGAAGTGCATCTAAAAAGAGGAGATACGTATATTTGACAAACTGGGCTTTCACAATATATTAATCAAATAGCTGTTGATTGTGAAACCATCATGGCATAACCATAATAGCACCTAACATTACAGCCTGCCTTGATCTAATGACATTTTAAACACAGCAAACAGCCAAAATATAAAAAATGCAACTGTAACATCACAAATTGCAAAAATCTGAAAATTGGAAAACATAAATATACAGTATATGAATATATGCCTGGTTGGTAAACAGTGAGTGGTTTGTGCAGCAGCACACTAAACATTAAAAGAAAAGATAGGCCAATATATTCAATTATGTTGCTTATTCATTCCATCAAACACTTTGAGTCTTTCTTTCCAACTTTCTCTAAGATGGGAGCAACATTAACTGACATTAACTCTAGCTGAATGCTGAAAGTATTCCTAAAACAAGTGGCTAATGAAGTCGCAGTAACATTGACGTTACGTAGTAGTAGCCTAACCGCTAATCATTAGCGGCTAATGAGCTGACGTTAGCTTGCAAGTGCTTAAGTAACTGTAACTTACGTTGTGTTTCTACCATTTTAAATGAAGTGTTCATCACATCACATCATTACCTCGGTCTCGTTCACGTTTCTCCTCCTCTTCTTTTCTTTGTTTTTGTACTGCGCCCCAGAGGGCTTTTGCCTCTTCATGACGATGGCACCCGACTGTCAGTTTGTCACTCAGGAGCATCACATTACAGAAGACGGCAGGTAGCGGGGGGAGGGGGGCGCGGTTAGGGACCGTGGCGAAATTGATGCTGCCTGCCAGAGAGGCAGAAGGATGCCAGGCAGGCAGAAATTTAAATTAGAAATATTATTTCATTATTATTTAAAGACGTATGGCTATATGTACTGTTGTTGTTTTGTAGTGTATTCTTGTCTAATTTTTCGAATAGAATGGGGAAGAAAAAAAAAAAAAACACCTCACTCCCTGGCGCCCTCTGGCATGCTGGCGCCTATAGCATTTGCCTAACCTGCCCTATGGGCAGCACGGCCCTGTCCCAGGTCCATTCCACCCTTCTGGTGAGTCCTTACTGTATTTTCTTCTTCTCTCCCACATCATTGTGGTTAAATCGTATTATCGTGACTGACAGGCTTTGAGCCTGACAGCACTTACTGTTGGTTGTATAAAATTGAGTTGCAGGGAACTGATGTTTGTTTCAATTCAAATGCAACCAGGATAAAAGCATCAACTCAAAGACCAAAATCAAAGAACTAGAAAAGCCAGTTAAACAGCACCTTTCCACTTTTTGTAAACGATGAATCCAGAGGCAGCGATGAGGACGAGAACAACCACTGCTGCAGTGATGGGGACGATGATGTCACTGGGCTTCTCTGATAACAACAACAAAAACAACAATGAAAAAATGAGACTGGTACAGAAGCAGGTCAGAGCATCCATCCATCCATCCATCCATCCATCCATCCATCCATCCATCCATCCATATCTAAATTCCAGAATAATTCGTGGCAGGATACCCGGAGGTGTGGCTGTACTGTGGAACATTAAATATGACTCTACAGTGAAAGTGTTGAGACTGGATGTTGACTGGGCCATTGGGCTAGAGATAAATATAAATGAGAGAAGGTTTACTATCCTGAACATCTATACACCCTTTGAGTCATATCAGTCTGAAGATGAATTTTTAAATGGACTGGCTTTTATCAGTTCTTTTCTTGAGGAAAACGGATCATCTTGTGTTTATGTTGTGGGGGATTTTAATGCTGATGTGTCTGTTTCCTGCTCTATTTTTTGCCAAACATCTAATGCAATTTTGTGGTGAAAATAACCTTACTCTCTCCAGTAAGGCCTTCTTACTTGATATGAGTTTTACATATATTAGTGAGGCATGGCATACAACCTCCTGGTTAGACCATTGCATTTGCACATCAGATGCTCATGCCTCATTAAATGATATAGAGATATGTTATGGATTAGCTACTTCTGATCACATTCCGATTGCGATTTCTGTAAATGTTGATAATATTCCCTCAATCACTGTTGATAATATTTTACGTAATATAGGCAAGCTGGACTGGTCCAAATTATCCCCTGAGGAAATAGATAAGTACTATTGTGTTAGTGATTCCTTCTTAAGAGAGATTAATCTCCCAATGAGCTCTTTGATGTGTAAAGATATAAATTTTAAGAATGTTGAGCATTGCACAGAGATGTGTGACTTATATGAGAGCATTGTAAAGGCCCAGAAGAAATCTAGTATCCCACTCCAAAAACAGAGACATGGAGGACATAATACTATACCTGGGTGGAAAGAATTTGTGGCTGAACAACATGCTGAAGCCAGACAGGCTTTCTTAAACTGGGTAGCAGCTGGAAAGCCTAGACAGGGCGACGTGTTTGAAAACAAAAAGCTTGCCAATGCTAGGTTTAAATACGCTTTACGTTATGTTAAGCATAATGAAAATACAATGCGGGCTTACTCTCTGACTAAGAAGCTGCAAAGCTGCAATAATAATGAATTCTGGAGAGAGATTAAAGCAATGAATAATTTCAAATTTTCTCTATCATCCAACATAGAGGGTGTATGTGGTCCAGACAAAATAGCTGAGTTGTGGCGTGAGCATTTTTTTAATTTATTCAATTGTGTCAAGAGTGATAGATTTAATGTGGGTCATATTGAACCAACTGAAATTACACTGATAAGTGTACCACAGTAGCCAGAACTATAACTATAATATTATTACTTTCAATAATGTTGTTGTAAGCTACTCCGTCCTGGAAGAGGGATCCCTCCTCAGTTGCTCTTCCTGAGGTTTCTACTGGTTTTTTTTCCCCGTTAAAAGGGTTTTTTTGGGGAGTTTTTCCTTATCCGCTGCGAGGGTCATAAGGACAGAGGGATGTCGTATGCTGTAAAGCCCTGTGAGGCAAATTGTACTCATACTCGTCGTCCTCCGCTTATCCGGGTCCGGGTCGCGGGGGCAGCAGCCTCAGCAAAGAAGCCCAGACAGTCCTCTCCCCAGCCACTCCTCACCCTATCCCTAAGGCTGAGCCCAGCCACCCTGCGGAGGAAACTCCTTTCGGCCGCTTGTACTCGCGATCTCATTCTTTCGGTCACTACCCAGAGCTCGTGACCATAGGTGAGGATTGGAACGTAGATCGACCGGTAAATCGAGAGCTTCGCTTTCTGGCTAAGCTCCCTCTTCACCACAACGGACCGGTTAAGCGCCTGCATCACTGCTGACGCCGCCCCAATCCGCCTGTCAATCTCCCGCTCCATCCTACCCTCACTCGTGAACAAGATCCCGAGATACTTAAACTCCTCCACCTGAGGAAGGACCTCCCCCCTGACCTGGAGTGGGCAATCCACCCTTTTCCGGCTGAGGACCATGGCCTCAGACTTGGAGGTGCTGATTCTCATCCCAGCCGCTTCACACTCGGCTGCGAACCGCCCCAGCGAGAGCTGGAGGTCACTGTTCGATGGAGCTAGGAAGACCACGTCATCCGCAAAAAGCAGGGACGAGATCCTCCCGTCACCGAACCTGACACCCTCCACCACTCGGCTGCGCCTAGAAATTCTGTCCATAAAAGTTATGAACAGAACCGGTGACAAAGGGCAGCCCTGGCGGAGTCCAACCCTCACCGGGAACAGGTCCGACTTACTGCCAGCCACGCGAACCAGACTCATGCTCCTTTGGTACAGGGACTGGATGGCCCTTAGCAAGGGGCCACCAACCCCATACTCCCGGAGCACCCCCCACAGGATGCCCCTGGGGACACGGTCGTAAGCCTTCTCCAAATCCACAAAACACATGTGGACTGGTTGGGCAAACTCCCATGCCCCCTCCAGCACCCTGGCGAGGGTAAAGAGCTGGTCCACGGTTCCGCGTCCGGGACGAAAACCACATTGCTCCTCCTCAATCTGAGGTTCAACTATCGACTGGACCCTCTTCTCCAGCACCCTGGAGTAGACCTTACCAGGTAGGCGGAGGAGTGTGATCCCCCTGTAGTTGGAACACACCCTCTGGTCCCCCTTCTTGAAAATGGGGACCACCACCCCGGTCTGCCACTCCAGAGGCACTGCCCCCGATGTCCACGCAATGTTGCAGAGGCGTGTCAGCCAGGACAGCCCTACAACATCCAGAGCCTTGAGATATCCAGGATGAATCTCATCCACCCCCGGGGCTCCGCCGCCTCTGAGTTGTTTCACTACCTCAGCAACTTCTGCCCCAGAAATTGGACGACCCGCCCGCGAGACCCCCGTCTCTGTTTCCTCACTGGAATACGTGTTGGTGGGATTGAGGAGCTCCTCAAAGTATTCCTTCCACCGCCCGACGATGTCCCCAGTTGACGTCAGCAGCTCCCCGCCCACACTGTAAACAGTGTGAGCAAGTTGCCGCCTTCCCCCCCTGAGGCGCCGGACGGTTTGCCAGAACCTCTTTGGAGCCGATCGATTGTCTTCCTCCATGGCCTCACCGAACTCCTCCCACGCCCGAGTTTTTGCCTCCACGACTGCCACCGCTGCGCTCCGCTTGGCCCGCCGGTACCCATCATTTGCTTCCGGAGACCCACAGACCAACCATGCCCTGTAGGCCTCCTTCTTCAGCCTGACGGCTGGCCCCAGCGGCCTTGCGGCCACAGCTCACAACCGGGTGGTGATCAGTTGACAGCTCTGCTCCTCTCTTCACCCGAGTGTCCGAAACATATGGCCGCAGGTCAAATGATACGACTACAAAGTCGATCATTGACCTGCGACCTAGGCTGTCCTGGTGCCACGTGCACCGATGGACATCCTTATGTTTGAACATGGTGTTAGTTATGGCCAAACTGCGACCCGCACAGAAGTCCAATAACTGAACACCACTCGGGTTCAGATCCTCCCAATCACGGCCCTCCAGGTCCCGCTGTCATTGCCCACGTGAGCGTTGAAGTCCCCCAGCAGACAAATGGAGTCCCCGGTCGAGGCACTGTCCAGCACCCGTCCCAGGGACTCCAAAAAGGGTGGGTACTCTGAACTGTTGTTCGGCGCATAAGTGCAGACAACAGTCAGGACCCGTTCCCCGACCCGAAGGCGCAGGGAAGCAACCCTTTCGTCTACCGGGGTAAACCCCAACGTACAGGCAGAGAGTCTGGGGGCTATCAGGAAGCCCACCCCGGCCCTCCGCCTCTCACCCGGAGCAACTCCAGCGAAGGAGAGAGTCCAACCCCTCTCAAGGACTAGGGTTCCAGACCCGGAACTATGTGTCGAGGTGAGGCCGACTATATCTAGCCGGTAGCGCTCAACCTCTTCCACAAGCTCCGGCTCCTTCCCCGCCAGAGAGGTGACATTCCATGTCCCAAGAGCCAACTTCTGTAACCGAGGATCGGACCGCCAAGGCCCCCGCCTTGGTCTGCTGACCAATCCACATTGCACCAAACCCTTCTGGATCCCTCTGCGGGTGGTGGGCCTGCAGGGAAACGAGCCCATGTAGCCGGTTCGGGCTGGGCCCGGCCGGACCCCATGGGCGAAGGCCCGACCACCAGGCGCTCGCCCACAGGCCCCAACCCCAGGCCTGGCTCCAGGGCGGGGCCCCGGTAACCCTCCGGGCCGGGTACACGTGTCCTTGTTTGTATCCATCATGAAGGGTCTTTTGAACCGTTCTTCGTCTGACCCTTCGCTCAGAACCAATCTGCCATGGGAAACCCTACCAGGGGCAAAATGCCCCCGACAGCATAGCTCCTAGGGTCATTAGGGCGCTCAAACTCCTCCACCACGATAAGGTGACGGTTCTCGGAGGAGGCAAATTGTGATTTGTGATATTGGGCTTTATAAATAAAATTGATTGATTGAAGTGTATCTGAAATATGCGAGGCCATCAAAAAACTAGTAAGTAACAAGGCTTGTGGATTAGATAATATCACAGCTGAGCATCTCAAATATGCCAGTAGTAGGTTATATGTGCTGCTGTCTATGTGTCTAACTGGTTTTCTTATACATGGTGTCTTACCTGACTCCCTAACACATGTTATACTTGTACCAGTAATAAAGGACAAGGCTGCTAAGTTAAACAGTATGGATAACTATCGACCTATTGCTCTTGCAAGCATTGTCTCTAAAGTATTCGAGAGGGTTTTGCTGAACTGGTTGGAAGTATTTGTCTCAACGACCGATAATCAATTTGGCTTTAAAAGAGACCGTGCCACAGATATGTGTATTTATGCATTGAAAGAAATTATTGCAAATTATGTGAGCAGAAATTCCTCTGTATTTCTTTGCTTTATTGACGCATAAAAAGCGTTTGATAGAATTAATCACAAAAAATTATTTATGAAATTGCTCTGTATAGGTGTCCCTAAATACATTATTAGAATATTAATTTTCTGGTATGCAAATCAAACAATGCAAGTGAAATGGGGCAATGTCTTATCAACCCCTTTTAAGGTCCAAAATGGAATGCGACAGGGCGGAATTCTGTCTCCTTATCTATTTAATGTCTATATGGATGATTTGTCTAAACTGTTGAATGTTTGTAAGACGGGCTGTCTTGTGGGAAACTCTGTCGTCAGCCACCTAATGTACGCTGATGACCTGGTAGTGCTAAGCCCGTACAGTGCTGGTTTGCAGCAACTGTTAAAGGTGTACTCACAGTATGGAAACGATTTTGACATCAGATACAATTCCAGCACTGTACTCCTATGTACACAGCACATCTGTGGTGGCAATATAAGAACAGTACCCTGTGGAGACTCACTGTAGCCTACAATGATGCCATGAGACTCCTCCTTCGTGTCCCAAGATGGCACAGTGCAAGTCAGCTTTTTGTCAACTCTGGTGTTCCCACCTGTGGAGCCTTATTAAGGCAATTGATGTTTAAATTCATGTCTCGTTTGGACAAATCTCAAAATGGGATCATACTGGCGCTAACCAGCCCTAAGAGAAGCTGTTATAGATATATGTCTGGCCTCTGGAAACACTGGCATTTTAGTCTTACATGAATTTTATTGTATGTTATTTATTGTATTGTTCTTTTTTCATACTTTTTTTTTTTTTTAATCTATGGACCAATCTTGTGTCTGAAATAAAGTTTTATATATATATATATATATATGTATAGGAATCAATGTATAAGAAAATAACCTTAAACTGGATTAATCAAAGTTAAAGTTGTCTTCAGTTTAGCAAACCTTTCATCCTCCAGCTCTCTTGGGTGTCACTGGCTTTGCAGAGTGGTATGTAGGAGTTCATTTTTGCTAGGATTGTAGCTGTGTGCATTCTCTTGTAGAGACCCTGGCAAATTGTTTGGCCGGCATTCGGCCACCTCTACCTGTCAAAACAGCAGGGTGGATCCCTGCTGTTTTGGCTCCCTTTTGTTTGACTTCAAGCTTTTTGGGTTTGATCAATATTCCCCCTTTAATTTGCTGGTTCGGCTCACCGATGTGGCTCTCCAGGAATGTCCTGATAGGCAGCGGCTTATAGCTGTCTGGGCCCACACTTAAAGGACATTCCGCTGATTTAAAACATTTCATTTGTGTTAAATGTAACATTTAGTTAATGTGTATTTTGTATGTTATAATTTAGTGGTTGTTTATTGTTCTTTGTGCTTTGCTTCTTTTGTTTGTTTCACTTAATTACTTGTGTTTGTCCACACCAGTATAGCTTGGCATGTTTTAAAGCGACACTTACCTTTCTGGAAATGTTACGCTTTTCTTTGTTTAGGTTAAAATGGTATTAATAAGCTGATGGCACACTAAAATGTAAGTGAATTCCACCAGAGATACAAACTCATAATTATTTCCACCAGAGATACAAACTCATAATTATACCATTCTCATATGGTTCTAAGAAAACTCCGACCAATTATTGCATTCGGACCGAATGCAATGATTGGCCGAGCGTCCTGTCTGTCTTCCCCACATGGAGGCCTCCAACTGACGTAACCGCTCGCGGCTCTGCTTTCTGCTTTCTGCTTTCGAGCGATGGCAAAGACTGATGCAGCTTCATCCTGAGCTAAAAAGGGACGAGATGGTGGCAGAGTTTCTGCTGGACAGGTATTTTTAGTTTGCCTCTAATGTAACATAGGCTATAACGTTATATATGAAAACAGAGCATTCAGTTGCTAATAGCTAACGTTAGCCTACTGTAGCATAGCCTCTGAAACATTAACGTTATCTTCCTTGTGTGTTTCCACTTACTAGTAACGTTAATGCTACTATCTAACGTTAGCACTGTAACCTTATTCTAAAACTCATCAGTCATCACTGACTCCGGTTAAGTTGGAAAACTCTTGGTTGTAATGTTAACGTTATAGTAACCAGACCTAGTTTAGCATATTTCTTCTTCTCTTGGCATGTTACACTCGCTCTCCTCTTCCGTGTATCTAAAGTTACCTTGCCAACGCCTACGTCTATCATAGACGTAATGAGGACGTAATGGAGGAGGGGGGAGTAGGCCTTTGGAGGGAGGTGGAGTTGCAGGAGGAGGGATGGGACTTTGGAGGGAGGCGGGAGTTGTGGATGTTCAAATTTTTTCTAAGGGCTGTGTGAAATACAAGAAAGGTAAGAGTTGCTTTAACTCTTGTTTTTTTTGTCTTTGGTTTGGTGCTGTGGGTCTGCGGTGGCAGTTCAGTTCCTGGTGATGGTCTTCTTCACGATTTTCTTTGGCTGTGTGTGTGAGTGCAGTGTCACGGGTGTTTAAAGGAGAAGTCCGGTATTTTGCACTTTGAGCCCCATAGGCAGCAGTGTTAAGCCAGGCAGGGGAAAGCAAAATTCTCCGAAAAGGAGCAATGGTAAGAATTTTGGTCTTATCCACTTTATTTCATCATAAACAATCCAAAAATGGGGCTCAAAGTGCAAAATACCGGACTTCTCCTTTAACTTAAGGACTTAAGCCATGTCCTCATACCCTTGAGCCGCCTGGTGCTAATTCTATCTTATCGTAATGGTGTGTGAGAGTTGACTTTCTTCTTTTCAATAGTTCATTTAGTTTTGTTAAACAAAGTTTCCCTCCTTTTTAATTTTTAGTTTTGTTAAACAAAGTTTCCCTCCTTTTTAATTTGGAAACAGCCTCTTGCCCCGTGGTATTTTTGAACCTGTGGGACCTTACTCCTTAAAATCTTGGCTCAGAATTTCCTGGTGGTGAAATTCCCCCTGATGGCGTTGTCGCAACCACTATAGATACCCTCTCTCTCTCGCCACATAAATACATCTTTCTCACATCTGTCATTCTTACTCATGTTGGTCCTGATCACTGCTTTGTCCAGTTTGGTGACGATGTGGTCCTTCACACCAGAGAGATGAAACACACAGTCGTACCTCCTCCAGTCTTCAGGTGGGACTGATGAAAGGTTCAGGTCAACACTCATCTGGAAGGATCCATCGTGGTTGGGGAGGATCTCTCCGAGCTCCACGTCCTCATGAATCTCCTCTCCATCTTTCCTCCAGAACATCCTAGTGCTGTTTGGGTAGAAACCTGTAGCGTGGCAGCTGACTGGAGAGGAGGGAGACTTCTGGAGGAGAGACACTGAGGGAAGGTCTGCACAGAGAGAAGCAAATAAAGACGTGTGCACAGTAAATCTGGATGCTTGTTCATACCAGTGGTAGATAAATGTTGCTGGTCAATCTAAAAGTGATCTCAATCAACAACAGAAGGTGTGAAAATTCTTCTGGGCAAAAAAAAAATGAATGAGTAAATATTCATCAACAATGCTGCTAATAAAACAGACTATGATGTCACTCATACTGTAATGTTTTTCCTCTGAGGGCCATGTTTCCTTGTAAACAAACAACAGTTATATTTACAGTGTTTCTCACCATAATGCATTGTGTGAATCTTTGAGTTCTAACAAATGTGTTGAATGCATTTATTACACCCATTGTTACACCAGCAGCATGATGTGAATCACAACGCCATCATGATACAAACAAACAGGAATCCACCTATCAGTCCCTCCAGGATCTTGCAGCAAAAAAACCTTGATTTGCGGCCAATTTGGTCAAAAAATGCGATACAAATTGCAGCATTTTTCTGTGATTCTTTGTGGGAAATTGTGGCAAATGACAAAAATTGCGGCTAATTTTTTTTAAATTACTACCTCCAAAAAATTAAGTCACGTAATCACTTGCTATAATAATCATACTGAATATTACAAAAATAGCTGCCAATGTTTTTTACAGTTCTCTTCTTTAGTTTTATTTAATTAGTTTCAAAACATGGACTCCAATAATGTTGCAAAAAATCCTGAGTGAATATTGTAGCTCTCAAACCAGACAATGTGACTGTAAAACGTGAGCTGCATCTTCTGTAAACATAACATTTTAATACATTCAATACATATTGTAGGCATTTAAACAGTGCAAATTTTTATGTCAATACAGAGTGTTTCTCCATACTGCAATGCCATTAGCGCATTTCATTACTCGTCTGATAATGTTTCAAATGACGCTGCATGTGTGACGACTTGGGACTTTTGAAAAATTGCAAGGCCCCACAAATATTGCGGACTTTCGTTTAATTTATGTTAATTATTGCGATCGCAAGATCGCAGTTTTCTGGACGGACTGACTTATAATAAGATTGCTCTACAGCACCACTGGTGGTCAAAAACTCGGTATGGTTCCTTTAATTTAACTGAAGACACAACAGATAAATCAGGCTGATAAAATAAACAACTTTTCTGTCAGATAAATGCACGACATGTACAGGCCCATACAATCTTATGAGCTTTAAAATATACGACTGCTACATAACAACCCATCAGCTACACCTACCTTAGTTACCTCCACACTGTCTGTATGTAGACAGAAAAGGGAATTACACCACCACTTAAAAAACTCACTACAGTCAGAGAAGAAGGGTCCATCTGTTTTTGTGGATTACAACAAAGCAGTTCATAGCAATGTTCAACGAAACAGCAATATTTCTATTCTGAAACTTACTTAACTCATGCTAACTGTGCACTAACTACCACAAGCTCAGCTTTGATTGACAGAAACGTCAGAGCAGTCCAACATGTCAGTCTCTACTGATTGGTGAGAGCTAAATCAAACTTTATCGCCACAGAAAACAGTCAAAAAGAAGTTAATGTCAGACAGTTTGGAGAGAAAATACAACAGCAGTTCATTCTGAGCAGGTTGTATGAACATTGTTATGTTAATGAAACTACATCAGGTGATGTGATTCTACCTTTTCTCAGCAGAGAGCTCTTTCCAATGGCCACATAAACCTTCAGCCACTCAGGAAAAAAATAAGTTAAGTAGTTTTCATGGTCTTTTAGTCTGACTGTGTCAGCATCCCATCTCAGTTTGGTGACGACAGCCTGTGGTTTCAGAGCGACCCATGTCAGTGTCTTCAGGTCCAATGATAGGAAGTCTTCTCCATCATAACCACACTGCATAAAACCCTTAACCTCTCCAGTCTCATCATCCCACTCACAGCCACTCATCCTCTGGAAAATGTGGATACCTGAGAAACAGAGACTGTAATTAACAGTGATGTACAGATGATACCTCCAGTGGAAAGATGATCTTAAACATATTGTACATTGTGTGATGCTCTGCTATCCTCCCAATCAAATTACATTTGGCCGCTTCACAGAGATCATAGGCTCTGTACATATAGACTGCTCGAAAAATTAAGGGAACACTTTCTGGTCATCGTATAACACCAAGTGAGTTAAACTTCGGGGATAACAATTTGTCAAGTGATTGTGAATCAGTTTCATCTGCTCTGGTGCAAATGAAAGTGACAACAGGTTCAATGAAGAGGCAAAAGCAAGACTCTCCTTATCCTTCCTGACTGACTCCTCTCTAGATTTGTGTTCTGCTAGTGTCCTTGTTACTACTGGTAGCATTAGGCGGTACCTGCAGCCCAATCAGGTTGCTCAGCAGCTCCTCCAGGATGGCACATCCATACATGAGGTCACAAGAAGGTTTTCTGTGTCTCCCAGCACAGTCTCAGGAGCATGGAGGGCATACCAGGAGACCGGCCATGACTCAAGGAGAGCTGGACAGGGCTGTAGAAGGGCATTAACCCAGCAGTAGGACCGGTATCTGCTCTTATGTGTGAGGAGGAACAAGAGGAGCACTGCCAGAGCCCTACAAAATGACCTCCAGCAGGCTACTGGTGTGCATGTTTCTGACCAAACTGTTAGAAACAGACTCCATGAGGGTGGCATGAGGGCCCGACATCCTCTAGTGGGATCTGTGCTCACAGGCCAGCACCGTGCAGCTCGGTTGGCATTCACCAAAATTGGTAGGTCTGCCATTGGTGCCCCGTTCTCTTCACAGATGAGAGCAGATACACACTGAACACATGTGACAGGCAAGATGCCTGCTGCCTGTAACATCATCCAGCATGACCAGTTTGGTGGTGGATCAGTAAAGGTCAGGGGAGGCATATCCTTAGAGGGTCGCACAGACCTCAATGTCATAGCCAGCAGTACCCTGACTGCTGTTAGCTACCGGGATGAAGAGCGATAGTCAGACCTTACACTGATGCAGTGGGCCCTGGGTTCCTCCGGGTGCAGGACGTCCTGATCCACGTCCGGAAGGAGATTCCCCAGGACACTTTGCATGCCCAGACGTTATCAGGAGTTCATACGGGCATGCGGGGGCCGTACACACTACTGAGTCACATTATGAGTTGCTCTGATAAAATTCACACAAGTTGGATCAGCCTGTGATTTCAGTTTTTGACTTAAGCCCCTTTTTCACCACAGGAACTTTTCTCATTTACCCAGGATTTTGAAAAACCTCTACATGTTTCCACCGAAATTACATGGGTAAAAAATTTTTCCCTCAACCCCAGACTTTCCCTGAAAACAGTACCTAGTAGGGGGGGTAGGACTTTTCAGATTACCCGGAATTCTTGAGGGGTGGAGCTGTGTGCTGCAGAACGGTGATTGGTGGAACACACACTCACAGCGTTCCGCACTTCCGTGTCAGTGTGTCTGCAAACTTTATTTCATTTCTATAGGCTTCACTTCGTTTGTGCTTTTTTTTATTGAGGATTGGTACAGAAACCCCGTACGAAATTAGCCCGGGGCTAAATTATGAAAGACCGTAGTATTGATAAGCGCTAACCGGCGTGTGGCGTCGCTGATCTCCACACACACACACATCCACACATACACTGACGCGACACGGTAACCGGTGAACAGCCGAGCGGCTGCGGTGGAAACGAATTGAAGATAACTCGACAATGACTCGAGTTGACGGCAGCTACACTCGTTACTGTAAGTGACATTAACCCTTAGAGAGTAAGCAGCCAATAATTTATCAATACATGTGTTCAGCAAGCATGAACATGTTAACATGTAGACAGCGATATTCAATATGCTCCGCCCACAGTCTCTCATCCACTGACACTAACGTTATGTCTCACACAAGGACAGCACGCTAGTTCAGCTGATAGTGAATTGTTACTAATAAGCTCAAATGACAGCTGACTGTATGTAGACTAACTTAGTTTGACACTTATCTTAAAATACTTTTAAACTGAGCTGCTGGCTGAGACAGACAGCCCCAACTCTCTTCACAAGCATGTAACCAGCCAAGCTGGCGAAGCCAAATACAGGACACACGCTGAATCATCTACGTCATCATGCCCTAATTTGAATCAATTTTCCGGAACTTTGAGGTGCGGTCGAAACGCAAACCACACAGATTACCAGGAATTATTTTACCCAGGTAAATAAATTCCTGGTAATAAAAGTTCCTGGAAATGTTGGTGGAAAAGGGGCTTTTGATTTTCAGTGTGACTTTAAATCCAGCCCTCAGTGGGTGGATGATTTTGGTTTCCACTGACAGTTGTTATGTCATGAATCATTTGTTCATCAAGATCTGATGTGTGATTTAAGTGTTCCCTTCATCTTAATAAGCAGTGTAGCTTATGTTCAGATCTTTACCGTGCCCTTATCCTGGGAGAGTCTAGACCATTAATCATAATCTAAACTTTAAAAAATACCAATCAATTTACTTTTCCTCACAGAAATGAATGAAATGCTGAGATAAAGGCCTACTGTATATTCAAAAGAAAAGTTTTCTTACACCCCTTTACATCATGAAGGCTTCGTGACCCTGTGTGAAGCTTTGGCTTCCCCGAATGAGGGCCCCGACCCCCAGGTTGGGAACCAGTGCTGAAATGAGTGCACTTTTCTGGTTTGACTTTTGATGGTTTGGAATGTGTTTGGATCACTTTACTCTTCAACTAAGATACAGAGCATTAAAATACAAACTGTACCTCCACTTTGGTTGAAGCGCTGCTTCAATCTGTAAATTTCGGCTTTGGAGACGTGTGGCAGGATCTCAAAACAGTGTAGCTTGTACCACTCCAACTGCTGTGAATTGTTTTCTAATGCTGTTTTCACCCAGTCCTGTTTTAGTTTTACGACCTTTATATCGGTGTCGCAGTAAGCCGCCAGAAGGTCATCAACCACTGCAGCACCCACAAGCTGTGGGAAGTTTGGGACTCCAGAAGATGCAGTGAAGAAAAACTTCAGGGAGTGTTTTACTGCAGGACAAATGAGGAACATTCAGTTTAAATATACACATCATCATCACCCATCATAAATATGATATATGTGGCAGGCCCATGCACACATATTTTTGGGGGGGGCGGTGGTCATGCAAAAAAAAGGGGCACCTCTCTGATAATTATTAATTGAAAAATTACCCCAGACCCCCACACCCAGGAAATTTTGAGCCTCAAACTCTTTATATTCCACGTTCTGGTAACGTTGTCTGCATTGATTTATGGTGGAAATGTATTTATTTATGAAAAAGAAAACAAAATTCAGGTGGCAGGCAACAAATCAAAATATAATAGAATAAAATGCGGTAACACTCTCAGGCATTCTGTACTGCTTTCAAATATTTATTCTCCTGTAGATCAACTTGTCTTATTTCATGTTGTGTGCTGAGTCAACACATTTTACTGTGTAAATGACGGAGCGTGCTCTGCAGAGAGGTTTCAGTGGTTCTGGATGTACAGAGTAGAAACTGCTCTGACACAGCGACACACTGAGGATGATTTCTGCCTCAAAGTTTTTAAATATGAAGTTAACAGAGTGCTGAAGAGAAAAGACTGTGTTGAGGTAGTAGTTTGGTTTATTTACATCAAATTCAGCTTCCTACACACATGGTTCTTTTCCTTAGGCTTATATTATTTTATTATATTTTTTATTTTTTGTTGTTGTTACATTCCCATCAGAATCCTTTAATTTAACCTGCGATCCATCTAAATGCTTTATTTCCTGTTGGTTCAGAAATAAGAATAAATTTATGTTTTTTAAAATTCAATTATAGACATGTGGAAGTGAGAAGGTAATTTGGTGTTTTACTCTGCTCGTTGCGGGTAAATATTACATTAGAAAAAGAAACAAACAAAATGTCTCACAAAAAAGGGCACTTAGGCTACCTGGCCCACCACCTGGGGTCTATGTGTGCATGTGCCTGATATTCATTGTGGTTAACTTGAAACTTATAGTCTTACCAAATTCTAAAGTACTGTAGAAGTCAAAGTGAAACTAAACAAGTGTGTCCTGGAGCTACGCAGGAACAAAATACAAACTAAATACAGAGCCCAGTGGAAAGTGAAGCAAATATTCACAGTGTGATCTCACCTGATGACGACACGTGACACAAGAGAAGCAGCAAAAGTAGATTTTTCATCTTGTTTTGATAAAAAANTCATTTATTGGGGCGGGGCAGCCCTCAAACAGGAAGCACTCTGTGTGAAGACCACCAAGAGGTTAGTGACATAGTGTTCAGGCAAAGTTGATATTAAGGGCATACATTTCTTAAAAAAACAACAATATTGCTAATTGTTTATCAGAATGTGTTTGTAATATGTTTATGCATCACAAAATATCCTAATGTGGTGTAAATATTCTTAATATTTAGAATTTCAATCAAAATTCCCACTGTCCCACTTTAGGAAACATGTCTCCCTAAAGTGGGACAGTATGGTTTGCCTAATGTGGGACAGCTCCAAATGTGCTTCTGTTAGGCAAAACTGTGTGTAGTTGAATATACTGAGCAATAGCAATGGTTGTTTACATGATTTTATTGTTATAATGCATTATTTAGGATATTTTAAATAAAGAGCAAACATTTTTCACTAACTGGGAAATGCTGTATCATTGTATCAAATGCTAAAATGGTTTAGGAGTTTTTTGTTTCTAACTATTGACTTTTTTTAATAATGTTGATGATAAATATTTAAATTCAGAAGTTAGCACAGGATATCACATTAGTGATTAATTAAATGGAATGTATTTCAGGTCACAATGGCAAAGGTGAGTAAGGCAGGGAGATAAAATGAGGGAAAGAAAGAAAGAAGGGAAAGAAAGCTCAACCACTGGAGGGAAGACAGAATGAGGGGAGCCATAGCAGAGTTCAGGGAGATTGCTGGGGCTGGTGGAGTCCCACAACTGAGGTTGCAGGGCCTGGAATGTCCCAAAATACATGCTACAACTCAGGGTTAAAGGTGTGTAGGCGTGTAGACGACTATGGAATAAAACATGGAGCACTATTACAACCCTATCTATTTTATTTGCTGTTGTTTGATTTGCCATTAACAGCAATAACATTAAAGGTCATTTTAGTAAACAGACATGTTTGAAAATTAGCATTTATTATGTGAATTAAGATGACTTTTAAACAGAAATGCTGACTGCCCGAGACAAATTGGCAATCAGAATTTTGACATGTATAGCATTTCCTCTAGGAATGTAATATCAGTATTTTTTCTTTTGATTTTATTAGATCACAACCTGGGGATTTCAGAATGGTACTGTATGTATATTGAAAGTGTTTGCTTCATATCGCAATATAGACCAGAAGTCTGAATTGCAAAAAATGTCCCACATTAGGTGAATTCACCCTGTATCAGTTTGTTTTCAGTCTCCAGTTGTTTTAATTATGATAGATTAACCCTTAGATGCATAAATGGGGTCAGAAATGACCCCAGGGGTTGTTTTTCTTCAATATCTATGGAATTAAAAGTTTTTATCATTTCATATTCCAGGTATTCCTCATAAAACATGTTTTTGACATGAGGCCATTTGCATTTTTTTTTTTTAAATTATATACATTTTAAGAAATTGTTGTTTTTGTATCACTACCCCACTCTTCCATAAGTGGCGTCAAAAATGACCCCAAGCATTTCCTATGGAATATCAAAGGTTAGACCTAGGAATCTTTGATTCTTATTGACTGTGACTGTCAGGTATACATTTACTGTTGCACTTACACATCTAATGCCAGCAGTCTCACCACCCAGGAGGATTTTTATACAGCAACAGACATGTTAGTATTATATTCGTTTTATATCTTGGAATACATTTGATGTTATAAAATATGAACTTATTTTCCACATCCATGACTTTTGTGTGATAAAGTATTGTATTATTGTCATCAAATTAGCCCACTTTGTAGTGTAGTTAGCTAACACTAGCTAGTAGTTACTAGTTAGCTAACTACTATGTAATGTTAGTACTGTAATGTTAGCTAGCTACCATTACTGCATTTGTTGTGTAGAGATAAGCAGACTTACTATATTTATAGCTTCCTTGTAATAAAATCTAACCCGTTGGGTAGCCTGTTATACTATTATTGATTATTCAATGATGTCAAAATGTTAATAAAAAGTGATAAATGAACATGTCAAACATGAAATCATTCTTTTGTTGACCAAAATATAATACAAATCATCATCTTTAACCAAAATTAAAGAAATTGCTTAAGTTTATCACATAAAACGCATTGATTCTAATTGGGGTCATTTTTGACCCCACTAATGGAAGAGTGTAGGTATTAGTAGGTCATGCATCTAAGGGTTAATTTATTAAAATGCGTTACAGGTGATCTGTAGTTTATGTTCATGGTTTATCCTCCATTTGACGTGAATTCTCCTGTAAATCAGCATCATATCAGTTTGACCTGTCCCCTCAACTACACAGGCTGAATAAACTGTGTTTGACTATAAGGTTCATATTTTCAGAGGAAAAAAAATACTGGACAACAGCTCTCATTAAGGCTCAGTCAGATACAGTCAGGGCTTCACATCTGTACAGATGTTAGTTTAAGAATCCTCACATCCCACTGACCACAAGTCTCTGTGTTGCTAAATACTTCAATAATTAAAACAGCCCAGTGTTAATATACAGTAGACTCTGTATAGTTTATGATGAATGTATTCAGTCTCTGATGACTACACTTCACTATCAGTCACACAACATGTTTTCTGTTCACAGAATAAACCTTCAAATCAGACAAATACAATCTAAAAATCTGCTGTTACATTAAAAGGAAAAAAAGGAAGGAGCAGACAGAAAAACAATGCACAGACTGTAGAGATGCAAATTTACCTCAATGATCAAAGCAAACAAGGAAATAGGCAGGTATAAGGTTTTCTTTTAAACTGAAAAGAAATAATGGTATGTATGAATAGTTGTTTTAATATGTTTTATTACTAAAATGATCTGCCATCAGTGTTCATTTTGTTGATGAAAACACTGACAACAAATATTTGCCAACAACCTTCTCATGACAAAGATGATACACTGAGGAGCTAAAAGAAAGATCTTTGATAAAATCTAGGACAAACTGTATGTGTTATTTTCACTGACAAAACGAGACTGTACACTAAGTGTTGAGCTATTGGAAGTTCAAATTAACGCAATGATAAATTATTTCATGGAATGTATCGAACAAATATTTAAAACTAGTAAGCCAGGTCATGCTTGAAATCATTTTCTGATTCCGTATGAGTAGAACAAGATCAGAGCACATAAAGGGGGTAACTGCCAGTGAATAGTCAGCACCAGGATGTTTTGCTAACCTGCAAAACTCTCACACCAGAGCAGTGTCAGCTGTTAGCACGAGATGTGAGCGGTAATTCGTCAGTAAATAAGCAGCGTGTGTGTCTGACTGTGGAGGGTGGAGTTGTTGAATAGATGTTTGGAGCTTGTTGTACTGTATGAAGCGTTGGCTATTAGCAGCTAGCTCTGGTTGTTAGCCGCTGAACAGCAGCAGAGCGAGTAACCGTCAGCTGCCAGACTTCACATCTGTTGATCCCCACAGGACTCCACTCAGTCTGGACTGTCTGAAGCAGGTTTATGGTTTGATTCCTGTTTGACAGGCAGGTCGGAGGTTCAGTTCTGTCAGTGTAGCTATGCTGTGTGAAAACATTGTGAGCTCTAGGTGGATGATACAAAAGCTGGGAAATGGAGCAGGTGGCAAATGAGGAATTCCACATGACCTCTTAAGTTTCACACGTCGCTGGTGCTTCACAAAATGTTTCGTTCAATTTTATAGTTTTGAACTGAACTGAATTAGGGACTGTACAAATTCATTGGGGTGGGGGTGAATCTCTCATTTCATTCTATAAAAAGGTAACACCATTCAGCATTATATTTTTCTTTGGACCCTCCTATGAAAAAACTGCAACACTCCCCTAATTTATGACAACAATCTATTTATAACAAACAAGACAAAATGGTGAAAATACAGCCACTCTATTTTTGAATAAAGAGCTGTTATTGTGGCTAATAATGAACTTGTGCACCCCAGTATTTTCAAAATGACATTTGGGGCGGCAGTAGCTCAGTCCATAGGGACTTGGGTTGGGAACCGGAGGGTCGCCTATTCAAGTCCCCGTCCGGACCAAAATATGGAGCGTGGACTGGTAGCTGGAGAGGTGCCAGTTCACCTCCTGGGCACTGCCGAGGTGCTCCTGAGCAAGGCACCGAACCCCCCAACCGCTCGGAGCGCCTGTCATGGGCAGCCCACTCTGACATCTCTCCACTTAGTGCATGTATAGGTCCTGTTTATGCATGTGTGTGTTCGGACCTGTGTGTAATTGACAAACAGAGTGAAAAAATTGAATTTCCCCTTGGGGATTAATAAAGTATATAAAATTAAAAATTAAAATTAAATCCATAGAAAAGTTTGGTCTCATTTGAACATCTGCAGATTCATTCCAAAACCCAACATGTCATGATCCACTAAAGTTAGACATGATACTTGATGAATAAATCCTCATTTTTTGTTATCTTTGGTGCCACCTTGACTGTAAGGGTGCCAGGAGGGACAATTCTACCAGGTGCAGCTCTCCACGGTCGGGCTGCCACCTGGTTTTGTTCCATCCTGCACATGGCGTTGTACCATGCCAGGAGCAAGGTGTCATAGTTTTGAATTACAGTTAATCATTCATTTATTCATTTGGGATGTTTGTACATTAACTGACTCTGCTCCCACTGACTGCCCTCCCATCAGTAGATTCACTCCACCTGCTAATCATCACTCAGCTCTTCCTCATCCTCTCATTAGCTCCCTTCTATATTTACTGGGACACTTTCACTGTCAGTCTGCCAGATTGTCTTTGTGCCATGTGCCTTAGCTTTCCACTGTTTGATATCTGTTTTGTGATTCTTATATAGTTTTTTACTTGCTTGTATTTTTTCTTTGCTGACAGCAGAGTTTATAGCAAAAGCCAACAAACCTGAGCCTGGTCCCGGGAGCAGACTGACTTACAATGAACACAGCACACTCTTTTAAACAGTTTTCAGGGGGCTGGAGGGCCCCTCCTTCCCTTTGACCACTCTTCCCTTGGTCGAGTCTAATGGTGTCTTGCAAATTATGGAAACTACGTGCGCGCATAATGGATCGACCCTGGGCTGGTCCACCACCATTATTTTTGGAAATAATGCTGAGCAAATTTTTAAAAAAAAGGCTGTATTAAGTTAAAAAGGTCTCATACAGTTAGGTACATACTTCGTAGAATAGAGGTGAAAAGTAGACAGAAGTCACATTAACAACTTCATTAAGGCTTCGGTTTGCCAGGTAATGGAGAGCTTTAATCCGGTCAGTTCAACAAAGGCCACCAAGATGTAATGGCTAGCGTTAGGTGGAGTGGTCAGAGGGGCGGAGAAGCACGCTCCCATCAGGAAGGTAAACAGTTGTTCTATGTCTTTCACCCAAATACTCAGGAACCACAAGCTATTTGTCTTTTCTTATGTCAACATTCAAGGCCAAGGAGGTGCTGCAACACACACACACACACACTGCTGTGTGACCAACAGTTCTATTGTAGGCTGAAAGGCCATTTTTGTCTGAGGTAATGAACATGCACTGGACACTGAACATATCTATATTTAAAGAGTAGTCATACGAGAAGCATTAAATTATATGGCACACATGCTCGGTATATAAGCACAAGACATACAAATAAATATAAATCACACACTTAATATGCTGGATATGAGGTATATTAGGACGAGGTATATCAGAAGAATATGAGGTATATTAAGGGTTAAGACTTTTAAAGCATAACTGTAAGTTCCTATGATTTAAGTTGCTATGCTAACAACCAATAATAGTAAAATAAAACGTGGATATTTACAGATCAGTGATGATTGATGTAGTGGATATTAGGGATTACATTTATATTCCACAGTAGGTTATGTTGTTAAAAGTTGATACTGTTCAAAGTCTAGTTAGGAACGACATGGATCAAAGATTTCTGGCTTTTTTTTTTTTTTAGTTATTAAAATCATTCATCCTAATGCTTTTTTTTTTTTTTAGTTATTAAAATCATTCATCCTAATAATTATTTTACCTATAATTCACACACAGTGCCTGTTGACAGGAGAAACCAAACTGCTCTGCCAAATACGCTGCAGCTCTGTCAACAATAGATGAAGAGTGTATTTTTATTAGCTTCTGAGATGCTTCTGAAACTCGCTGCAACACATCTGCTGTCTACAGTGACCACAATCAGCTCAGGTGACCACCTGGTGGATAT
>NC_065527.1:29480614-29482989 GCF_006386435.1 Epinephelus moara | reverse complement strand
GGATACGACATGAAACTACTCCAGTTAGCTCAATCATGTTGTAACTGAGACATCCGCTGGAAAAAAAATATTTTTTTCACGTTGACGAGACGGCGTTTTGGGTGGAGCAGTCGCCATGGACGCGGAGCTTGCTGTTTCTGTAGATACACATTTCCTGGGGACACCTGCACGTCTCGGCCCCGCCCCCTCCATTGTGATTGGCTAAAGTGCAGCATCGTTCAAACTCAACTCAAAGATTTTCACATTCATTTATGGTTATCGGTACACAGGAAAATGTGCCAGAGGTTGTGTGGATTCCTATAGAAGCCCAGTATTCACGATAAATAATGATTGACCTTTCATTAGGTCCTAGGTTAGCTGTGGCGTTATAAATCTACTGAGCCCTCTGACAGGCGACACCATTCTCTGACCCTGACCTAATGTATGTTTAAGCTGCCTTTATATCCTTCACTCACCCGAGCAAAGAGCTGAAACTCTTCTCTTTATCATATCTGCTCAGGCTAAACTAGGGCTGGACAATTAATCGAATATTAATCGTGTACTGCATGTAAGTTCCTGTGCTGGAAAAGCACCGTGAATGCACCTGTGTTACGTGCAGCAGCAGCAAGCGTGTGACGTGTGGGGATCAATAATATGTGGAGCGAGCGATTGAGAACATGGCAGAAAGGCAGCCTTTGGTTGAGAAGAAAGGTAGGACAACTTCAGTCATCTGGAAACATTTTGGCTTCAAGTTGACGGACGTCGAGCAAAAAGAAATGGTTTGCAAAGTTTGTCACGCTGTGGTGTCTGCCCCCCAAGGCAACACGACCAACTTATAATCGTGTTTATTAATCGTGATTTCAATATCAGTCAAAATAATCGTGATTACTATTTTTGCCATAATCGTCCAGCCCTAGGCTAAACTACAGTGACTGGCCCAACTGACACAACAGATAATTTCATAAATGCCATGGTCCGCTCAGCGGTGCAACCACCATAATAATAATAATACATTTTATTTAAAAGCGCCTTTCTTGACACCCAAGGACACTTTACAATCAAAGACAATTGTTACGCCCTGGTCTAGGGGTGTGGCTGCGTAACATAAGGACACACAGGAACACGAGTATAAATGTACAGGTGAGCAATTTATTGCTACACACTTCAAAAAAACACACGGTACAATATGGCACACAAATGGAGCAATTGCGTCAGGGTGAATCCAGGCCAAAACAACAAACAAAAAGCAACCTGTCTACCGACCAGCGATATACCTAATTCCTAACGAAAACAAAAGAAACAAAAGTACAATACTAGGTCTAACTCCCTAGGCTAAAGAAAAACAGGAGAAAACAGATCCAACAGAAATAGCAGCTCACCCCTACGCTCCGTGCAAACAATGTGGTAGTGACTATTTACAATATATACAAACGACTCAGTTGGCCCTAAGGCACTGGTCTTAACAAAAAGATACAATATTTAGCAAGACAAGCTAAATACGAACATACACACTATGGTCACACACGAGAAATCACTTATCACCAGATCAGAGAAACAATGCGCTGCTGCCATGTCAGAAAGTGGTCTCGCAGCTTCCGTGTGGCCGGCATTATGAAGGCCGAGCCCCTTGCCCGACCAATCCGGCAGCAGTGACGTCGGAGCAACGTCACAATCGTCTAGCGAAACAACTGCACACCTGTTAACATAAAACACAAGTCTAACAGGTCTAACTCTCCACTAAACATGCTGATCAAATGTATATAGCCTACATAGACATAAACACATACACACAATAAACACACAGATCATAAGGCACACATACACATAATAAACACACAGATCATAAGGCACACATACACATAATTAACACACAGATCATAAGGCACACATACACATAATAAACACAGGCGGCCGGGGGACATAACAACAATAAAACATCAAAAAACATCAAACAGTCAAAAAGACAGTGTTCAATCGAGATAACGACATAACAGCACAAAATAAATGTATAAAACACTGAGTTAACAATAAAATTACAAAACAGGGAAGGCTAATTTAAAAAGGTACGATTTCAGTTGACATTTAAAAGAAAACCAGGGAAGTGCACTGGCGCAGGACAAGGGGCAGAGCATTCCAGAGATGGGGGCCAGAATCACTGTCTATGTGGTTCCTCCAGTCTTAGGCGTGATTTATACTTGTGCGTCAGCTCTGTGCAGACCCCACTCCGTAGCCTAGCCATGTAACCTACGCACCTGCCTTTGCCATTGTGAGCATTTTTTCTTGTGCGGTGGTGTGTCTGTGCCACTCTACAGTTACACCTCCAAAACACTAGTTGGCGGCGGGGTTTCTATGAAGTGCTGTTAAGTTTAGTTGATTCAAAACACACATTAAACATG
>NC_065527.1:29476723-29478325 GCF_006386435.1 Epinephelus moara | reverse complement strand
TTAAAGTTGTCTTCAGTTTAGCAAACCTTTCATCCTCCAGCTCTCTTGGGTGTCACTGGCTTTGCAGAGTGGTATGTAGGAGTTCATTTTTGCTAGGATTGTAGCTGTGTGCATTCTCTTTTAGAGACCCTGGCAAATTGTTTGGCCGGTATTCGGCCACCTCTACCTGTCAAAACAGCAGGGTGGATCCCTGCTGTTTTGGCTCCCTTTTGTTTGACTTCAAGCTTTTTGGGTTTGATCAATATTCTCCCTTAATTTGCTGGTTCGGCTCACCGATGTGGCTCTCCAGGAATGTCCTGATGGGCAGCGGCTTATAGCTGTCTGGGCCCACGCTTAAAGGACATTCCGCTGTTTTAAAACATTTCATTTGTGTTAAANGGTGGATCCCTGCTGTTTTGGCTCCCTTTTGTTTGACTTCAAGCTTTTTGGGTTTGATCAATATTCTCCCTTAATTTGCTGGTTCGGCTCACCGATGTGGCTCTCCAGGAATGTCCTGATGGGCAGCGGCTTATAGCTGTCTGGGCCCACGCTTAAAGGACATTCCGCTGTTTTAAAACATTTCATTTGTGTTAAATTCAACATTTGGTTAATATGTATTTTGTATGTTATAATTTAGTGGTTGTTTATTGTTCTTTGTGCTTTGTTTCTTTTGTTTGTTTCACTTAATTACTTGTGTTTGTCCACACCAGTATAGCTTGACATGTTTTAAAGCGACACTTACCTTTCTGGAAATGTTACGCTTTTCTTTGTTTAGGTTAAAATGCTAATAATAAGCTGATGGCACACTAAAATGTAAGTGAATTCCACCTGAGATACAAACTCATAATTATACCATTCTCATATGGTTCTAAGAAAAATCATTGGCCGAGCGTTCTGTCTGTCTTCCCCACATGGAGGCCTCCAAATGACGTAACCGCTCGCGGCTCTGCTTTCTGCTTTTGAGCGATGGCGATGACTGATGCAGCTTCATCCTGAGCTAAAAAGGGACGAGATGGTGGCAGAGTTTCTGCTGGACAGGTATTTTTAGTTTGCCTCTGATGTAATATAGGCTATAACGTTATATATGACAACACAGCATCCAGTTGCTAATAGCTAACGTTAGCCTACTGTAGCGTAGCCTCTGAAACATTAACGTTATCTTCCTTGTGCGTTTCCACTTACTAGTAACATTAATGCTACTATCTAACGTTAGCACTGTAACCTTATTCTTAAACTCATCAGTCATCACTGACTCCGGTTAAGTTTTAAAACTCCGGGGTTGCGTTTGACTGTCTTGGTTGTAATGTTAACGTTATAGTAACCAGACCTAGTTTAGCATATTTCTTCTTCTCTTGGCATTTTACACTCGCTCTCCTCTTGCGTGTATCTAACGTTACCTTGCCAACGCCTACGTCTATCATAGACGTAATGAGGACGTAATGGAGGAGGGGGGAGTAGGCCTTTGGAGGGAGGTGGAGTTGCAGGAGGAGGAAGATGGGACTTTGGAGGGAGGCGGGAGTTGTGGATGTTCAAATTTTTTCTAAGCGCTGTGTGAAATACAAGAAAGGTAAGAGTTGCTTTAACTCTTGTTTTTTTGTCTTTGGTTTGGTGCTGTGGGTCTGC
>NC_065527.1:29469882-29476223 GCF_006386435.1 Epinephelus moara | reverse complement strand
TGTACTGAATGTATAAACCTTGTTTGTCCTGCAGTGAAACACACCCTGAGGTTTTTATTAACTGCATCGGCATCACATGATATTCATCAAGAGGCACAAAATCAATATATATAAAAAGAGTAAAAAGAAAATTGTGTTTTAATAATTTAATAACCCCTTGTCTTATATAGGCTATATTTGTTGAACTACAAACTGGTTTAATTACAATGAACAGTTAAATTCAAACATATCAGCCTGCAAACAAACATTAATTGATCTAATCATTGCTGGACCTAGCAAGCTTCTCCTGGCTCAAAAAATAAAATAAAATAAAATAAACAATGACAATAATAATAACTATGATAATAACAGCAAGAACAAGAGCCAATGAGAAATCAGTACAAATAAACAACTAACATCATTGTTCTTTTCCTGTTTTTTTGTTTGTTTGTTTGTTTGTTTGTTTGTTTTTTGGCACTGCACCCTTGATGGCTTTTGCCTTTTCATGTTCTCTCATTTAACACTCTCCACATACACTCCACTTCACCATCCCCATCAGTGCTCTAGCATGTTCTGACTCTGATGATCACTGGTGAATCCATTAAGGTGAAGCACATTGTCAGGACTAGAGATGGTACCCCTACTACAGACTGACTGTACACATTAGATCTTCGGATTATTTTTTTCTGTTATTAGGGCCCAAGCACCGACCACAGGCGGTTGCAAGGCCCTATTAAAATTGCTCTGTTTATTATTGGGGCCTGAGCACCACACAGTGCAAGGACCCTATTGTAATCCAAGGAATTCTTCTTTGTCTTCTTCCTCCAAATGAATCGCATTTTTGGGGGGGCTTAACATGCTCAAAAACTCATGAAACTCTGTACACACATCACATCTGGCAAAACATGCTTGGGTTCCAATAAATGGCTCAATAGTGCCCCCTACAAAATTTCTAAGAAGCAGCCCCCGAAACTGGTTTGACCCACATGTATGGAAATTAGTAGGCATATGTAACGTCCCAAGACTTAGAAAAAAGTCTCTTAGAGCCATACCCTAAACCCAACAGGAAGTCAGCCAGTTTGAATTTAATGTAAAAATTTTGTGCATTTTTTGCCTTTTATAGGGGTCGTACTTTACCAAACTCCTTCTGCAGAATAGATCAGATCAACCTCAAATTTTGTATGTACCATCTCAAGACATTTGACATTGAAAGATGCTCAAAGCTTTAGTTTTCGTCAAACCGTGTGGCCATGGCAAGGTGTCAATCTTCCATGTTATGCCACCAAACAGGAAGTTGTAACTCCAGCATACATGGTCCAATTCGTCCTAAACTTCAAATGTTTTATGAGGCTCCAGTCCTAAAGCCATCTGCAAACACATTGAATGTCATAGTGATTGCACCACCCACTAGCAACAGGAAGTAAGACTTGTCAGACACATATCTTACGATTTACATGGCATGTCCTCTACAGCGCCACATAGTGGAAACAAGAGGTGGTACAAAATGTAAAATAGGTAGTTCCAGTGCCCACACTCCATGGAGGATATGCTATCTCACTCCTGCATACAGTGTCTGACTTTTACAGGAATGAACTGCCGCCTCAGCTGGCATCCTGCCAGGACTCCCAAGTTGTGCAGAGGTGCAAGGGCCTGTTTATTGCTGTTTGCAGCTTTAATTTATGTATATCTTTTAAAATAATAATTCTAAAGAAAGTAAAAATACACCAGGGTTGGGGGGTCGCGGATGAGGCATCCTAGGCAACCGTCTATGTTGCCTATAGGAAGATCAGCCACCGGATCCAATTCATGTTTAATTTTCTGGGCCAAGTCCAGTCCATGAATGACCATTTATTTAATAGCTCTTGACAATGCTGTGTACAGACATTTTGCAGGGCAGGTGCTCAAGTGGGACAAAAGGGCATCCTTCCTCCCAGTTTTTTTTTCTTNGCTTGCAAGGTTTGTGATGATTGGCCCAAAGGTTGTGGAGTCATGTGCTAAGCCATGCCCCCTTAAAAGTTCATTGGTGAATGTCTTCAAAACACAGTGAGATATCAATAACAGGTGATAAAATCCTGAAAAAAAATAAATAAATAAAAATCTCATCATTCTGCTGATTTCAGGTATATTGTCAAATATTTTGGTGACTGTTGGTTAAAAATGAGATGAAATAGAAAATGCTGTGCAGACAGTACAAATTACAACAAGGTAATGCATATCACTGTGAGCTAACAGTTAAACCGATCTGAACCATTTGAAACGGGATATCTGGTACAAAAAAAAAAAAAAAAAAAAAAAAAAGTGTGTCAATTTTGGTTGCATTTGAATGAAGACTTTTGGAGATGTAGATGTTGATTAATTTAGCATATTCCGAAAAACATAGAGTGACCGACTTCTGTCACCACTCAGTTTATGTGCTATAAAAGAAATTCAGCTCTGTTGGACACACTGGTGATTTATTATGATTTTTGAAGTTTGAATGTGAAATATCTCGCAATTTAGATTTATTGTAATAAGCCACGCCCCCTATAAGCAATCATTTCCAAATTGTATGCATCAACTGAGACATGACCGGAGATAGTGCAAACCGAATTTTGTACAAATTTCTGTCGTTGATTATGACAGCCCTTCAGACTTGAACCCTTAAATAGAAAAGAAAACCAAAAACATGTCTTGGCTCTTGATTCAAAAGTAGGGTTGATGTATTTTTTACCCTTTGTCATGTTTGTCATAAATGTATTGTTTTTAAGTATTAGGGGTGGTTATTGTTCTTCTTTTTTTTTTTGAGGATCCAAAGAGAATAATAAGTAAAATAAACTTGCTGTATGTATTTAATGAAACAGGAGATTCACCCCACCGTCACTTATCCCAAAATAACTTTTTTACAGTCCCTAGCTGCGTCAGAACAGAGGCACCCCCACCTCCCTCCACCGGGACAGAACAGCCAAACCTTCTCACTGGTTTACAAACACGTCTCCATGAAAACGAGATGAACACGTTACTTTTACTGCTTTTTATCTGTCACGTTTCATCATCAGGTGAGATCGCAATTTGACTTTGCCTCACTTTCCACTCGGCTGTGTATTTTGTTCCTGCGTAGCTCCAGGACACACTTTTAGTTTAGATTCACTTTTACTTCTACAGTACTTTGTATGACTGTTGACAATGGATCATACGTCATTCATCACATTTATAATGAGGGTGATGATGATGTGTATAAACCTTGTCTGTCCCGCAGTGAAACACTCCCTGGCGTTTTTCTTAACTGCGTCATCTGGAGTCCCGAATCTGTCAGAGTTTGTGGTTGCTGCAGTGGTTGATGACCTTTTACTTGGTTCCTGCGGCAGCGATAAAAAGACAGTAGAACTAAAACAGGATTGGGTGAAAACAGTATTTGAACACAACCCTCAGCAGCTGGAGTGGTATACTCAGCAGTGTTTGGAGAACCTGCCTCACGTCTTCAAAGCTGACATGGACAACCTGAAGCAGCGCTTCAACCAAAGTGGAGGTAACTGTTTGTATTTCACTCTTATGTTGTGTATCTGTAAAGCATGAGATTATAAAATTAAAAACATAAATGGTCAAACTAGCAAAGTACACTCAGAAGAGTTCAGCAAGGGCGTAATCGCCTATTCAACATTTGTGGGGCACCATTTTCAGTGACACCCCCTGTGATCCAGCCCTCCTTTAGAGGCTCCCAGAAGTTAATAAAAATATGCGCTTCCTGTTTTTGACAGAGTCACGGTGTGTTACTCAGAGTAGATCTAGTTCTCCTGCTAACTGGCACTGTATGTAAAATAAACAACTCAGAGTAGATCTAGTTCTCCTGCTAACTGGCACTGTATGTAAAATAAACACTGAACCATAAGTTAAACTGAACACTATTATTTTTGCTCCCAGGTTTAAGTTAAAGATCTAAGACTTCTTTAGGCTTTTAATAGATAACATTTTCTCAAATGTTGGTTACCAATTTGCTTAAATTCATGTCAGTGAGCACTTCTCCTTTTTCAAGATAATCCATCCACCTGACAGGTGTGGAATATCAAGATGCTGATTAAACAGCATCATTACTACTACCTTGGGTTCGTCACAATAACAGACCACACTAAAATGTGAAGTTTTATCTTGGAAAAAGAGGTTTATAAGGATTTCACATGACTAGTGTCACAACCTGGCTCTTAGGCTGGACTAAAAAAGGGAGACACAGGGGTAAAGTAACGAATAAAGTGATTTATTAACTAGGTAGAAGAAATTAACAACACGGTGCTGTGCATCATCATGCTGCAAGATGAGGTCAGAGCTGCGCATGAATAGCATGACAGTGGGTCTCATCACTGTATCACTGCATTGAAACTGCCATCGCCATTGGCTGTTCTCTAGAATATTACAGTTACCGTTGTAACTTTTAAACTGTGAAATATAAATTTGGTTTGATCACTCACATCAAGAAAAAGTGCACCAAATATCTGCTTTTGAATGTTTCCACTGGAGATATTATCTGTACATTATTGTTAATAACAGTCTGTTTCTGTCTCTGTCTCTCAGGTGTCCACATATTACAGGAAATCTATGGCTGTGAGTGGGACGATGAGACTGGGGAGGTTAATGGCTTTAGTCAGTATGGTTATGATGGAGAGGACTTCATATCAATCGACCTGACGACACTGACATACATCGCTCCAAAGCCACAGGCTGTCATCACCAAACTGTTATGGGATGCTGAGAAAGACAGAATAATATACAATGAGATTTACCTCACTCAGACGTGTCCCGAGTGGTTGAAGGTTTATGTGGCCTTTGGAAAGAGCTCCCTGCTGAGAAAAGGTACAATCACATGACCGATGAGCGGTTAAGGCTAAAAGACCTCGAGCAATTTTGGAGTCACCTGACTTTCCTGTATTTATTTTGATTTTCTTACTGATTCTAGCTGTCAGCATCAAGTGCCATACATTGTTTTACTCAGGAGAACCTCATGTTTCAGTCTACCTCATTTAAAGTGACAATTTTACATTCGCTTTGTCTGATAATGGATGAATTTAACAGAATTTTTTAAAATGCACCAGTAAATATTTGGTGTTTTATTATTATTATTATTTTTTTTTTTTTACTATGAACAAGGAACCTTATAGAGTATTTTTAGTTTTTTTAGTATTTATTTATTTTGAAAGTTGTAGTTAGATATTTTGGACTTCCAAATGAACTTTGGTCTACACCTAACCTTCCCTAAGCAAGTCACAGCCATTTATTATAAGATTATCCTATGTGTATTTGAGTGAAAAACAGGAGTAGTCCTATATTTTGTTTCCTCAGCTGTGCATCAACATTTTGCCACCTTGGTCTTGCTGTGTGCTCAGTCGTGCAATTCTTTTATTTTTGTGTATGTTTTCATGCACGCAAACACACCTACTTTGTCTCAGTTTCCCTCCGTGTTGGTTAACATTTCCGGATAAAAAAACAACCCAATACCGAAACCAAAGTTGATTGGTGGAGTGGATGAAGCCTTGGACCACCATTGCAAAATTTTGAACCAATCGGAACACGGGGTGAGACTAAGCATTCACAACCATAGCTGTTTGGCTCAGAGGACTGAACTACCTTGGTTTCCTTGGTGAATCAATGATACAGAATGTGATAGCTTAATCATATTCTCACTACAGAGCCTCCGAATATCCAAACTAGATGTTTTGAGAAACATTTTAGTGAGCTATAGCTGTAAAATGATAGAGTTTGCTCCTGCCGATGGGCGGTGCTTCTTTTTTAGCTCCGTTATTTCCAACATGGTGGCCGGGTCAAAAACTTTCTCATTTCAGATTCACTGTGCATAAAACTGATGTAACTCACATGTCTTTGATGGCTTCTCTCTCTTTCTGTTTCTCAATTTCTAATCTTTCTTCTTTTCTCTTTATCCCAGTAATCCATTTTCTGTTTCTTGTCTTGATATTTCCCTATATATATTCTTCATCTTCCTCATCCCTCCTGCTTTGTTTTACTGTTTCTGATCATTCTCTACTCCCTCTCCTGCTCCCTCCATTGTCTCTATCCCTTTCTCCTCTACATCTCCTCTCTCTCTGCAGCCCTTCCCTCAGTGTCTCTCCTCCAGAAGTCTCCCTCCTCTCCACTCAGCTGCCACGCTACAGGTTTCTACCCTGACAGAGCCATGATGTTCTGGAGGAAAGATGGAGAGGAGATTCATGAGGATGTGGAGCTCGGAGAGATCCTCCCCAACCACGATGGATCCTTCCAGATGAGTGTTGACCTGAACCTTTCATCAGTCCCACCTGAAGACTGGAGGAGGTACGACTGTGTGTTTCATCTCTCTGGTGTGAAGGACCACATCGTCACCACACTGGACAAAGCAGTGATCA
>NC_065527.1:29459841-29463057 GCF_006386435.1 Epinephelus moara | reverse complement strand
TTTAGTGGATCATAACATATTGGGTTTTGGAATGAATCTGCAGATGTTCAAAATGAGACCAAACTTTTCTATGGATGTCATTTTGAAAATACTGGGGTGCACAAGTTCATTATTAGCCACAAAACTGTAATAACCATTTATCAAACAGCTCTTTAGTCAAAAATAGAGTGGCTGTATTTTCACCATTTTGTCTGGTTTGTTATAAATAGATTGTTGTCATAAATNATAGAGTGGCTGTATTTTCACCATTTTGTCTGGTTTGTTATAAATAGATTGTTGTCATAAATTAGGGGAGAGTGTTGCAGTTTTTTCATAGGAGGGTCCAAAGAAAAATATAATGCTGAATGGTGTTTTCTTGTTATAAAATTAAATAACAAATTCACCCCCATCGCACCCCAGTGAATTTGTACAATCCCTTATCCAGTTCAATTTAAAACTATCAAATTAAATGAAACATTTTCTGAAGCACCAGCAACGTGGAACTTAAGACGTTAGAGTCCTGTGGTATTCTTCTTGACCTTACAGCAGCCTTTGACACAATCAACCACACAATTCTCATTTCCCGCCTCCAATCTTCCCTCAGCATCACCAGTACTGCCCTCTCCTGGCTAAGGTCATACATCACAAACCAACAACTGTTCATCAGTATTAAAAACTGCACTTCCTCCCTTGCTCCTCTGTCCCAAGGCATCCCCCTCTATTCATCCTTTACATGCTCCCCCTTGGCAACATCATTTGCAGCCATGGACTTCACTTCCATTGCTACGCTGATGACATCTAGCTCTACATCTCCACTACATCCATCAATCCATCACCACTTAAAGGACAACTTCGGTATTTTTCAACCTGGGCCCTATTTCCCCATGTGTATGTGTGCGTATGATTCATGGGTACCACTCGTTCTAAAATTGGTTCAGTATTGAGGCGCGAAACGAGCTAAAATGGTAATGGGGGCAAATGCGTCCCGTATAAAAAAGTGCTTTTTTTCGCCACTGACTGGTTCAGATCGCCAGTGCTATCTCTGTAAATAGCATACTAACTTAGCCTTTCCCTTACCTCTGGGCTGTGTGATGTGACGAGCTTTGCTCCACTGTGTCTGTAGCTCTCACTACTCGTTGGACAGCCGTTTTCTTGAGGAAGAGGTGTTCCGGGATTGGATGTCTTCTCTTTTTCGGCTGGCAGTAGTCATCTTGGGAGAAGTGAGCACTGCAGACCCGATGGTCTGCAAGGCGCAGTGTCTGGAGAGGAGTGTTAGCATCCATTTGTAGCACAACTAGCCACAACTTCAGCATCTCGCCGTCCGACAAAGGCAGCCTATGAAAGCTGTACGGGGTGTTGTGCGACATCCTGTTCTTGCGTTCGGGAAAAAGGCCCGTTTATTTGAGCACTCCAAAAACTCCGGTAACACTCCAGGGGGTAGCACATAAAAGACTCCGTCCTCTGACTCTTCTAGCGTAACACACATTTCACACACACATACTCACTTACAGTACCTAGCGGGGACCTCTCCGCTCCAACACTGACTGAGAGCTGACTCCACTCATTCACAGTCACCACTGCCCCAGGGCCGCTACAATATGCTATCTACAGAGATAGCAATGGCGATCTGAACCGGTCAGTGGCGAAAAAAAGCACTTTTATACGGGATGCATTTGCCCCCATTACCGTTTTAGCTCGTTTCGCGCCTCAATACTGAACCAATTTTAGAACAAGTGTTACCCATGAATCATACGCACACATACACATGGGGAAATAGAGCCCAGGTTGCAAAATACCGAAGTTGTCCTTTAAACTCAGTCCACTCTGAAGTCCTGGGGTCAAATTCACAAACATTCTGAGAATCCTCTCAGAAACATTTTTAGTAAGGGCTCGGCCATACACTGTAGCACCAGTGCACTTTAAATCTGCTGAAATATGGACACCTGTGCAATAACTGCCTTAATTTTGTACATCTATATGCACTTTTATTTATATACATTACACAAGTTCATATACTTTTGTGCAATACCCACCCTTATTTATTTACAGACATCCTCTATATTTTCAACACTGTGTGTTGTTTTACTTTGTTTACATTTGTTTATACTTTATACTCTTAGCTATAGTTCTAGTTTTTTATTATAGTTCTAGTTTTTTATCCTTTATCGTTCTTATTGCTGCTGGACTGACAGTCACCAGTGAAGTTTCGTTGTATTTTTTTCAATGACAGTTAAGTCTCTTATGTCTTGTGTTTCTTTCTTTCTTTCTTTCTGTGTGCGTATCCCCAACGAGATCAACTACAAATATCATCCTTGCAAGATCTAATCTGTAAATAAAAACTTCATTCATTCATTCATTCATTCATATTCACTGTCATCTAGGGTTTGGGGAATATTTTTACAACCTTAAGAAACTCTTAAGCCTCTTAAAAGTACTCTTCCCTGCTCCTAACAGTTTTTCACCTTGGGAGCTCTTTTAAGGTCTAAGATGCTCTGTGAATAACTTTTATCTTTACTAGTCTTAATTTTAAGGGGAAGTTCTAGGAAAAACGTCACAATTCTAAGAATTTTCTTAGAATTGTGTTACTAGGAGCAACTCTTAGCACTAGGAAGCTTTGTGAATATGGCCCCTGGATACAAGCCAACTTCCTCAAACTGAACTGTGAAAAATCGGACATGATCATTATTGATACCCAGGGGCGGACTGGGACTAAAAAACAGCCCTGGACTTCGACTCGACCCAGCCCGCAACAACTGGTGCGCATACGGTATGCGCTTCCTTCTTCTTCAATTTGATTGGCGGCCGGCCGGCTCATAAATATCTATGGGCCAGCTGGCATCCAATTTAAAGGCTGCCACCTAGCGGACTGGATGTGGAACAGTAGATTATCAGGGAGAAAAAGAATAAAAAAAAACAAAAAAAAAAACGGTGATGACTGCGTGGCGGCCACCGGCCGTCCTGGAGTACCGGCCGTTCTGTGATTCTCCAGAACCTCCAGATGGCTAGACTCACAAGTCAGTCTTTAGACGCTTTGCTTAACTAAAGACTGATGACTTTCTCCCTGATTTTGTGTTTAGATGGGCGGATACAATTTCAGAGTTTAAAAAAACTCCCTACCTTGCAGAACCAATAGTAAATCTGCAGGGCGGTCCTTCAGTGGCTCGCTGAACTCTTGTGCTTGTAAACATAGTCCCACTAGAAACACGTGTAGCGGTACAAAATGGCTCAGCCGTGCTC
>NC_065527.1:29432215-29459498 GCF_006386435.1 Epinephelus moara | reverse complement strand
TGAGCACACGTTTGATAAAATGGAGTTAAATCTCTCGGCATCCATTTTCAAGCTCTCTGTGTGTTTGTTTCCTTGCGGACGAGAAAAGGGGGAGCTCACATTTCCGAGAAGACGTGTTCTTTTCAAAAATGCAAGAGGCGTTGCTTTGTTGCCGGCTGTTTTCGCTGGTGTGTTAAACACACTTTAGAAAGGAGTGTCCCCAGACTATCAGAAGGCGGAGATCAACAGGGGCCAGTCCGCCCCTGTTGATACCAAATCCCTCACCAAAACCTCTCACAACTTTTGCCTCACCATTGACAATTCCACTCTGCATTTGTCCCCACACATCCGCAACCTTGGAGTCATTTTCGACAACAACTTCTCTTTAGAAAAACATGTTAATCACATCACCAGTACTTCCTTCTTCCACCTAAAAAGCCATAGCTCGCCTCTGGACGTCACTCTCCCTCTCTGCTGCTGAACCTCTCATCCATGCTTTCATCACGTCCAGAATTGACTACTGTAACAGCATTCTTTATGGAACACCATCCAAACTCCTGAATAAACTCCAATACATCCCGAACTCTGCTGCCCGTTTGCTCACCCATTCCCGATCGTGCGATCACATAAGTAATTGCTAATAGCCAATGTGACATCCAACTCCAAAAATCTATTCAACAACTCCACCCTCCACAGTCAGATAGACAGGGCTACTTATTTACTGCCTAATTACAGCTCAACGCTGCTTTGGTGTTAATGTCTTGCCGGTTAGCGGAACATCCTGGTACTGACTATTTATTGGTGGTTACCCCCTATAGGCGCTCTGATCTTGTTCCACTTATATGGTATCAGAAAAGAATAAGAAGAAGAAAAGCATGACTGGGCTTCTAAGTTTAAAACATTTTAAATATTTGTCCAATACATTTCATGAAATGATTTATCACTTTTTTCCTCTTCTCTCATTTTGAATGTCCGATAATTCAACACTAACATTTTAGTCTCGTCAATGAAAATAACACATACATCTTGTCCTAGATTTTATCAAAGATCTTTCTTTTAGCTCCTCAACGTATCATCTTTGTCATGAAAAAGGTTGTTGGCAAATATTTGTTGTCATTGTTTTTGTTTACAAAGTGATCCCTGATGGCAGATCATTTTAGTAATAACACATATTAAGACAACTATTTATACATACCATTATTTATTTTCAAATTAAAAGAAAACCTTATACCTGCCTATTTCCTTGTTGACTTTGATTATTCAGGTAAATTTGCATCTCTACAGTCTTTGCAGTTGCAGTCTCTCAGTTTTACTGGGTCTTATTTTTCATTTTGCTTAATGTTATTTATTTATTTATTGTAATGAAACAGGAGATTCATCCCCCTACCCAGCCCAATAAGTTTCATACAGTCCCTAATTTAGTTGCATCAGAACAGAGACACTCCCTCCTATTAAGCTAATTTAGTTATTTATTTATTTTTGAGGGGATAAATTACTCCAATATAGTGAGTGGCAGTAATGCATCTTAACACTGGTTGCCACCCGCCATAAAACCTAAAAGAAGAAGAAGAAGAAGACACTCCCTCCTCCCAGTGCCAAGAAAAAGCAGAACAAACAGCTGATCCAGCTCGGTCACCTCTTTATCAAAACAAGATGAAAAATGTACTTTTGCTGCTTCTCTTGTGTCACGTGCCGTCATCAGGTGAGATCACACTGTGAATATTTGCTTCACTTTCCACTGGGCTCTGTATTTTGTTTTTATTTTGTTCCTGCGTAGCTCCGGGACAAACTTTTAAGTTCACTTTCACTTCTCCAGTACTTAAGAATTTGGTAAGACTGTAAGTTTAAAATGGATCACACTGAATATATCATATTTATAATGAAGGTGATGCTGAATGTTCCTCATTTGTCCTGTAGTAAAACACTCCCTGAAGTTTTTCTTCACTGCATCTTCTGGAGTCCCAAACTTCCCACAGCTTGTGGTTGCTGCAGTGGTTGATGACCTTCTGGTGGGTCACTGCGACACCGATATAAAGATAGTGGAACCAAAATACGACTGGATGAAAACAGCATTAGAAAACAATCCACAGCATTTGGAGTGGTACACTCAACGGTGTTTTGAGATCCTGCCACACGTCTTGAAAGCCAGGATGGACAACTTGAAGCAGCGCTTCAACCAAAGTGGAGGTACAGCTTGTATTTCACTCTTACTGTTAAAGTGCTCTGTATCTTAGCTGTAAAGTAAAGTGACCCTCACTCATTCCCAACCATCAATAGTTGAACCAGGAAAGTGCACTCAGTAGAGCACTGGTTCCCAACTTGGGGGTTGGGGCCCCCATTAGGGGACACCAAAGTTTCACGAGGGAGAAAGCTGTCTCCAAGCTGAAAGTTAAATTGGGTTTCTTTTTTAGAAACAAATCTAATTTGTCCCTTCAGGCAAGGAAACATTTGATATCTGTAACTTTTTTTTTTTTTTTTTTTTACCTCTGCTGGATTATGGTGATTTGCTTTTCATGAATGCCCCTGACCAGAGCCTAAAGAAGTTAGACACTGTGTACCATTGTGATTTGCACTTTATTACTAGTTGCGGAAATTGTATACACCACTGTACTCTTTTTTTTATTAATTTTTTTATTTAGATATTTTTCTGGGCATTTTAGACTTTAATTGACAGGACAGGTGAGTGTGAAAGGGGGAGAGAGAGAAGAGATGACATGCAGCAAAGGGCCACAGGCTGGACTCGAACCCGGGCCACTGCGGCAACAGCCTTGTACATGGGGCGCCTGCTCTACCACTAAGCCACTGACGCCCCATACCACTGTACTCTATACGCTACTGCTAAATGGCCATGTTTGTAAAAAGATGAAAAAAATCTCAATGAGGCTTTTATCTGGTAAAATAAAGTATACATAAATATCAATCAATCAATCTTTATTTCAGACTCAGAAATAGGTCCATATAAAATATAAAAAATAGACGACATACACACAACATACAAGACAGGATAAAAAACACACATAAAAAACATACAAACACGCTCGCCAGTGTCTCCAGAAACTAGAATAATATTTGGTAAAGCTCTTTTTAGGCATGGTTAAAGCCATAATAATTTCATTTTTAGAGTCATTCAGCCTTGCCATAAAATTAAACATAAAATTCCTGAGGACAGCATCTAAGGTGGGAACACCACTACACACAAACAGCTGACTGGCACTCGTCCACCGAAGGACCTTCAGTAAAATTCGAAGTGCATCATTGTATGCCACCCGTATCTTATGATATTTAGCCCTACTGTAGCTGCACCACAGGTGGGCAGTGTACAGTGGAGTACAATAGGCTTTAAACAAAGCAATTTTAACATCTTCAGTACACATAAAAAATTTACATGCCAACATATTAGCTTGTGCATACAGTTTACAATATTGCCTTTGAATATCATCATCATCACAAAGGTCGTCCCTGATGACGTGACCAAGATATTTGACCTTATCAACAACATTCAACTCTCTGTCTGCTAAGAAAAAAGTATATATACATATATATATATATATATATAAACACATATATATATATATATATACACACACACACACACACATATATATATATATATATATATATATATATATATATATGGATATATACATATATATAAAAATGTATATATATATACTACGTCGTTCAGGAATTTATTATATAATATGAAGTTATGGATGAATAAATGTCTGAATATATGGAATGAAAGCCCAAATATATTAAATGAACCTTGAATATATTAAACGAAAGTCAGAATATATGGAATGAAATCTGACGTCATCAAGGAACTAGCACCATCTTGTGTTTCCTCTGTATGCTTGTATTGGATGCTGCAGCAAGAACACAGTGAATATGAGTGAGTCGGCGAGAGACATAGTGGCAGCAATTTTAAGCAATGAAGACATAGTAATTTCCACATTGGCTAATGCACATGGTAATGTTAACCATACCCAGTACCGCAGTACGGTATGGGGTGCCGTTTGTAAAGTGGCTTGCACTGCAACATTTTGCCACATTTAGCTTCAAACAACGTTTAAAAAAATGGTGTGAATTTTTTAAAGCCCCTTAAGGAAAAAGGTTAGGAACCACTGCAGTAGAGTACAGATCTCCACCAGGCGACCAAGCAGCTGCCTGGGTTTCAAGTCTGGACAATTCTAGTAGTTTCAGCAGATGTGCTGCAGCGCCTTTCAGAAGCTAATAAAAGTAAGTAGTCATGAGTTTTGCTTTATGTCAATTGAATAAAAAACAAGCATCCAAATACTAAAAAATCTGCTTGCATGCTGATTAATTTTATCAGCCTCTCTCAGCTAATAAAGTTTCAACACTAAGGAATAAATACTGTTAATGAAACTCTTAGAAAATTAGGGGGAGAGAGATGAGGTCCTCAGCTGGACACCAACCAGTAACACTGCAGCTCATGTTTGGCATCTTAAAGGAATGTTTCACCCACAAAATGACCATGTGTAAATCAGTTAGTCTCACCCTGTTACCTTGAATTTGTGAAGAAAACTTCATTGTTCTCGCATGTTTCCATGGAAAACAGTAAACATATTGATTTACTGATTGAACACATTAAACAACAGCAAAACTACATCCTCTTAAAATTTACGGTTACTATTGTAACTTTTTTTTTTTTTTTACTGTGAAATAGAAATTGTGTTTCATCACTTATGTGAAGAAAAAGTGCACTGATGATCTGACCTTGAATCATAAAGACACCAAAAGACTGAGCATCACACAATGTACAATATGTTTAAGATCATCTTTCCACTGGAGGTATCATCTGTACATCACTGTTAATTACAGTCTCTGTTTCTCAGGTATCCACATTTTCCAGATTATCAGTGGCTGTGGGTGGGATGATGAGACTGGAGAGATGAATGGTTTTATGCAGTATGGTTATGATGGAGAAGACCTCCTAGCGTTGGATCTGAAGACACTGACATGGGTTGCTCCGAAACCACAGGCTGTCATCACCAAACTGAGATGGGATGCTGACCAAGTCAGACTAATAGACCATGAAAACCACTTAACTCATTTTTTTCCTGAGTGGCTGAAGACTTATGTGACCTTTGGGAAGAGCTATCTGCTGAGAAAAGGTAGAATCACATGACCTGATGTAGTTTCATTAACATAACGATGTTCATACAACCTGCTCAGAATGAACTGCTGTTGTATTTTCACTCCAAACTGTCTGACATTAACTTCTTTTTTACTGTTTTCTGTGGCGGTAAAGTTTGATTTAGCTCAGTGTGGAGGTAGCTAAGGTAGGTGTAGCTGATGGGTTGTAGCACAGTCATATATTTTAAAGATCATAAGATTGTATGGGCCTGTACATGATGTGCAAATACCTGAAAGAAAAGTTGTTTACATTTTATCAGCCTGACTTATCTGTTGTGTCTTGAGTTCACTTAAAGGAACCGTATGGAGTGTCTGACCTCTAGTGGTGCTGTAGAGCAATCTTACTATAAGTGGATTCCTGTTTGTTTGTATCATGATGGCGCTGTAATTCACATCATGCTGCTGGTGTAACAATGGGTGTAATAAATAATGCATTCAACACATTTGTTAGAACTCAAAGATTCACACAATGCATTATGGTGAGAAACACTGGAAATATAACTGTTGTTTGTTTACAAGGAAACTTATTTATTTACCTATATTAATTTATAACTTACTTATTCATTTATTTTGCCCGGAAGAATTTTCACACCTTCTGTTGTTGATTGAAATCACTTTTAGATTGACCAGCAACAATTATCTTCCACTGGTATGAACAAGCATTGAAATTTACTGTGCAAAAAAAGGTAGAACTCACATATGTCTTTACTTGCTTCTCTCTGTGCAGACCTGCCCTCAGTGTCTCTCCTCCAGAAGTCTCCCTCCTCTCCACTCAGCTGCCACGCTACAGGTTTCTACCCTGACAGAGCCATGATGTTCTGGAGGAAAGATGGAGAGGAGATTCATGAGGGCGTGGAGATCGGAGAGATCCTCCCCAACCATGATGGATCCTTCCAGATGAGTGTTGACCTGAACCTTCCATCAGTCCCACCTGAAGACTGGAGGAGGTACGACTGTGTGTTTCATCTCTCTGGTGTGAAGGACGACATCGTCACCACACTGGACAAAGCAGTGATCAAAACCAACATGGGTAAGAGTGAGATCAGAGGGTGCTGAAAGGGACTGTATGTCTATAGCTCCTTTTACACTGCCTTTTCAAGGCAAGAATTTTACACCATTATGCTGCCTCACTGTTTTGTATGAAAGGTATAATCGAGGAATGGGGTGACAGAGTTGTCACGCCTTTAAGCCAGCAGCGGAAGTAGTGACAGCATCAAAGCAGCATCTGTGTAAAAGGGACAGCTAGCATGACGGGACCATGGATGCGATGGGTGTGACGTGTTATGTGTGAGCCCCACCTGATAGCAGTTAGCAGCTAACTCAAGGAAGAAGAACAGCAGCTGAAAATGTCTGCAAATTTGGAAAACAATGAGGTCTGGGAGCTCCTTACCCTCCTAGGAGAGGGTGAGATCAGCCGCCATGTGACAGGGACAGTAAATAATTAAAACTGCTATGTTATACTATTGTTATCTCTTATACAGCGCTACCTGATGCATATGTTATGTGTCACACTACAAGCTGACATTGTTGTGTTACATGTTATGGCTGACTCGCCTCTTTTGATTCCACAATGCCTGAGTGCTGTCTAAATTAACACTGGCACTGTCGTTTGAACAAGGAAAGGACTTCGTCATGGCTGTGTTGCGTGATCTCTGTATAAAAAGGGCTTATGGTTTTTTCTCTCCCTCTCTGCAGTCCATCTATGAACAGACTTCTCTAAGGCTCATAAGGTAGTTTGTGATGCAACCCACATATTACATGATGAGTATGTACTAATGCCTTCTGGTAGGAGGTACAGGTTACCCAGGTGTAATTTGAACAGATTTAAAAACTCCTTTGTCCCTGTGTCAATTAAACTGTTAAATGAGGCATTGAAATAGATCAAATGTACAAGATAGGACCACTATTGATGCACTGGTACTGTTGGGTCCCAACCATGTCTTTTATATATTTTAGTCGCTGTTTTGTGTATGTGTTTTTTGTGGCTGCAACAGGGGTAGAAGCCCAAGTCAAATTTCCCTTGTGGACAATACAGTTTACCTTACCTTGACCTTGATCTTGTTTGGTATTTTTCTTTTGTCCTCCTGTGACTGGGAAGTCTTCTTTATAAAGCTAATGATTCTTAAAGCATGTTGCTTGCCCCAGGACCAGTGGTCAGATCATCTGAGCCTAACAAGATTATTTGATTTTTTTAAGGTCATAGAAAGTTGTCAAGCATTTTACAGGCCACATTGACTACATGTTTACATGGAGAAATTATTCTGGTTTTTACCCTCATTCTGAAAAACATTACATTTCTACTGAGCTGTTTACGTGAATGCATTTATAATTTTTTCATGCCTCTGCACTGAAGACATGATGTTTTCCAGGTTGTCCATCTGTCCCATTCTCGTGAATGCGATAGCTCACGAACGTCTCGGGGAAATTGCTTTAAATTTGGCACAAACTTCTAGCCTGGAAATCCAGACCCAAATCTAGAAAGATTTAGGGTCTGGCTAAATGAGTAATGAAAATGGCCCAACTCGAGGGGCAGCACCAAGCATGCATTTGAAAATATCATTGCATGCAATCGGATAACACTACGACCAATCAGAACAATACTTAGTGCTTAGCTACCAGCGGAGCTAACTGGTAGATTAGACTCTTGCCGTATCCGGTCGGCAAAACAGCAAAAACGTCCTTCTTGCAAAGGAAAGATTCGAGCGCCGTCTTCTGTTCCTCTTTTAGAGAAAAAGTCAAGTCTAACTCGTTCATTGTAGCGACCATAGCCGTTTCAAACAACTGGTGTTCATCCGTAGCCATCTTGCAATATTTACTGACTGATTCTGGACTTCGTCGTCACAGCGCTGTCGTCATCTGTTTGGCTCGCCTCTGGCCCGCCTATATCAGATACACCGATGTGATTGGTGCAGCTCGGCTCCAACAGCATGGGTATTCAGCATCATTACTAATTGCCAGACTGTGACTCGCTGAGCAAATTCAAATTACGCTCTCGCGAGAACTCTGGATTTCCAGGGTAACGAACTTCCTCTTTGACTCAACAATTAACTGATTTGATTTTAGTGGTCAAAGGTCAAGGTCACTTTGACCTAGTGTAAATAGGTTCATTTTGTCTACTCAAATTAGATTCAGTGTAGAAAGGTTTCTTTTTTTCAGACAATGAGTTTTTAAGGAGATGTAGTTTACCTTGACATGTTTCGACTGTCATCTCACGTGCGTCATGACGTGTCTTTATTAGCTGGTAGTATCCCGGAGGTGTGACCAGCCTGGCAAATCGGATTGCCAGGCTGGTCACGCCCCCCGCCGCNCCTGGCAATCCGATTTGCCAGGCTGGTCACACCTCCGGGATACTACCAGCTAATAAAGACACGTCATGACGCACGTGAGATGACAGTCGAAACATGTCAAGGTAAACTACATCTCCTTAAAAACTCATTGTCTGAAAAAAAGAAACCTTTCTACACTGAATCACTTTGACCTTGCGTCTGTCTCATTCTCATGATCGCAATCATCCAAGAAGGCCTTGAGGGAATTTTCTTAAATTTGGCAAAAACATCCACCTGGGCTCAAAGATGAGTTGATTAGCATTTGGTGGTCAAAGGTCACTGTGACTTAAAAAAACATGTTTTTGGTCATAACTTAATAATTCATATGCTGATTCTTACCAAATTTCACACAAATGTCTAATAGGATAAAATGATTAAGTTATAACCTTTTATATCCAAAAGGTCAATGGTCAGCTACACTGTGACATCGTAAAGTTATGCAAAAACATTTTTCTGGCCATTACTCAACGGCATATCTCAGGAACAGAAGGGGAGACATTTGGTCAGATACTGAATTGAACCACATTTTCCACAGTATTGAGTTTTAAATCAAGCACATGAGAGTTTTAATATATTTTTACAGACACACAATTTTAAGACAACAGCCAATTATCCTGTATTAACTGGACTCTAATTCAGTTAGTTCACAGCAACAAGCCCACATGTATGTAAGAATGAAACACTGGATGTATGGATCTGCTTTTGTTCTGACCTGGTTTGTCTGTACTGATCCTAATTTTTGTTGTTGTTGTTCAACAGAGAAGCCCAGTGACATGACCGTCCCCATCACTGCTGCAGTGATTGTTCTTGCTCTCATCCTCATCGCTGCCACTGGATTCGTCATTTACAAAAAGAAGACAGGTGAGAGAGAAAAATGGAATGATAATCTACTTAATGGCTTTTCTGGTACTTTGATTTTAGTCTCTGAGTTGATGTTTTTTATGCAGGTTGCAAAATTGAAACATGCATCAGCCAAGCAGTTGCCCGAGGGGATTGTGACCACTCTAGATAATTTTGATAATTCCAGCAGACGCACTGCATTGTGCCTCAGAAGCTAATATAAATACATGCCTCGTCCATTGTTGGCTGAGGTGTGGTGCGTTGCGCAGAGTAGAGCATAAATCTTTACATGTCGTGCATAACTAGACTATTTATAGTTTTTACTTTGTTTGTTGGCTACAGCACAACTAAGGAGGAAATAACAACAATAAATAATAAACTATTAAAATAGCTCAAAAAGGAAACCATTTAGCTTTTTACCTACTTTCTTATTGTAGAAGCATAATTAACAAGGGAAGTGACCAAATCAACAAAATCTCAAAGTCTGAAAATCTGTGCAGGCAAATGCTCTGCGTCGGAAACAACGCCATGCGGTGGATGGAACAAAGCCTGGTATGGAATTATTCCATAGATGCTCCAGTTCAAAATGAGACCAACCTTCTCTATGGATGTCAGTTTATGAGTCACAGCGAAAGCCAAAATGTGACCTGCAATAGACGGTAAAGCTTGATTTGTTTTAGGCTGTATTCATATAAAAGCAGGTGTTGCAGTGAAAGCACCAGCCCTCCCATTCATTTGAATGTGGGTGGTGTGTCTAGGCTGCGGTGGTGGGGTCACAGGGGATGCCNATTCATATAAAAGCAGGTGTTGCAGTGAAAGCACCAGCCCTCCCATTCATTTGAATGTGGGTGGTGTGTCTAGGCTGCGGTGGTGGGGTCACAGGGGATGCCCAAAAAAAAAAAAAAGCAGTGGCCTGCGGCAAAATTTTTTAATAGAATCAGCTTTTGGAGAAATGCATTCAGATGTCACGCTTCGGTGGCCAGTCACGTAACTGGCAATCAGACTGAAAGATGCCCACAGTTCATGAGAATAAGTCTCTTTCTTTTTTTTTTTTGATTATTTTTGTTGGCTTTTTTGCCTTTAATGACAGGACAGAAGGTGAAATGGGGAGACAGAGAGAGAGTGGGGACTGACATGCAGCAAAGGGCCGCAAGCTGGATTCGAACCCGCAGCCGCTGCAGCAAGGCAATGCCTCTGTACATGGGGTGCAGGCACTATATAATATTTAACTATTGTTAAATATTATAGTGAATAAAACTTTTGTTAACAGCATGTCTACAATCTACAAAAGGAAAAGCACTTTTNGACTTCGCCCTTCACTCCCCCATGACTAGAAGTCAGCAGTCAGTGACGGTATGAAACAGACAATAACAGACATAAGTTTTCCAACAACTGTGAATCACTACAGCTATGACAGGTCCTTCAGTATACAGTCAGAAATGTGCACACAAAATACTAGGCTGATGGGTCCAGTAGTTTGTGAGTTTGGCTGTGGACAGACAGACAGACACACCCACACACAACCAAATGCATGATCCCCTCCAGGTTTATGCCTGGCAGAGATAGCACATAAAGACTGAACAGAAGAGTGGGATTAATTTATTTTTCAGTTGCAGTGAGCAGGGGAGGGGATCATACTCATTGGGGATAAGGTGACAAAAAATATTCTGGCATTTCCAATTGCAACTGAAATGATTTGTCTTTTGTTTTGATTTCAGCCCAATGTCCCCCATCTCGTAAGTAAAACTTACTCTTATTCTTTTTCTACCGATCTGATTCACACTTAATGCTGCAGATTAAAACAGGTTTCACATTTATTGTGCACATGAACTTTTTCAAGAATGTTTCCTGTATTTACTGTTTATAAAAGTTCAGAGCAGGATGAGTGGACATCACAGTTTCACACTAACAGTTTGTTTCTGACCTCACAGCTCCTGACAGCAGCTCTGAGCTCTCTGAGAAACTCAATCCAGAAACCTGACTGACAAAAATAATAAACACTTTGATATGTGTCACATTATAGCTTGACGGCTGGCTTATGGATGGCTTAGTGGTAAGTGGTATAAAGTGGTTTATAATATCTATGGTATGTTTAATGTCATATTTTTCCATGATTTTTTGTTTTCTCACTTAATTAACTGTGATGCAACAAAGTGTTTCATGTTTCTGAGCATTCTAAATGAATGTTTTCTTTAATATTGTGTTATATTTTATGGCTTCAGAATAAATGCATAAACATGTGGAGACTGAATAGAGTGCTGAAAATCACCCCTTGTGGTGGATTAGATAAAGATAGATAAAATAGAACAGATATAATAGAACATAAAAGCTTAAGCTTAAAGATACATTAGGTCAGGGTCAGAGAAAGGTGTCGCCTGTCAGAGGGCTCAGATTTATAACGCCACAGCTAACCTAGGACCTAATGAAAGGTCAAACATCATTTAACATGAATACAGGGTTTCCATAGGAATCCACACAACCTCTGGCACATGTTCCTGTGTACTGATAACCATAAATGAATGTGAAAATCAAATGTATTACTCTTTCTTTTGGTGCTGATGTTTTGCTTTTCAATAAAGTCAACCATTTTCATGTGTCTTGAGTCTACTCATCTGTGACTATAGCTGCAGTAATATGAATATTACCTGAGCATTCAGTGTTCTTACAGAAGAGTTGGATTAAAAGACTGATATCATTGTCAGCTCTGAGCAGAGGAAGCTCCCAGACAAGCTTAGCTTAGTATGAACACAGAGTCAGGAGGAAACAGCTCACCAGTAGCTCTGTGAACTAGAAAAGTCCACTCGGCAGAGAGCAGATATCTGTGTGAAACTTCAGAGGTCAGAGTCACATGGACTTCCTTATTTGCCACCTGCTCCATTTCCCAGCTTTTGTATCCTCCACCCAGAGTTCACACTGTTTTCACACAGCATAGCTACACTGACAGAACTGAACCTCCGAGCTGCCTGTCAAACAGGAATCAAACCATAAACCTGCTTCAGACAGTCCAGACTGAGTGGAGTCCTGTGGGGATCAACAGATGTGAAGTCTGGCAGCTGGCGGTTGCTCGCTCTGCTGCAGTTCAGCGGCTAACAACCAGAGCTAGCTGCTAATAGCCAACGCTACATCCAACAAGCTCCAAACATCTATTCAACAACTCCACCCTCCACAGTCAGACACACATGCTGCTTATTTACTGACGAATTCCAGCTCACATCTCGTGCTAACAGCTGACACTGCTCTGGTGTGAGTGTTTTGCAGGTTAGCAAAACATCCTGGTGCTGACTATTCACTGGCAGTTACCCCCTTTATATGCTCTGATCTTGTTCTACTCATACGGAATCAGAAAATGATTTCAAGCATGACCTGGCTTACTAGTGGAATCAGAAAATGATTTCAAGCATGACCTGGCTTACTAGTTTTAAATATTTGTCCGATACATTCCATGAAATAATTTATCATTTTGTTATTTTGAACGTCCAATAGCTCAACACTTAGTGTACAGTCTCGTTTTGTCAGTGAAAATAACACATACAGTTTGTCCTAGATTTTATCAAAGATCTTTCTTTTAGCTCCTCAGTGTATCATATTTGTCACGAGAAAAAGGTTGTTGGCAAATATTTGTTATTGTTGTTTTCATCAACAAAATGAACACTGATGGCGGATCATTTTAGTATTAAAACAACTATTCATACATACCATTATTTCTTTTCAGTTTAAAAGAAAACCTTATAGGGGAGAAAGGGATTGGCTGTCACAATTTTTACTCTTGTGTGAATATATCCTCAACAACACATCTTAGAATAGTCATTCCTACATTGCAGGAAAGCTTAAAGTCTTGTGTTGCAATGGGTATCCCTTTCATTCTTTTAACTTATTTTATCAGTGATTTATTAATCATCAAAGACACTCTGACACATTGTGACAACCAACCCCATAGTGTGTGACAACCAACCCCATCGTGGGGTTTCATCTGTCAGTGATGACAGATGAAGGGTCTGCGCTCTCCAAATATGCAGAGCTCATGTTCCCACTGCTTGCACATCACACACTGCTCCCAGACCTCCTTTGAACGGCTGTTGGAGAATGGTTCCACACAAACAACACAGAAAGATTCCTCTTCATCTGATGAAGAATCCTTTTCACGTTTCTTCTTTGTCTTCTGTTGCTTTCTTGATGTTGTTGCCTTTGGGTATAGACATTTCTTCTTCTTTTGTGCTCTCTCTGCTTTTTCCTGTTCTATTTGTTGCTTCACTGGGTTGTCAGTGAGGATGGAGCTTGACAGAGTTTTTCCTTCTGGGCTCTTTTCCTGGCTGGAGCCTCAGCTCTTCTGGAGTCACTCCTCTCTGTCCAGAGCTAGTGGATGGTTGTGGAGAAGTAGTGGGGTGGACTGGGGTGCACTGGAATTAGCAGCAGGGATGGGCTGGGGTGCACTGGGCTTGACAGCTGGGGTGCACAGGGCTCGGCAGCTGGGGTGGACTGGGGTGCACAAGGCTCAGCAGCTGGGGTGGGATGGTCTGTTGTGGTAGCTGGTGCAAATTCTGTCTCCGGGAACACCTCTCTGTTAAATGGATATATTCCTGTTGCCCGGAAACCTGCCAGGATGTAAATGCGAGAGGGAAGGCTGTAGCCACAATATGGGGGATTTCATAGATAGTCATGGTTTTCCCAGGGTTGTTCAGCATTCAGGCAGAGGAGGCAGAGTTGATTTGCCTCTTCAATGGGCCGTAGACAGACACATCCAGGGGCTGCAAGCGATGGGAGCAATGTGGAGGTAAGGACAACATCACAACTCCATTGTTCTTGGCATACTCCAGCCCCTCCACAGACAGGTGGGAGCTATGATTGTCAAGGAGCAGGAGGCATGGCTTCTCCCTGCTGCATCTTGTATGCGCCACAAAATGCTGCAGATATTCTGCAAAATGCTCCTCCTTTATCCAACCACTTGGATTCACTGATCCTGCACTTCTGGTGGGGGCCGACAGTAAAAAGTGACTGCGGAAGTTCACCCTGGGAAAGATGAAGAATGGGGGTATGCTATTCCCAGTGGCAGAGATGGCACAGGAGAAAGTTACGAGGGTTCCTGTCTTGGCAGAGGTCAAAGATCCCACCTGTTTGAAGCCTTTCCTGGCTCCCACCTTATTTGGCTTATGGGCGGTGGTAATGCCTGTTTCATCCATATTCCAAATGGACTGTGGCTCAAACTTATATCTTGCCATAACTTTCTCCAGGTTAGCAAAGAAGTGGTCCACGTTGTGCTTATTAAAAGCACTGGCATGTGCTAGGCTGGTGGCCTCGGGGGTCCTGATTGAAAGTGACGGGTGTCTCTTCAGAAACCCAGAGAACCAATCTGGCCCTGCCATACCATTTTCTGCCCAGTTAGTGCGGACAACAATATTATTGTGCACTGCAAAGTTGTACGCCAGTTTGCGGACTTCAGTTGGAGAGAGGCCAAAATAGATGTCAGAGGCTTTTTTTATATATTCCTCCAGCTGATGTTCCTGCTCCTCACTCAGTATGAGTATACATGACACTTGAAAAAAACGAATTATTGCCTTAATCTGACTATAACTGAACAACTGAAGTGCATGTAAACGCGTTACTCCGACTAATATCGGAGTTCTCCAACTCCGATTAAGACACCCAGATAATGCAATCGGAATTCGATTTTCTCCGGCATGTATACACCTTAATTGGAGGTAAACTAGACAATGCATGTGCACATGCTCCACACCCCCCGTGCTGGCGTATGACCCCGGAAGAATCGAAGACATGCTATTGTTGTAGCCCTCCAACAGCATACGGCGTTCTTGTCTGCCTCTCGAAATCACCACGACCACGAAGGATAGCGTGCACCTTATCTGCACAATCAGTAACGCGTACTTATGTACGAGATGAACAAAGCTGTACGATTATCCATCTTGCTGTTGTTCGAAAATGCCGGTCTGCCGCCTGACTCCAGTTGTTTATTATTAAGTGACGTAATAGGTCAACCGCAAAGGGGGCCGTATTAACCCGCTGAAACGACGCATATCACCACCTAGTGTCGAGGAGGAGGACACGTTCCTGTCAGTAACTCGATTTTGTCGGTTGCATGTAAACTGGGACAAGGACAGAAGGCCGATTAGACGCCAAAATTGAATTTTGAGCATAGCTCGATTAAGATGTGCATGTAAACGTACTTACTCAGAACCATACGGTTCTTCACATAGCCCACTGACACCGATGGGCAGGCGTTCCTCCCTGTGATCTCTTGCTCATCTATCGTGGAGCAAAATCTTGCCAGTGTTCTATAATTTATCCCAAACATCTTGGGAGTGCTCTGGATAGTCTTCTGCTTTAATTTCAGCTCCCTGACTGCCATCATCATCACATCTGGTGGAGTCTGGCCCTTCTCTGTCTTTTTAACAAAATTTCTCCCCATGTTCCTTTACATAAAAGACAGAATTCAATATTAATTTTATTTAATACTTTATACTACATCATACTTTTCAATAGTAACAGTTGTTTTGTTATAAACCCAATTGATTTTAATTAATTTTAATTTATTTTTTTAATGGTAACAATATTTTGTTATAAAACAAGCCCAGAAGAAAAATACTGACAAGATTGATATTTACAAACTGACATGAAAAACAGCTATCTCCTGTGAACAACCAACCCCAACTGTAATTTTTGGCTATCAAGAAAGCTAGCAACCACCCAGCAACTACCTGGCTAGCAAATGACAACCAAAACTATAGCTTTCCCTTCATACTTTTTAATGGTAACAATTTCTTTGTTAGAAACCCAGAGCCCAGAAGAAAAATAGTGAAGAGTGTAATATTTACAAACTGACATGAAAAAAAGTAATATCCTCTCACCTCAAGGTCAAGCAACACACTCCAGCAAGGACTATGTAGATTAACTCTTCCCAATTCTGATCATTTCAATACCAATATTGTGTGACAGCGCCCTCTGGTGGGCGAGTTATAATGAGTGTGACAACCAACCCTTGTGACAACCAACCCCGTTCTCCCCTACCTGCCTATTTCCTTGTTTGCTTTGAGGTTCTTCTTAGAAGAAGAAGAAGAAAAAGAAGAAGAGGAGGAGGACACGGTTCGACGAGAGCTGCGAGGACGCGAGAGCGGTCGGAGTGGGTGAGAGCACGAGTTTGAATTGTTTGAAGATACGAGGTAAAGGAGCGGAGGGCTATTTTTGGCGGATTTGCAACAACTGTACCGTGAATGTAGCCATCATGGGTGATAGTACGGATGGAGATAATGACAGTGAAAGTATGGCATGGCAGGAGATAACCAGAAAGAGGAAAATAGGAGCAACAGCTCTGGCAGTGCGACTTCTAGCTTGGAGGGAGATGATATGGACAAGAAAGTTAAGTCGGCCAGTCTGAGGAGAGAGGATGAAGTTGAATGGAAAGGAATAGTGACACTCAAAAAAGAAGGAGGACGCTTTCACCCAGTTAAAATTATGAAAGCAATTGAAAAAGAAATGGGTAAAATCAAGTTTGCTAAATTCTGAAGCAACAAAAGACTACTGATATTTGCTAAAGATAAACTGCAAAGACATAGATTTCTGAAACACTGAATAGAGAAAGGATCAGTGCTCATATCCCTGGAGTAGCAGCAAAACTTAGAGGAGTGATTTATGATGTCCCATTGGAAATGAAGATGGATGAGATAATCCAGGAAGTGAAAGGAGGTAAAGTTGTGAAAGCGACAAGAATGAAAACACAAAGAAATGGTGTGAAAACGGACAGTTTATCAGTACTCCTTGAGTTTGAAAATATGATGCCCAAAAGAGTAAGAATGGGATATTTGAGCTATGATGTCAGGGAGTTTATACCAGCACCAATGCGTTGCTTCAAGTGTCAAAGAATGGGACACACTGCAGGACAATGTAAAGGAAAACTAAGATGTGCAAGATGTGGAGATGAACATGAATATGGAAGGTGTGATAAAGATGCAAAGTTTAAATGCTGTAACTGTGGCGGTGATCATAGTGCTGCTTATGGAGGATGTCCTGTTTAAAGGCAAGCCAGAGAAGTGCAGAAATATAAAGTAACTAATCAGGTATCTTATGCTGATGCAGTTAAAAAGGTGAAGGAAGGGGAGCTAATCAGATCCAGCAATACACATATGGTACACAGCGGTAGGAAGTCTGAGACATGTAATGGATACACTGTCTACCACACCAAAACACAGCCAAATGGAGACAAATCCATATTTAAAGAGGATTAATCAGAACACAATGATTGTGGATAAAATCAATTTTGTCGCTTTTGTCTGCAAAGTGATTAATATGGCAATGCAAAAAAAGTGACAGAATTAAGACAATTGTAGAGGCAGCGATAGAGATATTGGAGATAAAAGAAGTCACAGCTGAACTGATACATGAGGTTTTGAATCCTGCAAACTATGATAGATTGTCTCAAGGTGATTAGTATCCTTATGGTGATACATATCCTCCATTGGAATGCCAGAAGTTTAATTTCTAATGGGCAAGAATTTAAGAAGGCTGTAGCTGATCTGGAAGTTAAACCTGATGTTACATTCAAGAAACATGGTTAAAGCCACACTTGGACTTTATTATGGCAGGTTACAGCTTGGTTAGATATGACGGAATCAACAAACAAGTTGGGGGATGTGTGACATTTATTAAGGATGCTATAGCATATAGAAGAGTTGAGGTAACAAATGAACATGAATGTGTAGCGATAGAAATGTGTAGTCCCAGAGGAGACATTAAGGTAGTCAATTTCTGCAATTCTTGTAAGAAATTGTCAATGCAGACATTCCATGAAATCTCAGAATATGTTGGTAGAAGAGAAATTTGGTGTGGAGACTTTAATGCTCATAGCACTCTCTGGGGAAGTGAACATACAGACATAAATGGAGAAGTAGTTGAAGAACTCATGGAGGAGAGATCATTGGTTTGCCTCAATGATGGTAGAGATACCCGGGTGGATATTACAAGAAACTCAGTAACATGCATAGAGCTTACTCTGGTTTCTGGTAATATGAGTAATTTGTGTGAATGGAATGTAAAGAATGAGAACAACATAGGGAGTGATCCCTTCCCAATATGGTGTTCTATAAATTTTGATGTTTATATGCAGGAAAGCTATGTAATTAAAAGATGGTGTTTCGCTAAAGCTGACTGGGAAGAATTCAGGAAATGCTGTAGTGAGTCTGCTGAAAGAATATTGATTGAAGATGACATAGATAGTTGTGCAGCAGCAGTGACATCTGTAATTACAGATGCTGCATCAACATGTATTCCTAAGAGTACAGTGAGTGGGCAAAAGAAAATGGTTTCCTGGTGGAGTGATGAATGCAAAAATGCTATAGCATTCAGAATATTAAGAAATCATCAAGTCAAGAAAACTTGATCGATTACTGAAGCTAAGGCACGGAAGATAATTAACTCAACCAAGAGGAATGAATGTATGAAATACTGTTCCACCATAGGCAAAGAAGTAAAATTGGGTGACATCTGGACAATGATTAAAATGATGAGTGGGAAAAGGAAATCTGCTAAAATCCCAGTGTTGATAGATGGAGATCATGTAGCAATTAAAAATAAGGAAAAGGCAGATCTGGGAAAAATGTTTGCAGGTGTACATAGTGGAAATCATTTGGATGAGAAACATAAACAGCGGAAAATAGAAATATTAAGAACTAATAATGATGTTACAAAGAAGAAGGATAGCAGTGGATCTGTACTTGACATGGACCTGACATTTCATGAGCTGGAAATGGCCTTAAAAGGAACAGGATATACAGCTCCAGGTCAAGTGGCCTTAAAAGGAACAGGATATACAGCTCCAGGTCAAGATCAATTATGCTACGCTATGTTCAGACAACTGCCAGATGAAGGTCTGAAAATAAGATTAAATCTGTTAAATAAGATATGGAGAGAAGGTGTAATGCCTAGCAGCTGGAAAAATGCTCTAGTGCTACCCTTTGTTAAACCTGGTAAAGACCCAGCTAGTGCAGGAAGCTATCAACCAATAGCTTTAACATCACACTTGTGTAAACTGATGGAAAAAATCATTGTTAGGAGATTATCATATTATTTAGAACAAAGAGGACTGCTTAGCTCATGCCAAAGTGGATTCCGTAAAGGAAGATCTATAGTTGATGCTTTGGTGAACGTTAGTAATGAGGCGGAAAAAGCAGTTAGTATGAAAGAGGTCATGGCTGTAGTGTATTTTGACATTGAGAAGGCATACGACTCTGTGTGGAGAGAGGGACTGCTAATCAAAATGTTTAAAATGGGTATTGGTGGAAGAATGTATAACTGGATTCTAGACTTCCTATCTAATAGGACATTCCGAGTTAAAGTCGGGGATGCTATTTCAGAGGAGTTTGAAATAGTAAATGGCATTCCCCAAGGTAGTGCTATTAGCCCAATCCTGTTTAACGTAATGATAAATGATATCTTTCAAAATGTTGGTGGAGATATCGAGTCATCACTTTATGCAGATGACGGGGCGATATGGAAAAGAGGGAGAAATATCATCCATGGGATTAATTGCATTCAGAGGGCTATACAACAGGTAGAGAGATGGTCTTATAATTGGGGTTTCAAGATGTCTGTTACAAAGTCTTGCTACATGCTCTTTACCAGGAAAAGAAAGCTAAGAGATATACATCTTAAATTATATGGGCAAAACATGGAAAGGGTAAGTGAATTCAAATACTTAGGATTGTGGTTTGATGAGAAATGTATATGGAGAAATCATGTTAAACAGGTGGAGTTTGATGAGAAATGTATATGGAGAAATCATGTTAAACAGGTGGAGACTAAATGTAAAAAAGTGTTGAATCTCATGAGATCAGTGGCGGGATATTGCATGGGGAGCAGATAAGCAATCTTTAATGGATATATATGGCCTTAATACGATCTAGCCTTGATTATGGATGTATGGTGTATGGAGCTAAGAGTGTTTTGGAGAAGTTAGACAGAATTCAGTTCAGAGCTATAAGAATCAGTATTGGTGCAGTCAAAACAACTCCAACTAATGCATTACTGGTGGAAGCAGATGAATTACCATTACACCTAAGATGATTAAAGTTGTCGTTAGCTTATTGGGTTAAACTAAATGGATATGGAGAAAATCAGTCTGCAAAAGCGGTACTTTCTGATTGCTGGGAGTATACACAACAGCATAAAGGGAGAGGGTTTGGATGGAATATCAAGTCTATAGCAGGAAAATATGGATTAAATAATTTGGAATTTGGACCTGGTGTTACATGGGGCAATGTTCCTCCTTGGATACTCCCAGTACCCAATGTAAATTTACAACTTGTAGAACAGAAGAGCGAGTGGAGCAAGATGAATATGGATAACATCATTATGTTGAGGATTATTTGAAGAGAAATTATTACAACTTTCTCCCCATTTTTACAGATGGGTCTAAAGATCCAGAGAGTGAACAAGTAGGAACAGGAGTATACATACCAGAGTTTAATGTAAGTATTTGTAAAATAATCAATAATAGATTGTCTGTATTTACTGCAGAAATAGCAGCCATAATACTAGCATTACAATGGATAGAAGAGGTTAGGCCTGAGAGAGTGGTCATTTGCTCAGATTCCACTGCAGTTCTTCAGAGCTTACATACAAATGAATCAATAAGAGAGGATCTAGTGATGGAAATATTAATGATTTTTTTTTAAATTTAATGTGATGGAAATATTAATGATTTTTTTTTAAATTTAATTAATTTAATTTAATTTTATATACTTTATTAATCCCCCTGAGGGGAAATTCAGATTTTTCACTCTTGCTGTCAATTACACACAGGTCCGAAAGACACCCACACATGCACAAACAGGACCTACACATGCACAAAGTGGAGAGATATCAGAGTGAGGGGGCTGGCTTGGTCACGCACCCTGGGCGGTTGGGGGGTTCGGTGCCTTGCTCAAGGGCACCTCAGCAGTGCCCAGGAGGTGACCTGGCAGGGGGGTCTGCCCATTGGTCCGACAGCCCATTGGTCCGACATCCCATTGGTCCGACATCCCATTGGTCCGACCATATTAAACCCATTGTTCCGAAGTCCCTTTGTTCCGAAATCATCATGATGCGCTGTGGTTAAGGTCTGGTTAGGTTTAGGCACAAATGGTGTGGGTTAAAATGAAAAAGAAAGTGGCAAACACATAAGCTGTGAGCCTGCTTCGCCTCAAGCCTTTCCCAGCTGACCCAGAGCCGGTCGCGGCGCACCATCAAGGCAGGAATACGCCCGCCGGGAGCCGTTCAGCACCGGGGAGAGCACCCCACACAACCCCGACCCCAGGGTCAATAACAGGAGGTTATGGTGTTTCATTCTCTCCTCTCTATGACACTTGTATCTCGACCAGTAGCCTACTTTTGTTTCGTTGCTGATCCTCTATGGTACACAAATACAGTATAGTACAGTATAATCACATATCGGAACGTCGGTCTAATGAGAGGTCGGAACAATGAGAGGTCAGAACTGGCACAGCACCACTGGCACCGGCGACCCTCCGGGTTCCCAACCCAAGTCCCTATGGACTGAGCTACTGCCGCCCCATGTGATAATTCGGAGATTACACAGAAGTGGAATTTTTGTACAATTTTGTTGGGTTCCTGCACATGTAGGTGTTAGTGGTAATGAAAAGCAGACAATATTGCCAAAAGAACTTTAAGATTAAGTAATGAAGAGATAATGAAAATTCCCTTTGGAAAAGGTGAGGCAAAATCAATAATCAGAAAGGCAGTGATAGATTCGTGGCAGAAGAAGACACTACTATAAAATACAAAAGTACAAGGTTTTTAAAGGAAAATGCAGAAGAGAAGAAGTAATCATTTCCAGGTTAAGACTTGGACACACTAGTTTAAAATTAACTCTGTATCTAATGGGAAAGTCTGCGTCTGATAAATGTGATGGGTGCGATGTTCCAGAGAGTGTTGAGCATGTCATTTTGAAATGTAGTAAGTATGAGTTAGAAAGGAACAGGTTGCATGATAGGATGTATGAGCTGGAACGGGAATGGAGCTTGGAAGGAATTTTAGGGATGAGTGGGAAAATGAGGGAATGTTACAGGGCAGTATTTCGTTTCCTCAAAGACACAGGATTAGAAAATAAAGTATAAGGGAGTTTTACCTGTGTTTTTTTTTTCTTTTTCCTGTTTAGAATGTAACCTGAAGTACACACCATGACACTACACACTCCAGTACAGTAGGTGGTGGTATGCACCTGAAAAAGTTGGTTGTAATCCGCCATTAAATGAAAGAAGAAGAAGAAGAAGAAGAAGAGGAAGAGGAGGAGGACACCCCCCCCCCCCCCCCCCTCCCAGTGGCAACTACCAAGAAAATCAAAACAAGATGAAAATTTTACATTTGCTGCTTCTCTTGTGTCACGTGTCGTCATCAGGTGAGATCACACTGTGAATATTTGCTTCACTTTCCACTGGGCTCTGTATTTTGTTTGTATTTTGTTCCTGCGTAGCTCCAGAAAACACTTGTTTAGTTTCACTTTTACTTCTACAGTACTTTAAAATTTGGTAAGACTGTAAGTTTAAAGTTGACCACAATGAATACCTGCCCTTTTGCCCTCTGACTAGATAAATGTTGGACATTTATTATTTATTTTGTCTTATTTTAAATTTGGCCCACGTGTTCCTGTCCCCCCACCCCACAACTGCCCGGTGAGCAGAGTAAGACACCAAATTACATTCCCACGTCCACGTGTCGTTATAAACCAAAACTGAACTTGAAATAATGTTTAGATCTCCCATGCTGCAGCTGTGATACTTAATTTAAATAAATCTGAAATGCAATTTGTTGCTGCACATGCCTTGCATAGAGAAGGAGAGCAAAGCTGCAGGCGCCTGTTCTCTAGGATTCTTTATTAATATTTAAAGTGTTATAAGATAATTATAAGAATTAGTGGCTATTATGACTATTTAATGAAATCACAGCGGTTTCCTTGTAAATTCAAAACTTTGTTTACAAGTTCTTCGGGGGGTGGATTGAATTTTAAAATACATGAATTTATTCTTATTTCTGAACCAACAGGAAATAAAGCATTTAGATGGATCGCAGGTTAAATTAAAGGGTTCTGATGGGAATGTAACAACAACAAAAAATAAAAAATATAATAAAATAATATAACCCTAAGGAAAAGAACCATGTTTGTAGGAAGCTGAATTTGATGTAAATAAACCAAACTACTACCTCAACACAGTCTTTTCTCTTCAGGACTCTGTTAACTTCATATTTAAAAACTTTGAGGCAGAAATCATCCTCAGTGTGTCGCTGTGTCAGAGCAGTTTCTACTCTGTACATCCAGAACCACTGAAACCTCTCTGCAGAGTACGCTCCGTCGTTTACACAGTAAAATGTGTTGACTCAGCACACAACATGAAATAAGACAAGTTGATCTACAGGAGAATAAATATTTGAAAGCAGTACAGAATGCCTGAGAGTGTTACCGCATTTTATTCTATTATATTTAGATTTGTTGCCTGCCACCTGAATTTTGTTTTGTTTTTTCATAAATAAATACATTTCCACTATAAGTCAATGCAGACAACGTTACCAGAACGTGGAAAATAAAGAGTTTCCTGGGTGTGGGGGTCTGGGGTATTATTTCAATTAATAATTATCAGAGAGGTGCCCCTTTTTTTTGCATGAGCACCGGCCCCCCCAAAAATATGTGTGCACGGGCCTGCCACATATATCATATTTATGATGGGTGATGATGATGTGTATATTTAAACTGAATGTTCCTCATTTGTCCTGCAGTAAAACACTCCCTGAAGTTTTTCTTCACTGCATCTTCTGGAGTCCTAAAATTCCCACAGCTTGTGGGTGCTGCAGTGGTTGATGACCTTCTGGCGGGTTACTGCGACACCGATATAAAGGTCGTAAAACTAAAACAGGACTGGGTGAAAACAGCATTAGAAGACAATCCACAGCAGTTGGAGTGGTACACTCAACAGTGTCTTGTGATCCTGCCAAACGTCTCCAAAGCCGAAACTGACAGATTGAAGCAGCGCTTCAACCAAAGTGGAGGTACAGTTTGTATTTTAATGCTCTGTATCTTAGTTGAAAAGTAAAGTGAGCCAAACTCATTCCCAAAAGTCAAACCAGAAAAGTGCACTCATTTCAGCACTGGTTCCCAACCTGGGGGTCGGGGCCCTCATTCGGGGAAGCCAAAGCTTCACACAGGGTCACGAGGCCTTCATGATGTAAAGGGGTGTAAGAAAACTTTTCTTTTAAATATACAGTAGGCCTTTATCTCAGCATTTCATTCATTTCTGTGAGGAAAAGTAAATTAATTGGTATTTTTTAAAGTTTAGATTATGATTAATGTTAATGTTATGTTATAAACTCTCCCAGGATAAGGTTATGGTAAAGACCTGAACAGAAGCTACACTGCTTATTAAAATTAAGGGAACGCTTAAATCACACATCAGATCTTGATGAACAAATGATTCAAGTTGAAAATCTTTACTGATGTACATTGTTTAATTTGTTGAGAACAAAATGACGTAACAACTGTCAGTGGAAACCAAAATCATCCACCCACTGAGGGCTGGATTTAAAGTCACACTGAAAATCAAAAGCCCCTTTTCCACCAACATTTCCAGGAACTTTTATTACCAGGAATTTATTTACCTGGGTAAAATAATTCCTGGTACTCTGTGTGGTTTGCGTTTCGACCGCACCTCAAAGTTCTGGAAAATTGATTCAAATTAGGGCATGATGACGTAGATGATTCAGCGTGTGTCCTGTATTTGGCTTCGCCAGCTTGGCTGGTTACATGCTTGTGAAGAGGGTTGGGGCTGTCTGTCTCAGCCAGCAGCTCAGTTTAAAAGTATTTTAAGATAAGCGTCAAACTAAGTTAGTCTACATACAGTCAGCTGTCATTTGAGCTTATTAGTTACAGTTCGCTATCAGCTGACTTAGCATGTTGTCCTTGTGTGAAACATAACATTAGTGTCGGTGGATGAGAGACTGTTGGTGGAGCATATTGAATATCACTGTCTACATGTTTATATGTCCATGCTCGCTGAACACATGTATTGATGAAGTAACGAGTGTTTGACAGTTTGGTCAGAAACATGCACACCAGCAGCCTGCTGGAGGTCATTTTGTAGGGCTCTGGCATTCCTGCTGCTGGGTCGATGCCCTTCTACAGCCCTGTCCAGCTCTCCAAGGACACTAGCAGAACACAAATCTAGAGAGGAGTCAGTCAGGGAGGATAAGGAGGGTCTTGCTTTTGCCTCTTCATTGAACCTGTTGTCACTTTCATTTGCACCAAAGCAGATGAAACTGATTCACAATCACTTGACAAATTGTTATCCCTTAATTTTTCGAGCAGTCTATATTTACAGAGCCTATGATCTGTGTGAAAGGGCCAAACATCTGGCCAGTGTAATTTGATTGGGAGGATAGCAGAGCATCACACAATGTACAATATGTTTAAGATCATCTTTCCACTGGAGGTATCATCTGTACATCACTGTTAATTACAGTCTCTGTTTCTCAGGTATCCACATTTTCCAGAGGCTGAGTGGCTGTGAGTGGGACGATGAGACTGGAGAGATTAAGGGTTTTATGCAGTATGGTTATGATGGAGAAGACTTCCTATCATTGGACCTGAAGACACTGACATGGATCGCTCCGAAACCACAGGCTGTCATCACCAAACTGAGATGGGATGCTGACACAGTCAGACTAATAGACCATGAAAACTACTTAACTTATGTTTGTCCTGAGTGGCTGAAGTCTTATGTGGCCTTTGGAAAGAGCTCTCTGCAGAGAAAAGGTAGAATCACATGACCTGATGTAGTTTCATTAACATAACAATGTTCATACAACCTGCTCAGAATGAACTGCTGTTGTATTTTCACTCCAAACTGTCTGACAGTAACTTCTTTTTGACTGTTTTCTGTGGCGGTAAAGTTTGATTTAGCTCTCACCAATCAGTAGAGACTGACATGTTGGAGTGCTCTGACGTTTCTGTCCATCAAAGCTGAGCTTGTGGTAGTTAGTGCACAGTTAGCATGAGTTAAGTAAGTTTCAAAATAGACATATTGCTGTTTCATTGAACATTGCTATGAACTGCTTTGTTGTAATCCACAAAAACAGACGGATCCTTCTTCTCTGACTGTAGTGATTTTTTTAAGTGGTGGTGTAATTCCCTTTTCTGTCTACATACAGACAGTGTGGAGGTAACTAAGGTAGGTGTAGCTGATGGGTTGTTATGTAGCAGTCGTATATTTTAAAAGCTGATGGGTTGTTATGTAGCAGTCGTATATTTTAAAGATCATAAGATTGTATGGGCCTGTACATGTCGTGCATTTATCTGACAGAAAAGTTGTTTACATTTTATCAGCCTGACTTATCTGTTGTGTCTTCAGTTAAATTAAAGGAACCCTACAGAGTTTCTGACCTCTAGTGGTGCTGTAGAGCAATCTTACTATAAGTGGATTCCTGTTTGTTTGTATCATGATGGCGTTGTGATTCACATCATGCTGCTGGTGTAACAATGGGTGTAATAAATAATACATTCAACACATTTGTTAGAACTCAAAGATTCACACAATGCATTATGGTGAGAAACACTGGAAATATAACTGTTGTTTGTTTACAAGGAAACATGGCCCTCAGAGGAAAAACATTTCAGTATGATTGACATCATAGTCTGTTTTATTAGCAGCATTGTTGATGAATATTTACTTATTCTTTTTTTTTTGCCCAGAAGAATTTTCATGCCTCCTGTTGTTGATTGAGATCACTTTTAGATTGACCAGCAACAATTATCTACCACTGGTATGAACAAGCATCCAGATTTACTGTGCACACGTCTTTACTTGCTTCTCTCTCTGCAGACCTGCCCTCAGTGTCTCTCCTCCAGAAGTCTCCCTCCTCTCCAGTCAGCTGCCACGCTACAGGTTTCTACCCTGACAGAGCCATGATGTTCTGGAGGAAAGATGGAGAGGAGA